>NC_090922.1:372322702-372626591 GCF_040938575.1 Ambystoma mexicanum
TGGATGGAGTTTCTTAACAAATACATGCCGGAAGGGACACGTTGATGCCCACAAGCCCATCAGCCCCATGGCCTCACATTGGGAGACAACACCTGTAAACAGATTGCACGACACGAGACAACAAGAATCTATGCTGACTCCCCAAACAAGGTGGTTCCCCAATACTAACCACATCTGTTATGCAACTTACCACACATTAGAAAGCACATTCCTCTGCGGCAGTTCATAGAGTCTTGTAGGGTGGGGGGAGGGAGGGAAGGGAGGGGAAAAAATAGGGAGTACTGTTGACAGTTAACGACATCTTGAATGAAAAGTTGCGTGCGAACAGAAAATTCATGAAAACATCATCAAAATGTAGATTTGGATTGTGATTATCTTAGCTTGGCGACGACAACCTTCTCTGATTTCTTTTATTTTTTTTCATGCTTTTTTGATGATTGTTAATTTCTGGTGGTATTGTTGTAACTTGTTTGACGTAAAACCAAATAAAAACTAATTTAAGAAAAAAGTTTTTTTGCCTCAAACCCTTCCACTACAACTAACATAAAAAAAACTTTCAATACACACACACACATAAATCAAGAGAAATACAGGGGGAAGCAGATACTGAAACAGATATAGGGGAATTAGGGTTTACACGGGCTGGTTGTGAGGGGATGATTTGTGTTGGGATGAAGGGATGGATGTTTCATCAAAAAGTTTATTTTCTTCTTGAAGGTTTGGGGATGGTTCACTAGGAAATGGAGAAGGGGCAGGTACAGGTGGGACAGTGATATCATATTTTTCCTCTCACATATTCCTCCACAAATTGCCTTAAACTGTTAAAATTGTCATTTAGTATGTCCATTTTCACTTCTATCCTTTTCAGCCTGTCTTCCTCTGTATCGTTTGTTGGCCTTTCTTCTTCTTTTACCTGGTCTGTTAAAAATAAATATATATATGTTAAATGCTCATAAAATACTGACCATTAATTTGCTTATGCAGAGTAGTGTGTACCATTATTATCGCTATCTTCGGACATTTCCCCATGCAGAAAATTCTCCTCCAGCCACTCCAAAGTACTGCACATTTCTGTGTCATAACAACAGAAAGAAATTATTTTGTCTGCAAAAAACAAGTATACACACATATAAGAAAAATGAAGTTCACTTACTATTTTGTTGTAATTTGTCTTCATTGTACTGTGTGAGTCTACTGTCGCTTCTGGCTGCACAGTTTCTGTGAGGTAATTACGTTGGAGGCATACCTTTTTTTGTTATGGTATAATCCATTTCATTCTACATGGTCATTAAATGCATGGTTATTGTTTTAGACATTTAGGTTCACCTATTTATTTATTAGTACTTATAATGTCTTTATGTGTCCTTTTGCAAAGTTGTGCATTTTCCATATAACACATTAGTACAATTTCATATACCCCCGGACTGTTTGGGTACTGTTGTCCTCGTCCGCGCCCGTCCACAGGCAGGCACTCAGTCCTTGCCTTTCAAATATCATTAGCGAGGGGGTTCAGTATGTTCTATGTTACATGTATATAAATTAAGGAAATTATACTACATATCTCCCAAAATCACATGATGCAAGTGTATATTCAGTAAAAAAAACTTTATTAATGAGATGTTATGATTAAGTTCCCCTTCTAAAAACCTGTGAAAATCAGTAAAAAGAACCATAAGTATTTTTCGGTTTTACTGTGAACCATAATGTCCCTTTAACAAAGTTTTTTTACTGAATATACATATACATGTATGGCAGTGAACAAAAACAGAGGGGCTACACATGTGATATCATCAGTGATGTCATCAATGACATTTGTGATGCCATCTTTCATGTCCTGGGTGTTAGTGTTAGCAGTGCATAGTGGTGCGGGCAGGCATGGTTGCTTAGCCTACCACAACTGGCGAATTTCAGGGGTTTTTCAGTTTTACTTTGAACCATAATGTCACGTTTGTAAAGTTTTTTTAGTGAATTGCACAGGTTTTTAGTAGGGCAACTTAACCATAACATCCCCTTAACAAAGTTTTGTTTTTGTTTTAGTGAATATATATACATATTTATATATATATATATATATTCAGTGAAAAAACTTTGTTAAAGGGACGTTATGGTTAAGTTGTGGTACTAAAAACCTTTGAAATTCAGTGAAAAAACGTTGTTAAAGGGACGTTATGGTTCCAAGTAAAACCGAAAAACCCTTGCAATTCTCCAGTTATGGTAAGCTAAGCAACCATAACTCGCGCCACCACCGTGCACTGCTTAGCCTAACACCCACAACATCAAAGATGACATCACAAATGTCATTGATGACATACGCGATGTCCAGAAATGTTTGTTTGATGTGTGACGCACTGTTAATTCATTCAGGACCCGAACACTGTCCGTAGAACATCAAAGCGCATGCGCATACCTATGACCGTGCATTTGGTGTCCTGGGGACAGGAGCTTCCTTCGCGGACCTGTTCGCGAAGGGATCATGTGACCGCGCCCATGCTGATCGCGTGTTCTGAATGCGGACACTGCTCGTGTCCCTGAACAATTTAAAAGTACATTTTCGAGTGATCCACAATATTTTTCCATAAAAACTCATCATGGCACAAGTCCCACATAGTAATCCTGAGTTTCTACATATCTTTTGAAACTTTTTGAACCCTTTTTTGTGTTCGATATGTCCGCGGACAGCGCGCATGTCCGCGAACCGTGTACAAGCACCCCTATAAAAGACCACGCCCTAGACCTTATTCTCATTGTGTTTCTGGGTATTCTTCTGAGCACAGCTATTTCTCTAGCAACTTGCTGATTCCACCATCGAGATGGCATCCCTGGCTGCAGAACTGCCACCTGGTGCAGCACATGCTTCAGAACCACCCCCACCCCTCCACCACCACCACCTTCCCAAGGGCCTGAAGAGGGGACCAGGAGTGAGGATGCAGAGGAGGAAGAAGAGAATGACGAGAATGAGGTAGAGGAAATCCCTACTACCCGCACTAGACGTGAGTCTTGAGTGTGGCGGTTATTTTCCATTTATGGGAATGGTCCTAAGGCTTGTGTGAACCGTGTTATCTGCAATGAGTGCAGAATGATACTCAGTCGCGGGAAGCACGGTTTGTACAGCTTTGGGACCATGACCATGAAGCGACACCTGAGGTCATTTCACGCTGGGGCTATTCTCAAGGTTGTACCTTGCGAAGAACATAGTAGGTTGATTTCCTCTACTTCATCCTCTGTTTCTGATCCTGTCACCACAAGGACCGCCTCTGTGGGACAGCGTCTTCCTCAAGCTGCCTCACAGGCCATACAGAATTCTGATGACCCTTACCTTTTGAGGGTCACAGTTGTATGTATATACTGTGACACAGTACTCTACAGGGTGGAGCGACTTCGGAGTGCTTTTAAGACTATCGTCTCAGAGCACGAGAAGACCTGCTCACTACCCAAATAAAACCCACTCTACATCTTCCTCTCTTAGCTCGCCCCTTTCTTATCCCTGTGGTTGGTGTCCCCCCCTTTACCCTCCTCTCCTAGTGTGTCGTGTCAAAAAAACCCCAAAAAATACAAATTTACAAAAATTAAAAAAACAAGGCTCTTTTCAGAGCTGCCTTTCACAGTTAAAAAATAGAAGTGAAGATAAATAAAGCAGGGCCCTTTGTATTTCTTAAAAGTCCGCGGAAAGTTCACAAACATTAAAAAAAATTGGGGTGCTACACTATTGTTACCATTGCATTTTTCTCTGGGAGGAATTGGTGGCTCTGAAAAGAGCCTTTGGGAGGTGTTTGTATGTCAAAAATGATGAATACTTAACACATACTTCAAAATGGATGCTGTATTTCTAAAAAAGGTTGCAATGCATTTTGTACATTTCTCAGAAAAATCTGATTGCCAGCATAAGTAAGATGGACTCCATCTCTGCGAAAAATGTATGTACTGCGAAACATAATATTTTCATTGTGAAAAGAGGACATGCCAAAATCTCTTAGAAATGCACAAACAGCCTTATTAACATTGCGCCTTGCTTTTTCCATTTGTGCACCAAATGAAGAAGAATGAAGCCACATTTGTCTCTGCGCAATCCATGAAAATATTCCTTGAGAATTAGGAAACATGTCCATGACTTTCCCAAGTCCTTCTTTCATAGCAAATTGCAAAGAAATTCCTGACACATGTCTAAACTGTTCCCTCCACAATGAATTACAATTATGTCTGGATGTTGCTTTGTTTCCAAAGTAGCACAGAGAGGTAGCAAGTCCAACCACTTCATTCCACGTACTCCATGCCAGTGTACTTCCACATGTGGAAATCCAAGATCTACAGCTACTCCACAGCTTTCTGCATGCACCTTCAACCAATGTATCCATGAATCTCCCAAAATCCAAACAATCTGTTTTCTGAAACACACAGCTATAGCTATCTGTTGTTCTCTCAGCAAAAAGAGTATCAGAGAAACTCTCTCCTGGCACAACACACCCACTAAACTTTCCTGACCAATCCCTTTCACTGCTCATTCTCATTTGCATGACTTCTGAACCCAAAAATACCCGGATGTAACTCCCGATGTCCGCGAACTACTGCCATGACCGCGGACATATCGTAACATGAACAGCCCTTCTACCATTTCCACGTCACTCTCTGTGCCATTCCCTCATTGGATGTAGCTAAGAAATCACATGACCATGCACCAATCACATTCAAAACCTCTAACTGCATCATCATAGATCAGCACTGCAAATGTACTGTGAATCTCTCTGAGTACAAGTGTCATATCCATGGCAAGCACCATCTACGAGAAATACTGTACAATTCTCCAAGATTTCTACTTGCAGCTCCATGCATATCCATATGCATGAACACAAACTACAGGTATGCATATTTTCTGTACAGTACATGAACACACTTTCAAACTGACTTTTTGCTTGTGTAATCTGTAAAATGAATCTACTGTCTTTTTTCCAATTTCCTAAAATCAACTATCACTTATAAACATTTATACTATTTACTTTCTTTATACAAACACTATCAAATCATGTTAAACTAACAATTTTGAAATGAAATTTATAGACTACATATATTCAAACATAATTGCATGCATGCACACTCTATGTTCCAATCTCAAAAAATAATACTTATACAATTGCATTTATTTATTTATTTATTTATTCGATTACTTTAATTTAGGCATGACATTAAGGCACTATTACCTAGGACAGCTTAGTTACAGAAAGTGGTACATTGTGAATTTCACAAGACATACTAAAGATATTTTGTTTGTTACAGTTACTCATTGCAATACGATTTGTTCATTAAGAACAAATCATATGTATTGAACTGGTGCAACGTATCTTATATGAATAAGATAGTTTTAATGGTTTTAAGGAAGGCGCTGAGGATTTCAATTAAAAAAATCAATATCTAAATTAAAAACAATGCTATATACAAACAAAATTACTAATTTGTTTCTTTTACAATTGCAGTGAAGACCAGTCTCCTGAAAAGAAGCAGCCGAATTTCAAGAACAAAGAAGAACTAAGAATTAAACTGCTCATTTTAGAAAAAAAGTAAGTAGAATATCACCATAATATTTGTATTATTACTTAAACATACTGTAAAGTTAACTCATGCTATTTCTGTGCCTAAAAATAGAGATTGTGCACCATTGTGTCCAAAAATCACCATGTCTTAAACAGCGATTTACAGCCAGAATGGCGCACAAATTCCTACTTTTGGACACACAACTCACCCAACTCAACCACTAGAATTTTCATATTATAGAACAAACAACTGTTTTTATTGTATACATTAGATTTACTATTTGTACTTCTCCAAACCACTAGCTTATTCTTTTCTGTCATCTGAACCTGAGTTTAGTAACATGTTGATTGAAGAATACACATCCCTACTAGTTGTGGTTCCCAATGCACAATCAGAGACCATTACATACATCATCTTACTCAAACACTCATGCACACAGCACACATACATTGCAGAACACCCCAACCCATACCTTCTTTATTTTTTTCAACAGACCCTAAAGAATGCCTACCAAACGTCAAGTCCGTAGAAAGCAAAGCAGAAGTAGAGCAAATGAAAATAAAAGTGTCCAATATAAGCATCCATCTCTAGCAGAATTTGTTAAAAAGTTGAAACAAAACAGCTAATACAGTCATTTAGTGAAACACAAGAAGTTTCAAGTATAAAAACTTTGCCTCCTCTATCAAAATGTAAAACAAACCAAAAAACAATTAACAGAAAATCAGCTATCACTACAGATAAAACTACTTCTTTAAATTTTAATATAGTGCAAAGTAAGCATACCAAGAAAAGTATTTTAGCCAAAATGTTCCGTCACAAAGTCCTTCAAAATCTTATAAAAACAGGAGAGAAATCTGGTTCAATGCTTAAAACCTATCGTAGGAAATTAATTTTAGAAGCATTGATAGATAGTGCAATTCTTCTCAAAAGAAAGTTATTTATTTTAGTGTTAAACAAAATGAAACCACTAACAAAACTAATAAGATACCCTTGCCAAATCCCTCAAGAATGCGCTATCCAACATGGCTTTCACGCAATCTATATCTGACCCTACTCATATCAAAGGGCGCACCCTCGACTGGATCAGTCATCACAACTGCTCCATACTCATCACCGCCAACACCCCCATCCCTTGGTCTGACCACCACTACATCCAATTTAACATTGGAACCAAGAAAGCGCCCCTCTCACCTCCACCACCTTTCCCGGCTACCTACTCAAGGAGTTCACGCCTACTCACAGTTGAGAACTTAGCACCCTACCTTCTCAACCCTGCCTTGCAGGTCCCGTCTTCCAATAACCCAGAAACCCTAGCTAACACTTTCAAGGATGTCATCACCTCAGCCCTGGATGCTATCGCTCCACTGACCCTTAAAAAAGGCAAAAAAGCCAAACACGCTAACTCATGGTTCTCCAAAGAACTTCTTGACCAACGCGTGCAAAAGAGGACTGCCCTCTCCACATGGAAAGCCAAACCCTCCGAAGCCACCAAACAGAAATTTAAAGCCATCTCGAAATCCTACAAAACTAACATCACCTTAGCCAAAGCTGCCTCCTTCAACGCCAGGATTTATGACGCCAAGTCCGGATCTAAGGAGCTATTCACCATCTTTAGGGAACTGGAAAAACCATCTGCTCCCCCCCCCATCAGTCATCAAAGACGACAAGTGGTGTAATAGTATTCAATCTGCCAGGCTATCAAAGCTTATCACTCTCCAATCTAAAATTCGCGGCCACCAAAAAGCCCTTTCCAGCCTCATTGCGAACTTGCACGCTGAACCACCCACCAAGACCACCGCCTCCCCACTATTTGACTTCAAAGATATCAGTGAGCCAGAGGTCATCGCCCTGCTCAAGTCCATCAAACCATCCAACAGCAAGGACCATCCAACAGCAAGTATGTTGCATACTCATCACCGCCAACACCCCCATCCCTTGGTCTGACCACCACTACATCCAATTTAACATTGGAACCAAGAAAGCGCCCCTCTCACCTCCACCACCTTTCCCGGCTACCTACTCAAGGAGTTCACGCCTACTCACAGTTGAGAACTTAGCACCCTACCTTCTCAACCCTGCCTTGCAGGTCCCGTCTTCCAATAACCCAGAAACCCTAGCTAACACTTTCAAGGATGTCATCACCTCAGCCCTGGATGCTATCGCTCCACTGACCCTTAAAAAAGGCAAAAAAGCCAAACACGCTAACTCATGGTTCTCCAAAGAACTTCTTGACCAACGCGTGCAAAAGAGGACTGCCCTCTCCACATGGAAAGCCAAACCCTCCGAAGCCACCAAACAGAAATTTAAAGCCATCTCGAAATCCTACAAAACTAACATCACCTTAGCCAAAGCTGCCTCCTTCAACGCCAGGATTTATGACGCCAAGTCCGGATCTAAGGAGCTATTCACCATCTTTAGGGAACTGGAAAAACCATCTGCTCCCCCCCCCATCAGTCATCAAAGACGACAAGTGGTGTAATAGTATTCAATCTGCCAGGCTATCAAAGCTTATCACTCTCCAATCTAAAATTCGCGGCCACCAAAAAGCCCTTTCCAGCCTCATTGCGAACTTGCACGCTGAACCACCCACCAAGACCACCGCCTCCCCACTATTTGACTTCAAAGATATCAGTGAGCCAGAGGTCATCGCCCTGCTCAAGTCCATCAAACCATCCAACAGCAAGGACCATCCAACAGCAAGTATGTTGCATACTCATCACCGCCAACACCCCCATCCCTTGGTCTGACCACCACTACATCCAATTTAACATTGGAACCAAGAAAGCGCCCCTCTCACCTCCACCACCTTTCCCGGCTACCTACTCAAGGAGTTCACGCCTACTCACAGTTGAGAACTTAGCACCCTACCTTCTCAACCCTGCCTTGCAGGTCCCGTCTTCCAATAACCCAGAAACCCTAGCTAACACTTTCAAGGATGTCATCACCTCAGCCCTGGATGCTATCGCTCCACTGACCCTTAAAAAAGGCAAAAAAGCCAAACACGCTAACTCATGGTTCTCCAAAGAACTTCTTGACCAACGCGTGCAAAAGAGGACTGCCCTCTCCACATGGAAAGCCAAACCCTCCGAAGCCACCAAACAGAAATTTAAAGCCATCTCGAAATCCTACAAAACTAACATCACCTTAGCCAAAGCTGCCTCCTTCAACGCCAGGATTTATGACGCCAAGTCCGGATCTAAGGAGCTATTCACCATCTTTAGGGAACTGGAAAAACCATCTGCTCCCCCCCCCATCAGTCATCAAAGACGACAAGTGGTGTAATAGTATTCAATCTGCCAGGCTATCAAAGCTTATCACTCTCCAATCTAAAATTCGCGGCCACCAAAAAGCCCTTTCCAGCCTCATTGCGAACTTGCACGCTGAACCACCCACCAAGACCACCGCCTCCCCACTATTTGACTTCAAAGATATCAGTGAGCCAGAGGTCATCGCCCTGCTCAAGTCCATCAAACCATCCAACAGCAAGGGTGATGCCTGCCCAGCCAGCCTCATCAAAGACTCGGCATTTACCCTAGCACCCTTCCTAACAGCCTATATAACTCCTTTTTCCAGTCAGGCCATGTTCCATCTGGACTCAAGGAAGCATGGGTACGCCCTCTCCTTAAAAAACCTTCGCTTGACCCATCAGTCCCTGGGAATTACAGACCCATCACCACTGTACCATGTCTGCTCAAAATCTTGGACAAAGCAGCATACCCGCAAGTCCAACAGTTCTTGGAAGATAACTGTCTCCTCGGCCTGCGGCAATCTGGCTTCCGCCCACGACACGGCACCGAAACCGCCCTCCTAGACTTAAAGAACCAAATGGACGATCTTAGAGACGCAGGCAAACCTGCTCTCCTATTGCTCCTAGATCTTTCCGCTGCCTTTGACCTGGTGGACCACAACACTCTGTGCCACCATCTAGCCACCCAAGCTAATTTCTGCACCAAAGCTTGTCAATGGATCACCACCATTCCCCAAGAAAGGGCCATGAAAGTCTTTTCCGACTCAGCCTCCACCACTCCCAGCCTCATCACCTGTGGCGTTCCTCATGGATCCTGTGTTGCACCCACGCTATACAACCTCTTTACGAGGCCCCTGTTCAGCTTCCTCGACTCCCTAGGCATCTCATATTCTAATTATGCGGATGAAACGCGGGTACATATCCCCCTCACAGGCGATTACCTAACAGATACCATAACCCTCACCACCATCTACTCTACCATCCAGTCATAGAGAATTTGCTCTGCCTGAACAGTGAGAAAACTGAACTACTTCTCATCGGGTCACCCTGCACACTGGGCAACCTCAGAGATCAGTACACCTCCTTCACCATCGACAACATTCCCATCAAGGTCTCCAACCACGTTAAGACACTCAGAGTCTACCTGGACTCTGATTTGTCCATGGACAGAGAGATCAATACCATCGCTGCATCCTCAGCCTACTACTCCAAAGTCCTTAATGCTGCCAGGCCCTTCCTGTCTCACCTTAACTAACTCACCATTGCTAGGGCAATTATCAGGTCAAGGCTAGTCTACTGCAATGTCCTTCTCGTTGGGACCTCCAACAAAAACATTGCTAAATTGCAGCTAGTCCAAAACAACGCAATGAGGGCAGCCACAGGTACCGCAAGAAGAGACCATATCTCCGAAATCAGAAGACAGGCACACTGGCTCCCTGTGAAAGATAGAATTGTCTACAAAACTCTCACCCTCACCCACAAATGCCTTCACGAACTTGCCCCTCCATACCTGACGCACAGAATCACCACGCACACTGCCACAAGACCCTTGAGAGCGCGCTATGCAATACGATTGTCACGCCCACGACACGTAAGGTGCGCGCTGGTGGCTCCAGCTTCCCCACCCAGGCAGCCATGCACTGGAAAGCGCTCCCATCCCATTTAAGATTGATCAAGTTACACCAAGCTTTTCGCAAAACCATCAAAACCAGGCTCTTTGTTAAAATTGCCTCTCGCTCCACTATGAATATGCAAATGTCAGTTCCTGAATCTGTGCTTGTTCCTGTGCAACTATGAGACCTTCGGTCACCTGTCTGTAAATCATAAGTCCTTCATTTTCTGTAACAGCGCCTCAAGGCCTTATGGGCTGCAAGCGCGCTTTACAAATGCAAATAAATAAAATAAAATAAATAATAACTAAATTACAAAAAAGACTCCTCAATAAACGAAATAAATGTCAACAGAAAGAACTTCTTAAGTATCTGCGGAGGTGAATGGAGTCACACTACGAGCACAGAACCATACTTTAATAAAGAAGCGTACAATCAAAAGCAAACAAATACAATTGCCATACATAGCAGTGGTTGAAGTTATGAAAAAGTTAATAATACCATAATGGAACAATAAGTACTCCTTACAAAAATATGCCCTGAAAACTTAGAATTACCCCTCCATTCAACTGAATCAGAACGTCTAGTGTACAAATGGCCATGCACGTCAATATGTAACATTCCTAAACAATTTTTCAAGTCTTTACGCCAATTCCTCAGTCAATATGTAAAAAGCAAAGACAAAATCAAAATTAAACTACCGCAAAATATGGATACCTGTCCAGTACGCAAATACACAGGACTACAAGGACATTCATTGGCTTGCATTACAGGACCAACTTGTAAAACCACCTTCCATGACATCAAAAGAATATCAACACATCATTCAACTATAAGAAATCTAGTCTATAAACGGTACTATGCTAAAAGTCCTGTTTTAGCATTAGCAAATTTAAATAAGATTCTTCTACATGGTACAGCGAAAGACCTACTTCAAGAAATTGATAATATCCAGAAAAAATATTTTGGAAGTGAAAGCCATTTACAGAATGAAATAGCTTTAAATCAAATTAGCAACAATTCTACACATGGCAACCTTTTGCTAAACACATACAAAAAAGAAATACTAAAATTTAAAAGTACAACAGCTGAAGTACCAAACCGCGTATGTGTATGTTGCTGCAAAACTTTTTATAAACGTAACACGAAAACTGTAGACCTATCATATAAAATAGAAGACAATGAAAATTCTAAATGGTTTGAATTAGCTCTCTACCTTGTAGCAGAAAACAAATACGAAATAAGTGACCCCTTAATACTTTGCAGTTACTCCACTACAAAACTTGACAACAACCAAACTCCTTCACGTGCTATCACAAATAAATTGGAATTATACCCACTACTAAAACCCCTACAACAACTTAATTTATATGAGAGCATCATAATTCAAACAGTACACCCATTTCAAGCAACAATACACTTTCAACCAAAAACAGCAAAATTACCTCCCTCTGAATTGGTAAAAGGCATTTGTCGAAAAGTAGTTTATTTACCATTAGATCTAAAAGAAAATGTGCATACTCTAGGAGTGCAAGGTCCAATGCAGCAATATTTAATTATCTTAGTAAATGGAGTACCTACAAAAGACAAAAACATATGGCAACAGCTGGTAGATTTACATAAAGTTAGACAAGGCTCACAATATTTTAAGGAGAATAATGAATATTACAAAGAAATTAATATTGAAGAAAACTTGAAAGATACAACTGAAATAATTCAAGAAACACAAGAAGCTGGTCAATTTGAGCTACTAGATCCTGCTACAATATCAAATACTTTAGACCATTATACAATTCATCCTTTGCACTCTAATGACACCATAGAAGATTCACTGGAAACGTACCAAATGCGCCAAACAAAAGGATCACCAATCAGCATGTGGGAAAAAAGTATCGAAGCATGTGCTTTTCCTCTACTCTTTCCTACTGGCAAAGGAGGAAGGTATGATGATAGACCTATTCAAATATCAGCTTCAGAATACCGCTCATTACGGATGTATTCTGAAGATCCCAGATTTAGACAAAATGTGGAATACATATTCCACCTACTCTTTGAAAGTGAACTAGCAACTTTATGTTACGGAGTTGCACACATATTAAAATCAGGATCCCACTTTCAAAATATGACAGCTACACAATTATTAGAGAAAGTGCAACAAAAGGATGAGGTTTTACCATCAAATATTACAAATCTATTAGCAAATATGCGTGGTACTAAAGAGTACTGGTTTCAACGTCATGGAGATGTACGTTGTATGATCAGAAACCTTGGCCCACCCACTTGGTTTGTTACATTAAGTTGTGCAGAATATGCATGGGAAGATTTACAAAACAAACATAGATATACTAACACCGGGAGAACTTTGTTGTTTGGATCCTGTTAATGTTTCAAGATATTTTCACCATTGCTTCATTGCTATGCTACATTTTATTTGTAATAAAACTGTTCCTCCCCTTGGAGAAGTGCAACACTTCTTTTGGAGAAAAGAATACCAAGCCAGAGGAGCACCACATATCCACATGCTTTTATGGATTAAAGATGCTCCTAAATTTGGTCAAGACAGTGATGCCACATTTTACAGTTTATTTAAAAATATAGTGATCTTCATACACAAATTTTACAATTTCAAAGACATAAATGTGCAAAATACTGTCGTTGCAAATACAAAAACAAAGGGAAATACTACACTAAATGCCGATTTGGTTTCCCTAGACCAGTTACAAAAACAGGTCAAGTGAACAACCTCATGTCTTCAGTTAGACATAGTGTTGAAGGTAAGTCACCTAAAAATACATATTACATAAAAAGAAAAGAAGAAGACAAATATCAATGATTATAATGCAATCATTGCCCACTTATGGAATGCAAACATAGATGTGCAGTACATTGCAGACAATTCTACTGCAGTTGCACGATATGTCACAGCATACTTAACCAAAGCAGAAAAGACAGAGCTCCAAGACCTCTGGAATGACCTGTCATCAGATAAAACAGTGTCTCAGAAATTATACAGCTTGGGCATAAAAATGCTCTCCCATAGAGAATGTGGATCATATGAAGCAGCTGATTGTTTAACTGGTACTGCATTGTATGGTAAATCTGAAAATATAGTATGGCTAAGTCTTGGTCCAGCTAAATTTAGAAAAAGAGTTCTAAAACATACAAAGATATAGAAACAATAGCCAAACATGATCCCAACAGCCAAGACATTTAAAAAAAACAATTTAATGGACACATACTACCTAAACAGAAGTAATACTTTGGAAACCATGTGTCTATACCACATAGCCCAAAACTACACATACAAAAATAATATAAAACCTGATGAAAGAAAAGGTAAATACAGAGTGACAAACTGTGAAGGCAGCTTAGTTAAACTCACTAAACCAAATTTAATTAATCATATCAAATTGTCATTGAAGACTCCTCAACATAAAGAAATATATTACATGTCCCTGTTGCAACTCATTAAACCATGGAGAAAAGAAGAAGAAATACTACAAAACTATGACTCATATGAAGATGCTTTCAAAGCAAATGAAAGCACTATAACTGATGTAAATTTTACACAATACAAAACAATGTTGAACAATGAACAGCAACACGAAGAAGAACTCCAGGCCCAACTAGATAAAGACACTCCTGACAGTAGTGAACCTTCTGTAACAGGAAGTCAAGAACCACTGGGAGAACCACTAATAATAAATGAGGCAGAATTAGCTATGATAGAAGTAGAAAACACCATGTGTCAGTATGAAGATAAAGAAGACTTAACAATACTACAATCAAAACTAAACAACAAACAGCGTAGCATTTTTGAAGAAGTAACAAAACAAATTGCACATGGTGTACAACATGAAAATAAAGAATGTTCCTGCCATAATTATAAACCTATACTACTGTACGTCAGTGGTGAAGCTGGTTCTGGCAAAACATTCCTAATCAAAATCATCAGTAAATTCCTTCAACAATTGACAAACAACAAACTGCCAGCTGTTGTCACTGCCCCCACAGGTTTAGCTGCCTACAACTTAGGTGGTGTCACTTTACACCGATTACTACTATTGCCAGTAGAACACCAGAACAAATCAGACTATTACAAACTTTCTGCAGAAGCTGCAATGGAACTACACAGAGTATTGAAACAAATGAAAATGCTACTAATAGATGAAGTGAGCATGGTCCCCAACCTAATGTTGGCTTTGATTCACCTCAGATTACAAGAAGTACTGAAAACAAACTATGAAGAGCTCTTTGCAGGAAAACACATTATTGTTTTCGGAGATCTTTTTCAATTGACACCAGTAAAAGGTGAGCCTATTTTTAAAATATTAGGACACAAACTCTTCTGTAAAACTGTTGGCAGCATTGGAAATGTCAACCTTAGGCAACATTTCCAATGCAGAGAATTAACAGAAAACATGTGGCAATCTGCAGATCTCACTTATGCCAACATCTTAAAAAGTATCAGAGTTGGTATACTCCCTAAAGAAGCAGAAACAATATTGAAAGCCCGGCAAATTAATGCACTTTATAGCTATAATGCATGTGCTACAGATGTTATGGAACAATTAGCCCGCAAAAATGTCAATTGTATGGCCTTAATGCCAACTCTTGCAAGCTGTTTCAAATTCAATGAAATGATGTTATGTAAAGAAATGCAACCAATAATGGAAATTAGCGCCACAGACAAACTATATGTACATGGTATGACACTACCTATGTGTGACCATGCCACAACAAGACTTACAGGCCGATTCATGGAATCAACGTGTGCCGAAAAAACGGCGCACACGTGCGAAAACGTGCAATTCGCAGTGAAATAGCGAAAATCGCAGTGCAAGTGTGATTATCGCAGTGCAAGTGCGATTATCGCACAGAAAACATTGCACATCTATTCATGGAAGTCCGTGCACGTGCGAAATGTGGGATGTGCGCTGAAAAAGTGTGCGGCGCACGCTGGCGCACAGGTCATCGAACGCCGTGCGATAAGGCCACAGCGAATTCGCACATAGCGCGGCTCACATAACAAAAGTAGGCATAACACGGGGCGTCACACGCAGAATGGGGAACAACTCGTGAAAATGTGGGCGTCACGGGGGAAGTACAGGAGGCAAGTGCGCAGAACGCCCACACGCTCGCCTACAACACGTATTCATGGAATCGAATAGGGAAAAACAGCGCACGGCCAAAGACGCGCACAGACCCATACATGTCCGCCACACGAAAGCAGGCGGTAGCGTCCCTGCGCAGGAAAAAAATGTGCGCCAAAGTCCTACATGCGCGAGAAGGCCCACACACGATCGGGCCTGGGGGAGCGTGTGCGTGTATTTCAGGGGTGCGCGAGAAGTTTCTCACACGCGATTGGCCTGGGCGCGTGTATTTCAGGGGCTCGTGGGTGTTTTCACACGCGATCAGGCCTGGGGGAGCGGGGTACGTGTATTCCAGGGGCTCGCGGGTGTTTACACACGCGATCGGGCCTGGGGGAGCGTGTGCGTGTATTTCAGGGGTGCGTGTGAAGTTCCACACGCGATTGGGCTGCGTGCGTGTATTTCAGGGGCTCGCGGGTGTTGTCACACGCGATCGGGCCTGGGGGAGCGGGGTACGTGTATTCCAGGGGCTCGCCTGGTGTTTTTACACGCGATCGGGCCTGGGGGAGCGAGGTACGTGTATTTCAGGGGCTCACGGGTGTTTACACACGCGATCGGGCCTGGGGGAGCGTGTGCGTGTATTGTCAGGGATCCGCATGAAGTTCCACACAGGATTGGGCTGCGTGCGGGTATTTCAGGGGCTTGCGGGTGTTTTCACACGCGATCGGGCCTGGGGGAGCGGGGTACGAGTATTCCAGGGGCTCGAGGGTGTTTACACACGCGATCGGACCTGGGGGAGCGTGTGCGTGTATTCCAGGGGTTCGCGTGAAGTTTTTCACGGGATCGGGCCTGGGGGGGAGCGGGGTACCACTCACCGTCTGCCTTGCGTGTAGAAGAACGCGTAGCCAACACCCGCTGTGAAGTAATAGCGTGTGAACCCCAACGGATGGAAAACACATGCACTGCACGAAAAGCACGTACAGAGCAGTGTAAAGGCACGCGGGATCTTCAAGCCCTGCCAGGGCAAAGCCCGTGCACGAAACGCCACAGACACGCTTACGCTGTAATGTCCTTTGGTCCAATGAAATCGCGTACGCGTGCTGACGCGCTTACGCGCTAAGGCCCTTTCCTCGAATTTCACGCTGACGTGCAGGATTTTCACGTGCCAAATCACTCCGTATCAAGCTGGCCACGCGAAAACACACGGAAGACCACGCTCCTGCCCAGAAGGCCGAATCACTGCCCCCCAGTGCCCTGAGCAGCCTCCCACGTGCCATCTGCTGCTGCCTGCCTGCCTGCCTGCCGCCACCGTGCCCTGCCATTTGGTGCCTGTACATCAGCCATCTGCAGGGGTCCAGTTGCTGTGTCCACCCCTGCTGGAACAGAAGACTCCCGAGTCGGATAACATCGCTCCACAGCCCAGCCCCAGGACCCAGTTGCCCACCCACTCCTGTCCCTGGGGTTGCCATGTCGGGCACATCAACATCTGGCACCAGTGGCAACCCCCGGCCAGAGGGGCAGAGGGGCACCAGCTTCACTGCCAACGAAGTTGGTGTCCTGGTGGAGCAAGTCCTGGGACAGTATGATGCCCTTTTCGGATCGTCCCGCGCCAACAAGGAAGGACGGGAGAGGATCTGGGCCGACTGTGTGGTTGCAATCAACGCGGAGGGGGTGGCAACCCGCACCATCCAGAAGGTCAAGAAGCGCTGGGAGGACTTGAGATCCAGGACCCTCATAAAGGCCTGGCGCCTCGTGGAGGGGGGCCGGGGTCGCATGAGTTCCATCCAGATGAGGGTCCTGGAACGCGTACACCCAGTGCTCCACGCCCAGGTCCTTGAGAGGGAGACCCGTCTGGACTTGAGCGGTAAGTGGCCAAGCATTGCTGTGTGAGACAGGGCATGTTGCTCTGTGCTGGTTGTCTGATACTTGCCTGCATGTGTGACATAGGCCATGTACGCATGTATGTGTGCAGGGACATCATGGTAATGCATGTGCGACCAGTAATGTGTGAACCACACGGTTGTTGCATGTGTTTAAATGCGACATGGGGAGCCTTATGCAGATTGCACACATGAGAGCATGACAGTCTCTGTTCCGGGACATGGGTGGGGGTGAGGGGTGGGTGCTGATGCCAGGTACATACATGGTATCCATGTCTGTGTGCCTGACCTGCGTGTCTGTGACTTGTGAATGCCATGGATGCATGACACATGTCTGTGACAATTTACAGATTCACTGATGCAGCCTAGTCATCCTTGTATGCACTGTGATTGGGGTGTACGGGGCCAGACGGATGTGACTGAGGTGAAGTGTGTGCATGTGATAGGCATGACCCATGATGCATGTGAGTACCACTACATTGTATGTTTCGAGAGTGCATTGGACATGTATGGAAATGTCCATGGCATGCACCATGACTGTCACTGTGTGTGTTTTGCCTGGACTGACACATGTGTTGTGGAGTGACATGATGGAAGTGTACTTTGACAGTGGCACTCATCTGCTATTGCTTCCTGTCTAGGGGACCATTGTACAGTACCCCAGTACCCTGATGCTTGTGTTCTATGTCTCCCTCTACGCAGCGGCTAGTGAAGAAGAGGGCAGAGACGGCGCTGTGGAGCAAGGCGGCGGGGATGCCCCCACGGCTGCAGTGGAAGGGGTGGGTGAGCCCCCACAAGGGCCTGCTACGGCGGTAGACGGTGAGGAGCCATCCAGGTTGGTGGTTTCCACAGAGGAGGAGGAGGCCGCCACTGAGGCGCACATGGGGCCTGGTGGGGGCATCCCTGCTGGTGCAAGTGGTGCAGTCCAGGGGCAGGGGCAGGAGGCAGCACAGGTCACCGTGGAGGGGCCTGTGCATGTCGCTGTCCCTGACCCTGTGGGTGCACCACCATGCACCAGCAGGGATGCCCCGTCCCAGGCCCGTCCGCAGGTAGGGGGGATGTCCATGTCATCTGACTCCCCTCCACCTGCGGACGAGGGGACCCCTGGCTGCATGGAGAAGGTCCTGATTGGGGTTGCGATGCGCACGGCTGTGATTTGTGATGCCGTGCGTGCTTCCCAGGAGGAGCATGCGCGTCATCACGAAGAGCACCGTGCCGACGTGGCCCAATTGGGATCGTCCATGTTCGGGGGTTTCCTGCATGTGTCGGCCAATCTGGCGGCCCTCTCCTCCGCTGTGGAGTCTATACGCCAGTCGTTCTCCTTGCCGTCTTCCGGCCCAGATGCCACCAGGGCCCCCTGTGGACCTGCCCTGACCAATGCAGCCAGCTCGGTGGGGATCCCATCCCTGCCACAGTTGGGAGTCAGAGGTCCAGCAGGGGTGGACACCACAGCAACTGGACCCCAGCAGATGGAGGATGTGACGGCATCATCGGGCAGGGCACGTGCACAACAGTGTTGGTGGTTTCCATCAGCCTGGATGCCGTTGTGCTGGCACAGGCAGTTGCGTCGGAGGCAGCAGCAGGCTCAACGTGGGAGGCATCATGGCTCGGGGCCACCAACATCAGGGGTGCAGGCATCGGCCGGAGGGCAGGAGAACCCTGGAATGGGAGTGGCTTCCGTGTGGGAGCAGTTGTGCCAGCAGATAGGTGTGGAGCAGCAGCGGGCGGAGGAGGAACGGCTCACAATGGTCAGGGCGGAGGACTCCATGCAGAGGGCGCTGAGGCGGGCTGAGTGCCTCAAGGGTCTTCGCAGGGAGTTGGAGCTGGACACTGCATTATCCGTGCGGGACCTTGGGCCAGGGAACATGCTGCCTCCAAGCCATTGAACAGGAGTTCGATGATGCCCTGGCCCATGACAACAACCAGTGAGCCGTCGGACTAGCCCGCTGCCTTTGTATATAGTTATATAGTTAGTGTTAGGTTTCCTTTAATTTTTTTTTTATTTGGTTGCGATTGGACTATGCGCCACATTTTTGTATATAGTTCAGTTTTTAGTTAGTTGTCATAGTTAGGTTTCATTTGGTTGGGCTCATGGACCCGGGATTATCTTGTAAATAGTTCTTCAATGGATTTTTTTATTTTTTGGATTTTTTTCATGGACATTCATCTTCTTTTGGTTGTTTTGCTTTGTGGTTTTTCTCATTTCATTTCATTCAAGTTGATTTTCAATACATTTTTATTTTCATCCTTCAATGTGTCGTATCATCTCATTGCTTTCATGCATGTCGTGTTGGGTGTTTTAACATTCACTTGGAGCCATTGTGTGTGACAGACATGTGTTCATTTGCATTATTTACATTGGGTGTGTAACATGTAATTGCCTTTGTTATGTGGGTGGATGTGATAGTTGGTTGGGCTTTTTGGCAGGGGTGGGTGGCTATTACGGACATGATTGGGGATTGTTGGGACCCAGGTGCAGGGGGGCATGGATGGGACATGGGCGAGGGCCTGGTGGAGTGTGCCCCTGCACTGCTGGGGGGTAGGGGGGTGGGGAACATGAGTTGGACATGGGTGGGGGCCTGCTGGCAGGTGCCCCACAGTGCTGGGGGGTGGGGGTGGCGGGGAACATGAGTTGGACATGGGTGGGGGCCTGCTGGCAGGTGCCCCACAGTGCTGGGGGTGGGGGTGCCGGGGAACATGAGTTGGACATGGGTGGGGGCCTGCTGGCAGGTGCCCCACAGTGCTGGGGGGTGGGGGTGGCGGGGAAAATGAGTTGGACATGGGTGGGGGCCTGCTGGCAGGTGCCCCACAGTGCTGGGGGGTGGGGGTGGTGGGGAACATGAGTTGGACATGTGTGGGGGCCTGCTGGCAGGTGCCCCGCAATGCTGGGGGTGGAGGTGGTGGGAGACATGGGTGCAGGCCTGGTGGAGGGTGCCCCTGCACTGCTGGGGGGTGGGGGTGGTGGGGAACATGAGTTGGACATGGGGTGCCGGGGAACATGAGTTGGACATGGGTGGGGGCCTGCTGGCAGGTGCCCCACAGTGCTGGGGGTGGGGGTGCCGGGGAACATGAGTTGGACATGGGTGGGGGCCTGCTGGCAGGTGCCCCACAGTGCTGGGGGGTGGGGGTGGCGGGGAACATGAGTTGGACATGGGTGGGGGCCTGCTGGCAGGTGCCCCACAGTGCTGGGGGGTGGGGGTGGCGGGGAACATGAGTTGGACATGGGTGGGGGCCTGCTGGCAGGTGCCCCACAGTGCTGGGGGGTGGGGGTGGCGGGGAAAATGAGTTGGACATGGGTGGGGGCCTGCTGGCAGGTGCCCCACAGTGCTGGGGGGTGGGGGTGGTGGGGAACATGAGTTGGACATGGGTGCGGGCCTGGTGGAGGGTGCCCCTGCACTGCTGGGGGGTGGGGGTGGTGGGGAACATGAGTTGGACATGGGTGGGGGCCTGCTGGCAGGTGCCCCGCAATTCTGGGGGTGGGGGTGCAAGGGGACATGAGTTGGTGATCATTAGTGCAAGGAGACATGTGCCTTTGCTGGGGGGCATGCCCATGTTGGGTGGGCTGCCTGCGGGGTAGTCCCCTGTGGTGTGGGCTGCATGCAGGGACCGTGGAGGGTGTACAGGGAACACATGTAGGACTCCCCGGCACCCCTGAAATACACGTACCCAGCTGAAATTGCCTGTAAAACTTTCCGCGCACCCCTGGTATACACGCACACGCTCCCCCAGGCCAGATCGCGTGTAAAACTTCGCGCGCACCCCTGAAATACATGCGCCCAGGGCAATCGCGTGTGGAACTTCTCGCACACCTCTGAAATACATGCGCCCAGGCCAATCGCATGTGTAACTTCTCGCGCACCCCTGAAATACACGCACACGCTCCCCCAGGCACTATCGCGTGTGAAACCACACGTGAGCTCCTGTAATATACACGCCCAGCCCAATCTCGTGTGGAACTTCCCGCGCACCCCTGAAATACACGCGCGCAGGCCAATCGCGTGTGGAACTTCCCGCGCACCCCTGAAATACACGCGCCCAGGGCAATCGCGTGTGGAACTTCCCGCGTACCCCTGAAATACACGCACTCAGGCCATTCGCGTGTAGAACTTCCCGCGCACCCCTGAAATACACGCACGCAGCCCAATCGCGTGTGAAAATTCCCACGCACCCCTAAAATACACGCACGCATCCCAATCGCATGTGTACCTTCCCGCGCACCCCTGAAATACACGCACGCAGCCCAATCGCATGTGGAACTTCCCGCGCACCCCTGAAATACACGCACCCAGGGCAATCGCGTGTGGAACTTCCCGCGCACCCCTGAAATACATGCGCCCAGGCCAATCGCGTGTGGAACTTCTCGCGCACCCCTGAAATACACGCACACGTTCCCCCAGGCACAATCGTGTGTGAAACCACCCGCGAGCCCCTGTAATACACGCGCCCAGCCCAATCGCGTGTGGAACTTCCCGCGCACCCCTGAAATCCACGCACGCAGCCCAATCGCGTGTGGAACTTCCCGCGCACCCCTGAAATACACGCGCCCAGGCCAATCGCGTGTGGAACTTCACGCGCACCCCTGAAATACACGCGCCCAGGCCAATCGCGTGTGGAACTTCCCGCGCACCCCTGAAATACACGCGCCCTGGGCAATCGCGTGTGGAACTTCCCGCGCACCCCTGAAATACACGCACCCAGGCCATTCACGTGTAGAACTTCCCGCGCACCCCTGAAATACACGCACGCAGCCCAATCGCGTGTGAAATTTCCTGCGCACCCCTGAAATACACGCACGCAGCCCAATCACGTGTGTACCTTCCCGCGCACCCCTGAAATACATGCACGCAGCCCAATCGTGTGTGGAACTTCCCGCGCACCCCTGAAATACACGCACCCAGGGCAATCGCGTGTGGAACTTCTCGCGCACCCCTGAAATACACGCGCCCAGGCCAATCGCATGTGGAACTTCCCGCGCACCCCTGAAATACACGCGCCCAGGGCAATCGCGTGTGGAACTTCCCACGCACCCCTGAAATACACGCACCCAGGCCCTTTCGCGTGTAGAACTTCTCGTGCACCCCTGGAATACACGCACCCAGGCCATTCGCGTGTAGGACTTCTCGCGCACCCCTGAAATACACGCACACGCTCCCCCTGGCCCGATCGCGTGTGAATCTTCTCACGCACGTGTGTTCCCGACACCCGTAATACGCGTTCCCCGCTTTTGCCAGTCCGGTAAACTGGTACAGTGTTGGCGCAGCCCTTTGCGATGGTTTCGCGATCTTGATGGCTTTTCCTTGCGCAAAGGCATTCTTGGGGGCGTAACTGGCGCTGCTGCAGGGTCGCTGCGCCACTCTGCGCCACGTCTGCTTTTGGAGGTGAGAATCCATGAATACGCTGTGCGCGGGAATTGGTTTTATCGCACCCGGCTGGCGCAGACATTCGCATGGGCACGCTGTGCGCCAGCCGCGTGTGACACTTTTGAGAGGAATTACATGAATCGGCCTGTAAATAGTTTAGAACAATCAATCTCAAACACAGCGGGCTTAGAAAAGATATGAAAATTATCCTTAATGCTTAAACGTAACCTTAACGTGGACCAAGGACTAGTTAATGGAGCACTGGGTACAGTTGTTGGCTTTCAAACATACCCACATGACAACAAAATTCAGTTTGTCAATATACTCTTTGACAAACTTTCAGAAGTTAAAAGGATAGGACGCTCAACAGCTCAATTCCTTCTCTTCAAAGACATATATGTATGCAGAGAACATTTTTCTCTAACTCTTGCATATGCAGTCACGATTCATAAATCACAAGGTCTTACCCTAGACAAATCAATGATAGATATTGGTAACACAGTCTTTAAAGAAGGCATGAGCTACGTAGCACTATCACGCTTACGTACACTTGACGGTCTGTTTCTAATCAACTTTGATGCAAGTAAAATAAACGCTGATATTCCTTGCATTTCAGAAAACAATAGACTTCCCTCACTATATAGTCCCCATCTAAACACATATTCTGTTCCACAAAAAGTAAAAAATTTTAAAAGAAAAATAAATCAAACAGAAAAGCAACAGGATGTCACTGCAAATCCTCCAAAGAGAGTAAAAGAAAGTAATACTTCATCAAGTACCACAAGCAAAAAAGAATCAATTAGGGAAAGTAATCCAGGTACTTCTTCAAAGAAGGAAGACAAACTCCAAAAAAAGCAGTCAGATACAGAACTACTTGGTCCATTTAAACTCTCAAATATAGTTGGTGTAAGTTGCTACGCAAATGTAGCAATGAATATTCTATTTCAATTACCATCAATTGTTGACAACATTTACTTACACAGTACAGACCCATTGTGTTTGCAAATGTTAGTACTTCACAGAAATGCAGCAAACAATCCTGACAACACGTATAGTGTTTATGGAATAAGACAACCATTGGACTACTGTGCTGGAATGGTGAAATTCACTATAAACTCACAGATCCACAAACATTTCTAATGTACTTACTACAAGTACTGGAAAACAAAAACATACCTATAAATGAAATATTCCAGATTTCATACATGTGGAAACATACATGCACTCTCTGCAACAATGTGACACAAGAAGAAATCCCCAATGAACGCTTCGTATATATATCAGTACCTAATTGTGAATCCATTCCATTTCAGCAACTTGTACAAAATGCAAACCATGGTAGATTATGTTCTACCTGCAATTCAGATAATTGCTCCATGTTAGTAATACAAAAACATAGTAAATACGTAATACTAATGCTTCTACGTTACAATGCAGATGGTACCAAAAACAACTGCAAGCTGACTGGATTCACACATGATCAAATATCACTTGGTAAGAAAACCTTCACAACAATAGGTATAATCTACCACGCAGGAGCCACAACCAATTCAGGGCACTACACTGCATATATAAAAAAAGAAATGTGGATGGTTTCAATATAATGATACTACCATTACTCTAAAGCAGAGATTACCAGCAAATCTTACAAACGCTTATTTAATGTTCTTACACGGCAAGCGGGGAACGTGTATTTCGGGGGTGCGCAGGAAGTTTCACACGCGATTGGCCCTGTGCGAGTGGGCTACGTGTATAACTGGGGTGCGCAGGAAGTTACACACGTGATAGGCCCTGTGCGAGTGGGGTGTGTGTATTCCTGGGGTGCGCGTGAGGTTTCACACGTGATCTGAGCAGGGTACGTGTAAATCGGGGGTGCGGAGGAAGTTTCACACGTGATTGGCCCTGTGCGAGTGGGGTACATGGATTACTGGGGTTCGCAGGAAGTTACACATGTGATTGGCCCTGTGCGAGTGGGGTATGTGTATAACTGGGGTGCGTGGGAAGTTAAACACGCGATTGGCCCTGTGCGAGTGGGGTGCGTGTATTCCTGGGGTGCGGGGGAAGTCACGCACGCGATCCGAGAGGGGTAGGTGTAAATCGGGGGTGCACGGGAAGTTTCACACGCGATTGGCCCTGTGCGAGTGGGGTACGTGTATTCCTGGGGTGCGGGGGAAGTCACACACGCAATCGGAGAGGGGTACGTGTAAATCGGGGGTGCACGGGAAGTTTCACACGCGATTGGCCCTGTGTGGGTGGGGTACGTGGATTGCTGGGGTTCGCGGGAAGTTACACACGCGATTGGCCCTATACGAGCGGGGTACGTGTATAACTGGTGTGCGCGGGAAGTTACACATGCGATAGGCCCTGTGCGAGTGTGTTACGTGTATTCCTGGGGTGCGTGGGAGGTTTCACACGTGTTTGGAGCGGGGTACGTGTAAATCGGGGGTGCGCGGGAAGTTTCACATTCGATCGGAGCGGGGTACATGTAAATTGGGGGTGCGCAGGAAGTTCCACACGCAATTGGCTCTGTGCGTGTGGGGTACGTGTATAACTGGGGTACGCAGGAAGTTACACATGCGATTGGCCCTGTGCGAGTGGGGTACGTGTATTCCTAGGGTGCGCGGGAAGTTTCACAAGCGATTTTGCTGTCAGAGCAGGGTATGTTCATTTCGGGGGTGCGCGGGGAGTCCTACACTTGAATTGGCAGTGTGGGTCCTCCCAGGTGTTCCCTCTACACCCTCCACGGCCCCTGCAGGCAGCCCACACCACAGGGGACTACCCTGCACCCCTGGTCATGTCCCGGAGACAGGCCATCCACCATGGGCATGCCCCCAGCCAAGCCACATGTCACCTTGCACTACTGATCACCAACTCATGTCCCCCAGCACCCCCACACCCCAGCAGTCAGGGGCACCTGCCAGCAGGCTCTCACTCATGTCCACCAGCACCCCCACCCGCCAGCAGTTAGGGGCACCTGCAAGCAGGCCCCCACTCATGTCCCTCAGCACCCCACCCCCCAGCAGTCAGGAGCACATGCCAGCAGACCCCCACTCATGTCCCACTCATGTCCCCCAGTGCCCCCACCCTCCAGCAGTCAGGGGCACCTGCCAGCAGGCCCCCACTCATGTCCTCCAGCACCCCCACCCCCCAGCAGTCAGTGGCACCTGCCAGCAGGCCCCCACTCATGTCCTACAGCAACCCCACCCCCCAGCAGTCAGGGGCACCTGCCAGCAGGCCCCCACTCATGTCCCCCTGCCCCCACGTCATGACGATCCTCAATCATGGGCCTAATGGCCAGCCACATCACACCCCATGCCACCCCAGCCCAAAGACCCAACCAAGTATTTCATCCACCCCATAGAAATGCCCATTACATGGTACAACCCAAATGGCAAGTATGTAAATGAACACATGTCCGTCACAGACATACAATGGGTGCAAGTGAATGTGAAAACCCACCTCATGACATGCATGAAATCAATGAGGGAATACCACACACCGAAGTATGAAACAAAAATGTACTGAATCCAAAATGAATGTAATGAAAAGAAAACATACAATAATGTGAAGAAGACATAAAACACAGCATGTCCACAAAATAATGAAAAATATGAAATCAGAATCCAAAGAAATCCCAATGAAAATGTGTCCAAAGTCTCAGTCCAAAAAAGCAAATCCAAGGGAAAAAAATAAGTGAAATCCATTGCTCCTTGGTGAAATGAAAAGAAAACAAAGACAATCCACTGTTTAACTATATACAAATCACCAATCCAGGGTCCATGAGCCCAACAAATGAAATGAAACCTACAAAAAAGACTACCTAATAAAGAACTGTACACAAAAACGTGGTGCATTGTCCAATTTCCCCAAAATAAACAAAAACAGAAAGGAAACCTAACACTATCTAACTATTTACAATGGCAGCGGGCTAGTCCGACGGCTCACTTATTGATGTCACGGGCCAGGGCATCATCGAACTCCCGCTCAATGTCCTGGAGGCGGTCCTCTTCCATGGCCCCAAGGGTTCGCAGGGACGACGACATGTTCACCTCCATCTCCCTGCGAATTGCCTCGAGGCACTCGGCCCGCCTCAGGGCCCTCCGCAAGAGTTCTCCGCCCTGACCATTGTGAGCTGTGCCTCTTCCGCCTGCTGCGGCTCCACATCAATGTCGTGGCCCAACTGCTGACACACGGAAGACACTTGAAATCCGGAGTCCTCCTGCCCTATGGCCGATGCCTGCCCCTCCAATGTTGAAGGCCCCGAGCCATCATTGCTCTCACCATGTTGCTGCTGCTGTGCCTGTGCCTGCGCCCTGGCTCTTGCTGCCTGCACATCCTTCTCCAGCTGGGGTGCAGTTGTCGTGGTGGCCAACCCTGCTGGGCGTCCGACTCCCGACTGTGGCAGGGATGTGTCCTCCACCAGCCTGGCCGGTAGGTCAGGGGCAGCTCCACAGGGTACCCAGGTGACACATAGGTGGGAAGGTGGCATGGAGGACGACTGGCGCGTAGGGGGTTCAGGTGAGGAGGGGGTTGCAAGAAGGTCCAGCACACAGAGGAATCCAGCACCGGTTACCCGTCCCAGTAGGTCAACGTGGTCAAAGAGGCATGCGAGACGATGTGCAGTCTCTCAACGAAAAGACTGCAGGTCACCTCGCATGCCCTGTTGATGCAACGCTATCCCACTCAGGATAGGCTCAACACGGTACCGGATAGCCACGTCTGCAGGGAGAGGAAGGCCAGTTGTTGTGCGCTCATCCCCTCCCTGAAAACAGGTCTGGACATAGGCATCCCTGCTGGTGCCAGATGATGCAGTGACAGGATCAGGGACAGGATTACACACAGGCACCTCCGCGGCAGCCTGTGCTGCCTCCTGTCCCTGCCCCTGCACTGCACCACTAGCACCAGTGGAATCCCCACCTCCAGACCCATGTGTGTCCCTTCCGCAGCCTCCTCCTCCACCAAACCCCCCAAAAACCTGGATGACTCCGTGCCATCTTCCAGCGTTGGACCCTGTGGGGTCTCAGCAGCCCCTTCTGCTGCCAAGGAGTCCACCTACGACCTCTGCCTCTTGGGCCTACCCTCGGCAGCTGCGGCCTGGGACACGGCACCAGACTCCTCACTCCCTGACGAGATGACAATCTGGGAGGGGAGCCGGGCCTTGCGTCTCTGGCTCGTGGTGCGATCCCTGCCGCTGTGCTCCACAGCAACCTCTCCGCCCTCTTCATCAGTTGACGCTGCAGACAGGGAGCGATAAAACACAGACATCAGGGCACTGTACAATGGTCTGATACACACATGACAATTGCACATGAGTGGCAGTGTCAAGCTTCAGACATGGCATCACACTCAACGACACACATGTCATTTCAACTCACACACATGAGCATTTCCACAGCAATATTGCACCAGGCAGCAACATCCTTACACATACAACAGCATGAACAGCCGAAGGTGAGCCTGATATCACATGAAACACAGTGAGTGCACTAGACATGCACACACGCCACCACACTTACATGCATGTCTACATCTCCTCCAACTGTCACAGTGATGCGATCGCCATACATGTCATATCTTGCATTCAGCCTTCTACATATCAGTGTCACGTGCATCCATGTTGCATCACAGTTGCACACTTGTCAAATACACACACATGCACATGTACACAGTGCCGATACATGCAGCAGGAACCACCATCCATGTGTGACACCACAACCATGCCAACGTACATACACAGAAATTCAAACATGTGTGCTGCCACACCTGCATTTGCACAGCATGCTTACCAACACATACACCATCGATGAGTCTCACACCTAAGAGGACTCACATGTGGCAGCCTCACGCCCCTGTTCATACACATCCCTACATGGCCCTACAAAAACACATGTGCAACCTGCACACTACTGGCACACCACCCCACGCACAGCGTCCAATCAGTATGCATGTACACTTACCGCTCGACTCCAGACGGGTCTGCCTCTCAAGGACCTGACGTGGAGCGCTGGGCATATGTGTTCCAGGACCCTCATCTGGTAGTCGGACAGGTGGCCCCGGCGCCCCTTGGCATTCGCTGCCTTCAAGATGCACCAGGCCTTGTTGAAGTCCTCCCAGCGCTTCTTGACATGGTGTAAGTCATGGACTGCCACCCCCTGCGCGATGATGGCAGTCACAATGTCCATCCAGATCCTGGTCCGTCCTTCATTGTCGGCACGCAAACTTCCAAAGAGGGCATCATACTGCCCCAGGACTTGCTCCACCAGGACACCAACTTCCCTGGCACTGAAGCTCATGACCCTCTGCCTCTCTGGCTGGGGGTTGCCAGTGGTGCCAGATGGTGTTGTGCCCGACATGGCAACCCCAGAGGCAGGAGTGGGTGGGCAACTGGGTCCTGGGGCTGGGATGTGGAGCGATGGTATCCCAGTCGGGAGTCTTCGGTTCCAGCTGGGGTGGTCACAGCAACTGCACCCCTGTGGCAGGCAGCAAATAGCAGGGCACGTGGGCAGCAGGCAGTCAGGCAGCAGCAGATGGCAGGTGGGAGCGTGCTCAGGGCTCTGAGGGGCAGTAATTCGGCCTTCTGGGCAGGAGCGTGGTCTTCCATGTGTTGTTGCGTGGCCAGCTTGATACGGACTGATTTGGCAGTGAAAATCTTGCACGTCAGCGTGTAATTCGAGGAAAGGCCCTTCGCGCGTAAGCGTTTCAGCACACATACGCGGTTTCATTGGACCAAGGGAACTTAGCGCGTAGGCCCTGTGACTCGCGTGGGCGTTTCCCTCGTGACATGGCAGCACACGTGGAAAAACTGCACGTCCACATATGGATGCGTGTAATCCGAGGAAAGGGCCTACGCGCGTAAGTGACGTGACATGCACGGGCGTTTCCAGCAACACGGCTGCATGTTCATCGTACACATCCAAAAACTGCACGTTCGAGTGTCAGCTCGTGTAATTGGAGGAAAGGGCCTTAGCGCGTACAGGTGTAAGTGACGCTGTATGTGTGGGCCACTTTAAAAGGTACATGTAGGGCCCCATTCCCTTGTACATGCTTTTCGTGGAGAGCGAGTGCGCAAATTCTGTTCTTCTTGTTGGTTCACACACGATTACTTCACAGTGTTTGAAGTTCGTACTCCCTGTTACCTCTGACAGCATTCACTTCTTCTTTTGTCCTGTCTCCTCAGACAGCGTACAATTCTTCTTTTGGCAGTGGTGTTGCCAACGCGCACACACGCGTCTTTTTCACATCCTTTTTCCAGGTGGACTGTGAGTCGTGCACGTATTTACCAACTG
This sequence comes from Ambystoma mexicanum, assembly GCF_040938575.1. NCBI lineage: Eukaryota > Metazoa > Chordata > Amphibia > Caudata > Ambystomatidae > Ambystoma > Ambystoma mexicanum. The sequence continues at coordinate 372,352,699 of NC_090922.1, forward strand.
TGCTTGCCCCGTGTGTTGCGTACCCCTTCAGAGGTCATTGTAGGCTGCGTGTATTACGCATACACTTATTTTTGTGTTTCTGGGTGCCACAGTGTAGTGCGGGTTCATTTTTTCACGCACGTGGTCTGCGAGGGGTTGCGTGCACGTTATTTTTTTATTTTGGGCTGCCTGTGCGTTGCGTGACCTGTCATCTTCCCCCTGGGGTCACAGACAGCCTTTTTAGAGCACTAGGGTACGAATTAAATCTAGTAGCCTACCCCTTTCACCCCCAGTTGCCCAGGACAATAGTTTACTGCTACTCCCATACCCACAAAAACATCAGTGCCATGGCTGGGAGGTGACCAAGCGGTAAGGGAGGCAAAGGTGGCCGACCTTCAAAAGGTTGGCGTGGTGGGCACGATAGGGGACGTGGCCGGGATTTGCAGGGTGCCACTAGACCCCCATGTGTGGACGACCAATCAGGGACACCCATGACCCCCCCCCCCATGTTTGAGGGAAACGTGGCTGACACCATCCCAGCTCAGCCCTTGTTGGACCAGTCCATTGTGGCAACTGACCTGGCACATGATGACTCCCAGGCTGACTTCCAGGTCAGCAAGTCTAGGCCACGTGTAGCGGTGCAAGTTGGTGTCACCAAGCCACGTGGATCTGGGGCAGCTATGTCATCTGCTGCCCCAAGTAGGCAGGGTAGGGAGGCTGCAGGGGCAGCTGCAGCTCCATCCACCACATCTCTGAGTCTCCCAGCCAGGACAGTGTCGGTCCAGGTCCATCAAACTGACGTTCCCCCTGCTAACATCACACTTCTGCCAATGCTTTTAGCAAGGCCTATGGTTATTGTGCATTCGCACACTCCTACTACCCAGTCCACTGGTGCTTCTGCCCCTACTTACCAGAGCGGCGTAAGCCACTCAGGCTCCGCTCCACGTTTGAAAAAGAGGAAGAAGGGTGCTCTGGCACAACAGGCTGAGACCCCAGACACGGCTACACACTCTGGCACGTCAAGGAAGCCTAGCTTTAATAACCCAGAACTTGATGCACTTGTGACCTATGTGTTGGCACATAGCCACAAAATGTTGTTGACTGCAGGGTGCAAGACCACACCTGGTCAACGTAGGGCACACTGGCAGACCATCGCGGACCGCATAAGTGCCCTTGGATTTGTGAAGCGCACAGCTGATGATTGCTACAAGCGGTGGAATGAACTGAAACGCAGAGCAAAGAACAAGCTGGCCTCAAATCATGCCGCTACTCTGGTGTCTGGCGGTGGGTCTCCACAAGAGGACAACAAACTCACTGAACATGAGTATGTTGCTGGGACCTTCGTCACAGAGGAACAGATCCAAGGTGTGGGAGAACTACCTGATTACGAGGCATTGTCCGGTGAGTGCCCATGCGTGTGTGTGTAATCCATGTGTATGTTGTTTGGGTGACGGGTTCTGATTGAGTGCCAGGTGAGGGTGTGTACTCCTGAGTGTTATGGGTCACCCATTTGCTTCCTCCCATACATTCACCTGCCTTGGATTTGGGTATGACTGTATCCCTTCTGCCCACAATTGCCAATTACGCCCAGATTAGTGCCCTTTACCTTGAACTGTCATCTTGCAACTACATAGGTCAGATTTTGTAAGTGTTCATTCAGGCTGATTGTTTCCACTCTCCCATTTTCCCATTCCCATTCAGAATTTTAGCACACATCCAGGGATTTACATGCGCACAGACTTCCATGAATCGCTGTGCGCGGGTTTCGCAGCGATTTTCACACTTGCACTGCGATTTGCACGCTTTCGCACGCTTTCGCACGCTTTCGCACGCTTGCGCCGAAAATTTCAGCGCACATTGATTCCATGAATCGCCCTCTTTATGTTTTTAGTTTTCTTGCTGGGTTAAGGTTACAATATTTCATTGTAATATGATATGTGTATAAATGTATTGATAATACATCTTTATGTTGGTACCTTAACAATATTACTTCTAATATTTGTAGACGTTAAGTTTATTTTGGTTTAACCTTAACACCTTTGTAAGAAAACAGTTTTCCAATAATTAAAACTGTTTTTTACAGTTTTGGAATTCTTTATACGATGTGATAAATTACAATTACATTTTTGCAAGTTATTTTGGAGCTGATTCATGGAATTTGTGAAATTGTTTTTTACTTTTTTTTGTAGTTGTAAAATCCACATTATAAATGTTTGTGAACATGTAAATACATGTTTTGTCATGCTTCACATCAATACTTACAGCCTCCCTTGCCTCCAATGTTAAGAAGAAAGTCCGAAAAAGAGTAAATTAAAAAAGTAAAATAGATATTGAAACATTCCAATTAGGTTTCATTTATATATAATAGCTTTTAGGAAAATACCAATTAAACGTTTCAAAAGTTATAATATGAAAACCTTTATTTACGTGTGCCCCTATGTTTGCAAACATATTTGGGAGCTCTGGACTCCAGAGGGGTAGCACCGGGGAGATACATACCCTACTTTGGAGAGCCACATTATTGGTTTTCCAATCCCCCCACCCCGACTGTGGGATTTACATTGTTTAAAGGGACGGAGAGTTGGTTCCTGCCTGCCTTAATGGACTGCAGCTACCATCATTCCCTGAGGCTACACACTTGTACTAAACAGCAACAGCTGAACAGACTGCTTCCCTGATGAGTGCAAGAGGCATGAAAGCACTTGGAAGAGAACATCCTCTGGACTGGGGGAGACAGAATAAGATGGGAATCAGAGTGTGCCCCTGACCCGCCCTTGTTCGAAAAAATATGTGTATGTACGTGTTCAATTTTCTAGGCATCATTACGAAAATGATCAGAAATTGAGGCAGTCTCTAACAGTAGACTTACATGTTATTTTTATTAAAATGGTATATATTTAGAACTTTTATTTTGTTTTATTATGTTGTATTGCCTGGATTAAGATTTAGTAAATGTATGTACTGTGCCTAATGGGCACATTTTAAATATTGCTTATTTGTAATTATTTCAATTAATACAATTGTGTTGTATGATCTGTTAAGTAAAAACAATATATTTGATTATGGAGTGTACTATAGGCATTTGTGATATTGGTGTTTATTTATTATATTCTAATTAGTGAAAGCAATTTTCCATATTAGTATGTTTTGTACAGCATAAAGAAAACGTTTTAAATTATACCATATGTTGTATGCATTTTAATAGTAATTGATTTTTTTTTATTGTTATGGAGTGTATTTGTTGTATTGTTTTATTAATGGTTAAAGTGTTGTATACATTGCATATACAATTTTAAATGTATAAATTACAATTATTTTACTTATGTATTATAAGTAATTATATTGCAGAGGTACATATTTTGGAATTACAGTTTTAAAATATATGATTTATGTTGGGCCATATTATTTGTTTACTAAAATTTAATGTAGTAAATGAGAGTATGTACAAAACTAGTCCTATTTTCGATCCCTTAGTTCCCTCTTCTCCCCTTAATTCCACACTTTCCTCACCTGAACTGCTGGAATCGATGTTTTCAGATTGAAGGTTCCATCTGGTTAGGTAGTCTTTCTCTTTTTTTGGTGGTATATGCCTGTCACGGATGGATCCGAGAAAAGTCAAGGCCCTATTACAGTGGAAACCACATCAAAGCATCAAAGACATACAAAATGTCTTGAGCTTCTCAAGCATTTATTGAAAATCCATCCCCAATTTCTCTCTTGCTATCAGAGCTTTGACTACTTTGTTGAAAAAAAGGAAAGTCATTTTGTTGGAATAAGGAAGCTCAACAGGCCTTTGAAAGATTGAAATGTGCCTTTTCTTCTGCTCCCATTTTGAGGCTACCAGACCAAACCAAACACTTTATCTTGGAAACAGATGCATCCCATTTGGCGACAGGAGGAGTACTCAAACAGACCTCTAGCGTATATATGTCCAAAACACTGTCAGCATCTAAATGCAACTATGCAGTTCTTGAGAAAGAACTATTAACCATCAAAAAGGCCTCCCAGGAATGGAGACATTTGCTGCTAGGAACAAAACATTTGATCCTGCTTCGGATAGACCACCACAACCTGAAGGTGCTGCAGATCTTTGAGTGCCAAAACAGCCGACAAAATCTGATGGGCTTATTAATTTTTCCTCCTACAATATGGTACTCATCTACCTCCCTGGCTACAATAATCAAATGGCAGATGCCTTGTCATGCTATTCCATAGAAGACAAAGAACCTTTCATTCATGAAAAGATATTTCCTCAAGAAGTATGGAAATTTCATGTGTTAGGTTATTATTGTAGTTTTTGCTAAGTGTTAATATGTTTACTCACAACCATTTTTATTGTCTACATATTATTTGTAATATAGGTATGACTATACGATTAATATTAATGATTACTAAAAATGGTGTTACACTGTTGGCATGTGTTTATTTTTGTATAAGTAAAGCTGAAGATATAGTTAGGTTATATGTCTTGGTTCCCTGATGCAGGTTGCATAACGTCATCTGTACATTTCTTATCTTATAATATATTATGTTTGTACAGCATTTTAACATATGTGTGTTGTACTGAAATGTATTCATATGTGTATGAACTATTGACTTTGAGGGCAATTTGTTTTATAATTTGCTGATGCAAAACCAATTTTATAGTAATGTAAATGGCTAATTTATTTAAGGTGATAATACTGGATTGTTTACCCTATACTACACTGTAGCAGCTATTACTTTTTAAAGTGTTATTTTGTAGAGGGAGTTTTATTGATACATTTTTTATTTTATAAAATTGTTGATATTCTTATTTTACATGTTATGTTAGATAACATATAATTTGAATATGTATATATAGCGATTGGTAAATATTTAAAATAACTAAATACAGTTTTTTTCCTCTATATTATGATGAATTAAAACAACCTGTTAGTGATGTGTACACAGAATGCAATCAGTATTCACAGTACCGTTATGAAGAAAAAAAGATACATCATTTTATTTTATTTTGCTACATTTCATTTTGTTTCATAGTTTATTTTATGAAAGAAAGAAGAGAAAAGATTTTTGGTAAATTGTTTAATAAATTCCATATAAATATATAGCAATCATTTAATGAATTTCTGGTTTTAGCTTGCACGACTAAGGCTAGCAACAAATGGGTTGCTTGTATTTGTGGTTAAACTGTTTCCCCAGTTAACATTGTAACCACAGCTACAAACAAGTAATTGAGGGGTTTTATTACTGAAACAACATAAAATAAATTACAATATGTATTGTAATCTATTTTTGCAGTTACTGTTCATTTTTATCTATTTTTATAACTTAAATGGTGGGCCTTAAAAGGGTCATTTAGGGGATGGAAATAGGGTGTGGAATAGGTGAGAAAACACATGATGATGAAACATATCACAAAGGGAATAAAAATAACAATAACTAAATGTCATCTGTGATGTCATCATTGTGGTCATAGGCTGTGCAACAGGGGGGCATGAAGTTAACGTGGCTTTAGCTGAATTTCATGAATTTCAGGGGTTTTGTTGCATTAAATTCTCACCTACATCCCTGCAATTAAAGAGTTTTCTTGAATATATGTGTATATATATATATATATTACATTACCACGTTAGTGGCCATGTAGTTATGGTTAAGTTGCTGTTTCCATAGGAAGAGCACTTTTTGGGCGGCTTATAACTTCGCTCTCCCTGGACGGATCCTCACCAAACTTTGCAAAAAAAGTAGTTGGGTCACAGTTTTTTTGCAAAGTTTGGTGAGGATTCGTCCAGGGGGGGAAAAGTTATAGGGGGGTCCCAAAACTTTTTTTTTTCCCGTAGACTGAATGGGAAAAAACTTTGCGCACGACTACAGCCCGAACCGCTGGACGGATTTACACCAAATCTGCGGCAGGAGCGGCGGTCTGGTCCCAAAAGTGCGCTTTTGTAAATTTGGTGTAAATCTGTCCAGTAGTTTTTTTAAAAATGACCAAAATGTAAGGCAAAAAAATTAGTGATATCTGTGTTCGCTTCGCGGACGGACTTCCCTGTTCGCTCCGCAGACAGCACCCCGATTGGCCCATGGCCTTGCGTCATGTCCGCGGACATGCGACGTGTTCGCTGATTGGATGGCGAGGGGCGTGGAGCGCCTCAGATTTTCAGTGGCGCCCGCCATCTTGTATTCGCAGTCGACCGCGTACAGCGCAGTGAAACGTGGATAAAAATTGTATTTAGTGCTGTGTGTTGGTGTGTAAGAGTGTTTGGGGAGGGTGGGGGAGTATGAGATAGGTTCAATGTTTTGTTTTTTTATGTGCTAGACGTTTTTGTTGCGTTCTATTTGTCCGCGGAGAACACGGCTGATCTGACATTTTGTAAATAAACTAAATGGTGGGGTGTTTAGAGGACGGAGTATGTGTCATTTTTGTTCGCAAGAAAGGTAAAAATGAGCTATGAACACTTGCGGTGTACTTAATTCTTCGTAAATACACAAAGTGGGGGTGTCCTCAGGACGCTGTCTGTATTGTAATGTGTCTAGTTGAATGTGTTCTAAGAACACTCGCAGTGTCCCAAAATGGTTGCAATTACACAATATGGGGGTGTTCTGAGAACGTTGTTTGTATTGTTCGTTGTCAGGGTGAAAGTGTTTTAAGAGCACTCCTTTTGTCTGCTAATAGTACAATTTCCTAGGGGCGTCAACTGACTTTTTGTCCACTAAAGAAACGATAAATCCGGCTGGTGTGTGCCGACATTATGTGATAATCCTATGACTGGCGCTATTGACCTGGCTGACTTGCTTTTGCGACACTAAATCATATCTCCCGCCCCTAAGCCTGATATTATCAAGGCATTCATATTCCCCACCTCTCTCCGTGACGTTACAGGGTGCGTAATCAAACGCGCCCAGTCGTCTCCAGTACTACGCGACTGATTTAAAAGCAAACAGCAAGATTGTAAATGTTGTAAAGTACATTTATTTGACATCAAATGTTTAGAGAATATTCAGCAATTTGCATTTGTCTTTGTTGTCGATCCGCAAAAGTTCATGTTGAGACATGCGATGTTCCTTTGCGGTACAGAGAGTGTTAGATCAGCTTACAACTCAGTGCGCCACAATTCGGAATATGAAACTGTGGTTTAAAAGTAAACAGCAGGATTGTACATTTGGTAAAGTACATTTATTTCACGTGAAATGTTTAGTGAATATTCAGCGATTTTCTATTGTCTCTGTTGTCGATCAGCAAAAGTTTATTTGGAGCCACGCGTTGTTCCTTTGCGGTAGATAGGCTGTTGGTTTATGATAAAAGCAGTAAATGGTCGCTCTGATAATCGGAAGGTTGCTCCAACAACGAGCCATTAGACCACGCTATTGGTTGGTATGTTGTTTGTAGCCGCTAGTACTGCGTAAAGGCATATTGGTCCTTGGCGATTGTCCCATAAAATGGTGAGGGTCATGAAGTTGCATATTTGGACCTGCACCTGGCAGTTGAAGACCCCATCCGCTGGAGTCTGTAAATCGTGACATAGGCAAAATGGAGCCACATACCTGTTTTAAAAAACATAAATTAGTCTCACCAGCCGATCTTCATTAAAAATCATCATTTTATTTATTAGGGTGTGAAAATATTTGCTATTGAAGATAGTGCAACAGAATATGTTAATAATAAAATAATAATATTTTCCCATTCATATAGCGCTAAGAACCGTGAGGTATCTAAGCGGTGCTTATTATTAACCACGGTGTGTGGGGCTCATTTATCGACCACGGAAGGATGAAAGGCTGAGTTTGGCCTTGCCGGGATTCAAAAAGCTGTGCACGGATGTCAAAGCGAGCGCTGTACTCGCTGTGCCACTTGACAGGCTACAGTGAAGTGGCACAGGGAGTAGAGCGCTAGACCGGTTAAATTATTTCTATTAACCCACCCTGTGTCGTCTGCCTTTTTCAGAGCCCTCTAAACGACAGGGGATCAATTCGGCGGTGATAGTGCGCGGTAGAAAACATTATGCCACTTTCAAGGAACAAGTTCAACTTGAGCGGTCTTTAATGCTACGCTATTGTAATTATATTTGGTATAGAGTAATCTAAAAGGTTACTTACAGTACAATTGCAATTTCCATTGCCTACGAGTGGTGCAGTTCCAAAATACGACTCCGCATGTGCCAACGATCTTTAGCATAGTGATATAATATATAAAAGTGGTTTTGTTTCAGAAATTTCATCTTTATTTTCTCTTACGTTTTAGCAACACTCCTCCAAGAGAAGTCTTTTATCACAATCTCTGTCTGTCAAGGTCAAAACACAATACAACCTTATAGTCCGCTTCGTGAGCCTTTCCGGGGCCCGAGAAAAAAATGGAAGCAGCTGACCTTCACTGTGAACGAGCATAAATTCTTACTTTGCAACATTCCGTGTAAAGCCATCTGTAGAAGTTGTGGAAGCAGCTGACCTTCACTGTGAACGAGCATAAATTCTTACTTTGCAACATTCTGTGTAAAGCCATCTGCAGAAGTTGTTTTTTGCACGCCATGTTTGTATATTGTTTACGTGATATTAAAAAAAGTTTGTTTAAAGGACTTTATGGTTCTAAGTACAGCCGAAAGACCCCTGAAAATCGCAAGTTATGGTAAGCTTTGAAAAATAACTGGCGCCACCACCGTGCACTGCTAAGACTAACACCCAGGATATCAAAGATGACATCACAAGTGTCATTGATGAAATCACTGATGACATCACGTGTGTATGTACTTTTCATACAATTTGTGTACTAGGGATTTTTATTATAATGTTGCGAAAAAAGTGTCAAGGATATTGCAATAAATATCATACCGTTATTAGTGCTTTGAACGATGCATTGATATAAATAGCATTGTATTATGGGATTCTATCTAGTATACTGAGCTACTAATGGAGAAACATAGCATTGTGTGCAGAGTACAAGATGAAAGTATAATATGTGTAATGTTAATATGTTGAATAATGAAATAATAATTGTCCTGAAATGTTCGAAAAATCACAAAATGAGGTTGTTCTGAGGATGTTATTCGTATTGTGTGATTGCTTAGCTGTATGCAATGAGGGAATGGCACAGAGAGTAAAGTGGACGCCGTCCGCGGACACCGCGGCTGTTCGTGGACAGGGCGTGCTACATCCGGGTTTTTCCAGGAAATCCAACATGGAAAGAAGACTGTACGGATCAGCCAATCAGATGTCGAGGTTGTGGATTTGTGTTGAAAGAGACTGTGTGTGGTGAAGATGGCAGAAGTGGAGAAAGTCAGGATGTTGGTGCTCGGAGATATGTTTGTGCATGGTTTACAGCAGTACGCTGAATGCAGGCATGTTGCAAAGAACTTTGATGTGAAAGGAGTGGAGGTGGTGTGGAGCATTGTGCCTGATTGCAGTGTACAGGGAATTGTACAAGTTTGTGAGGATATGGCCACGATGAACAGTCCGCATGTGGTAGTTTTGCACTATGGTGCTTTCCATTTGGGCAACGTCAGTGCCCCTACTCTGTTGGCTGATTTGGAACGCTTGGTTCAAGCAGTAATGAAGATCCTTCCAAATGCAAAAGTAATTTTTTCTGGATTACTACCTAGGGCAATATGGGACAATAGTTCAGTTTTTTATCCTCAGCAAAATATTGCTAGGTGTGTCATCAACCGAGGCATGTGTGCCTTCATGCTTAGAGCTGGTATGTTCTTCTGTAACAATGAGAATATTGATGCCAGTAATGCTGTTAATTTTAAAGAAGATGGCATTTCTTTATCTTTTACGGGAAATGCCTTTCTATTTTGGAATGTAAGGGTTGCTTTGGAGAAGGTTATGTGAAGATTTTAGGAGTAAAGTAAGAAAAAAAACAAGAAAAAAAATACAAAATAACAGGTGTCTGTCAAGCATCTGTAAAAAAAAAACGGCTCTTTTCAGAGCTAACTTCAAAGGGGAAATGGGGCACACTATTTTAAATTTACATTCAGCACGCTCAGATTTTCGATGTGTCCGCAGACATGGCGGTAGTCCGCGGACATGAAAATCACTACGAGGGGGTTAGTATGTTCTATGTTACATGTATATGAAGTCAGGGATATTATGAATAAGTTGTGCACTAAAAACCTATCAAATTCAGTGAAAAAACTTTGTTAAAGGGACGTTATGGTTAAGTTGCGCTACTAAAAACCTATGAAATTCAGTGAAAAAACTTTGTTAAAGGGACGTTATGGCTGAAAGTAAAACCGAAAAACCCCAGAAATTCGGCAGTTATGGTAACATAAGCAACCATAACTCGCGCCACCGTGCACTGCTAACACTAACACCCAGGACATTAAAGATGACATCACAAATGTCATTGATGACATCACTGATGACATCACATGGCTGGCTCTCCCTTTTTATCCTTTACTGACATATCAAAGCCACATAGTTTTCTTCAGTAACAATCAGGAAGTAAAAATTGAAAAGGTACTATATTTGTAGACTTAGGGTCCAGTCACATCATAGGAAACATATACATAGCGGAAGATACAGGCTTGAAAGAGAGCTATCCTTTCTGTGCATGAAGATAATCATTATGGTTATCAGCACTTTCTCATAGTTTTATTTTTATTACTCTACCTTCCCTCTATATGCTCATATTTGTATACATTATACTCACTCTCCATAGAGTGAATGGGAAAAAAATGTTGCTCGCGCCTACAGCCCAAACCGCTGGACGGATTTCCACCAAATTTGGACCAGGAGCAGCAGCTTGGTCCCGAAAGCGTGCTTTTGCAGATTTGGTGAAAATCCGTCCAGTAGTTTTTTTTAAAATGACCAAAAAGTAGGTAAAAAAAAATTAGTGATATTTTCGGTTTGCGGACACACTTCCCTGTTCGCTCTGCGGAAAGTGTCCTGATTGGCCAATCGTCTTGCGTCATGTTCGCGGACATTCAAAGTGTTCGCTGATTGGACGGCGTGGAGCGAGAAGCACGTCAGGTTTTTCGGGAGTGCCCGCCATCTTGGATTCGCGGACGTCCCCGGACAGCGCGGTGAAACTTTGTTCAAAATGTGTATTTTGTAGAGTGTGTTGGTGTGTAGGAGTGTTTGGGGAGGGTGGGAGTGTATGAGATAGGATGAAAGTTGTGTGTTTTATGTGTTAGACGTTCTTTTTGTGTTCGATTTGTTTGCGGCCATCACGGGTGTTCTGAAATGTTCTAAATAAACTGACTAGGGGGTGTTCTAAGGAGTCAATATGTGTCCGTTTTGTTCGCAAGCAAAGTGAAACTGTTCTAAGAACACTTGCGGTGTCCGGGGAGTGTTCGTAGGGGGTGTCCTGAGGACGATGTCCGTATTGTTCTCTATCAAGTTGAATGTGTTCTAAGAACACGCGCGGTGTCCTGAAATGTTCGCAAATAAACAAAATGGGGGTGTTCTGAAGACGTTTTTGAGAACACTCCCGGTGTCCTGAAACGTTTGTAGGGGGTGTTCTGAGGACGCTGTCCGTATTGTTCTCTGTCAAGTTGAATGTGTTCTAAGAACACTCGCGGTGTCCTGAAATGTTCGCAAATAAACAAAATGGGGGTGTTCTGAAGACGCTTCTTAGAACACTCGCGGTGTCCGGGGAGTGTTCGTAGGGGGTGTCCTGAGGACGCTGTCTGTATTGTTCTCTGTCAAGTTGAATGTGTCCTAAGAACACTCGCGGTGTCCTGAAATGTTCGCAAATAAACAAAATGGGGGTGTTCTGAAGACGCTTCTAAGAACACTCACGGTGTCCGGGGAGTGTTCGTAGGGGGTGTCCTGAGGACGATGTCCGTATTGTTCTTTGTCAAGTTGAATGTGTCCTAAGAACACTCGCGGTGTCCTGAAATGTTCACAAATAAACAAGATGGTGGTGTTCTGAAGACGCTTCTAAGAACACTCTCGGTGTCCGGGGAGTGTTCGTAGGGGGTGTCCTCAGGACGCTGTCCGTATTGTTCTTTCTCAAGTTGAATGTGTCCTAAGAACACTCGCGGTGTCCTGAAATGTTCGCAAATAAACGAGATGGTGGTGTTCTGAAGACGCTTGTAAGAAAACTCCCGGTGTCCTGGAATGTTCGTAGGGGGTGTCCTGAGGATGCTGTCCGTATTGTTCTCTGTCAAGTTGAATGTGTCCTAAGAACACTAGCAGTGTCCTGAAATGTTCGCAAATAAACATGATGGTGGTGTTCTGAACACGCTTCTAAGAACACTTGCGGTGTCCGGGGAGTGTTCGTACGGGGTGTCCTTAGGACGCTGTCGTATTGTTCGTTGTTAAGTTGAAAGTGTTCTAATAACTATTGCGTTGTTCTGAAATGTTGGTAGGGGGTGTCCTGAAAACAGCGTCCGTATTTTTCGCTGGCAAGTTCAAAGTGTTCTAAGAACACTCACATTGTTCGCGGACATTAAAAGTTTCCCATAGATCATAGTTGAAATGTTTGACTCTATGGATGTGATATGCTGCGGTGGTTGTTGCCAGGGCATAGAGTCTTGGATGCATGGCCATTTGGCCATGCACCCAAGACTCTATGCCCTGGCAACAACCACCGCAGCATATCACATTCATATTTGCTTATAACTTTGGGTGAAAAACAAATGTATAAGGAACAAAGGTATTAGATACTATGGATGTGATATGCTGCTATGGTTGTCCTTATTATTGTATACTTACTGTTTGGTCTAGTAATGGGAGTCCATTTTTTCTTCTTCATTTCTGTGATAAAAGAAAATAGCATGTAAGTATTAGTATTTTGTAATGACTTATTACATTGTATAAGCAATATACTTTTATTTTTTTTCGACACTCATATTTATTAGAGTACAAATCAGAGTACTGTGCAATTTGCTCAGTTTCTGTATTTGTTGCTAAAATCATTGGGTCTGTGGGAGAAAAAAAAATCCATGTTGGATTAAAAAAAAAACCTTTTTCTGTTATGCTACAGTTTATTTGTTTGTTTGTTTTCAGTGTTCACTTGTTGTTTCTGGCTAATGCTTTATACTTTGCTTTGTTGTATTTTTTTTGGAGCGGTAACAGATTCTTCATTTGTTTTGATATTATAAAATTTTGGAGCAGTTAGACACCAATTGGTGTATTCTAACTGTCTATTTTTTTAATATATTTTAGTGGTTTTGATTTATCTATTTGGATATTGTTAAATTTTGGGACATTTAGATACCAATTGGCGTATTCTAACTGTGTATTTTTTGGTCTAATTTAGTGGTATTCATTTATCTGATTAGTTGTTGTAGAATCTTTGAGCAGTTAGATAGCTTTTGGAGTATTCTAACAGTTTATATTTTTTTAACACAAATGTACTTAAAGGTTTAAATACAGTTTATTTATCAAATTTTGGTTTTAAGAACATAATAATAAGCGTTTGTAAGATTTGCTGGTAATCTCTGCTTTAGAGTAATGGTACTATCATTACATTCAAACCATCCACATTTCTTTTTTACATATGCAGTGTAGTGCCCTGAATTGGTTGTGGCTCCTGCGTGGTAGATTATACCTATTGTTGTGAAGGTTTTCTTACCAAGTGATATTTGACCATGTGTGAATCCAGTCAGCTTGCAGTTATTTTTGGTACCATCTGCATTGTAACGTAGAAGCATTAGTATTATGTATTTACTATGTGTTTGTATTACTAACGTGGAGTGATTATCTGAATTGCAGGTAGAGCATAATCTACCATGGTTTGCATTTTGTACAAGTTGCTGAAATGGAATGGATTCACAATTTGGTATTGATATATATATGAAGCGTTCATTGGGGATTTCCTCTTGTGTCACATTGTTGCAGAGAGTGCATGTATGTTTCCACATGTATGAAATCTGAAAGATTTCATTTATAGGTATGTTTTTGTTTTCCAGTACTTGTAGTAAGTACATTAGAAATTCCTGTGGATCTTCCTGTGAGTTTATAGTGAATTTCAGCATTCCAGCACAGTAGTCCAATTGTCGTCTTATTCCAAAAACACTATATGTGTTGTCAGGATTGTTTGCTGCATTTCTGTGAAGTACTAACATTTGCAAACACAATGGGTCTGTACTGTATAAGTAAATGTTGTCAACAATTGGTGGTAATTGAAATAGAATATTCATTGCTACATTTGCATAGCAATTTACACCAACCATATTTGAGAATTTAAATGGTCCAGGTAGTTCTGTATCTAACTGCTTTTTTTGGAGTTTGTCTTCCTTCTTTAAAGAAGTACCTGGTTTACTTTCTCTAATTGATTCTTTTTTGTTTGTGGTACTTGATGAAGTATTAGTTTCTTTTACTCTCTTTGGAGGATTTGCAGTGACGTCCTGTTGCATTTCTGTTTGATTTAGTTTTCTTTTACAACGTTTTAGTTTTTGTGGAACAGAATATGTGTTTAGATGGGGAGTGTATAGTGAGCGAAGTCTATTATATTCTAAAATGCAAGGAATATCAGCGTTTACTTTACTTGCATCAAAGTTGATTAGAAATAGACCGTCAAGTGTACGTAAGCGTGATAGTGCTACGTAGTTCATGCCTTCTTTAAAGACTGTGTTACCAATATCTATCATTGCTTTGTCTAGGGTAAGACCTTGTGATTTATGAATCGTGACTGCGTATGCAAGAGTTAGAGAAAATTGTTCTCTGCGTACATACATATCTTTGAAGAGAAGGAATCTAGCTGTTGAGCGTGCTATCCGTTTTACTTCTGAAAGTTTGTCTAAGAGTATATTGACAAACTGAATTTTGTTGTCACGTGGGTATGTTTGAAAGCCAACAACTGTACCCAGTGCTCCATTAACTAGTCCTTGGTCCACATCAAAGTTATGTTTAAGCATTACTCTGCAATTTAAGGATAATTTTAACATCTTTTCTAAGCCTGCTGTGTTTGAGATTGATTTTTCTAAAATATTTAGTCTTGTTGTGGCTTGGTCACACATGGGTAGTGTCATATCTAGTTTGTCTGTGGCGCTAATTTCCATTATTGGTTGCATTTCTTTACTTAACATTATTTCATTGAATATGAGACAGCTTGCAAGAGTTGGCATTAAGGCCATACAATTGACATTTTTGTGGGCTAATTGTTCCATAACATCCGTAGCACATGCATTATCGCCATAAAGTGCATTAATGTGCCGGGTTTTCAATGTTGCTTCTGCTTCTTTAGAAAGTATACCAACTCTCAAACTTTTTAAAATGTTGGCATAAGTTAGATCTGCAGATTGGCGCATGTTTTCTGTTAATTCTCTGTATTGGAAATGTTGCCAAAGGTTGACATTTCCAATGCTGCCAGCAGTTTTACGGCAGAGTTTGTGCCCTAATGTTTTAAAAATAGGTTCACCTTTTACTGGTGTTAATTGAAGCAGATCTCCAAAAACAATAATGTGTTTTCCTGCAAAGAGCTCTTCATAGTCTGTTTTCAGTACTTCTTGTAATCTGAGGTGAATCAAAGCTAACATCAGGTTGGAGACCATGCTCACGTCATCTATTAGTAGCATTTTCATTTGTTTCAATACTCTGCGTAATTCCATTGCAGCTTCTGCAGAAAGTTTGTAATTTGTTCTTTCTACTGGTAATAGTAGTAATCGGTGTAATGTAACACCACCTATGTTGTAGGCAGCTAAACCTGTGGGGGCAGTGACAACAGCTGACAGTTTGTTGTTTGTCAATTGTTGAAGGAACTTACTAATGATTTTGATTAGGAATGTTTTGCCAGAACCAGCTTCACCACTGACGTACAGTAGTATAGGTTTATAATTATGGCAGGAACATTCTTTATTTTCATGTTTTACACCATGTGCAATTTGTTTTGTTACTTCTTGAAAAATGCTAATTTGCTCATTGTTTAGTTTTGATTGTAGTATAGTTAAGTCTTCTTTATCTTCATACTGACACATGGTGTTTTCTACTTCTATCATAGCTAATTCTGCTTCATTTGTTATTAGTGGTTCTCCCAGTGGTTCTTGGCTTCCTGTTACAGAAGGTTGACTACTGTCAGGAGTATCCTTATCTAGTTGGGCTTGGAGTTCTTCTTCATGTTGCTGTTCATTGTGCAACATTGTTTTGTACTGTGTAAAGGTTACATCAGTTATAGTGCTTTCATTTGCTTTGAAAGCATCCTCATATGAGTCATAGTTATCTAGTAATTGTTCTTCTTTTCTCGATGGTTTGAAGAGTTGTAGGAGGGACATGTAATATACTTCTTTATGTTGAGGGGTCTTCAATGACAATTTGATATGATTAATTAAATTTGGTTTAGTGAGTTTAACTAAGCTGCCTTCACAGTCTGTCACTCTATATTTACCTTTTTTTTCATCAGGTTTCATATTATTTTTGTATGTGTAGTTTTGGGCGATTTGGTATAGACACATGTTTTCCAAAGTATTACTTCTGTTTGGGTAGTATGTGTCCAATAAATTGTTTTTTAAAATGTCTTGGCTGTTGGGATCATGTTTGGCTATTGTTTCTATATCTTCATATGATTTTAGAACTCTTTTTCTAGATTTAGCTGGACCAAGACTTAGCCATACTATATTTTCAGATTTACCATACAATGAAGTACCAGTTAAACGATCAGCTGCTTCATAAGATCCACATTCTCTATGGGTGAGCATTTTTATGCCCAAGCTGTATAATTTCTGAGATAATGTTTTATCTAATGACAGGTCATTCCAGAGGTCTTGGAGCTCTGTCTTTTCTGCTTTAGTTAAGTATGCTGTGACATATTGTGCAACTGCAGTAGAATTGTCTGCAATGTACTGCACATCTATGTTTGCATTCCATAAGTGGGCAATGATTGCATTATAATCATTGATATATTTTTCTTCTTCTTTTCTTTTTATGTAATATGTATTTTTAGGTGACTTACCTTTAACACTATGTCTAACTGAAGACATGAGGTTGTTTACTTGACCTGTATTTGTAACTAGTCTAGGGAAACCAAATCGGCATTTGGTGTAGTATTTGCCTTTGTTTTTGTATTTGCGACGACAATATTTTCCACATTTGTGTCTTTGAAATTGTAAAATTTGTGCACGAATATCACTATTTGTGGCTTTTGATGGAATTTCACAAGTGACATATTTTTCAATAAACTGTAAAACAGTGGCATCACTGTCTTGACCAAATTTAGGAGCATCTTTAATCCATAAAAGCATGTGGATATGTGGCGCTCCTCTGGCTTGGTATTCTTTTCTCCAAAAGAAGTGTTGCACTTCTCCAAGGGGAGGAACAGTTTTATTACAAATAAAATGTAGCATAGCAATGTAGCGATGGTGAAAATATCTTGAAACATTAACAGGATCCAAAGAACAAAGTTCTCCAGGTGTTAGAATATCTATGTTTGTTTTGTTTTTATTTGATATGCGTAGGAAATCATGTAAATCTTCCCATGCATATTCTGCACAACTTAATGTAACAAACCAAGTGGGTGGGCCAAGGTTTCTGATCGTACAACGTGCATCTCCATGACGTCGAAACCAGTACTCTTTACTACCACGCATATTTGCTAATAGATTTGTAATATTTGATTGTAAAACCTCATCCTTTTGTTGCACTTTCTCTAATAATTGTGTAGCTGTCATATTTTGAAAGTGTGATCCTGATTTTAATATGTGTGCAACTCCGTAACATAAAGTTGCTAGTTCACTTTCAAAGAGTAGGTGGAATATGTATTCCACATTTTGTCTAAATCTGGGATCTTCAGAATACATCCATAATGAGCGGTATTCTGAAGCTGATATTTGAATAGGTCTATCATCATACCTTCCTCGTTTGCCAGTAGGAAAGAGTAGAGGAAAAGCACGTGCTTCTATACTTTTTTCCCATATACTGATTGGCAATCCTTTTGTTTGATGCATTTGGTAAGTTTCCAGTACATCTTGTACGGTGTCATTACAGTGCAAAGGATGACTTGTATAATGGTCTAAAGTATTTGATATTGTAGCAGGATCTATTAGCTCAAATTGTCCAGCTTCTTGTGTTTCTTGAATTATTTCAGTTGTATCATTCAAGTTTTCTTCAATATTAATTTATTTGTAATATTCATTATTCTACTTAAGATATTGGAAGGCTTGTCTAACTTTATATAAATCTACCAGCTGTTGCCATATTTTTTTGTCTTTTGTAGGTACTCCATTTACTAATATAATTAAAGATTGCTGCATTGGACGTTGCACTCCTAGAGTATGCACATTTTCTTTTAGATTTAATGGTAAATAAACTACTTTTCCACGAATGCCTTTTACCAATTCAGAGGGAGGTAATTTTGCTGTTTTTGGTTGAAGGCGTATTATTGCTTGAAATGGGTGTACTGTTTGAATTATGATGCTCTCATATAAATTAAGTTGTTGTAGAGGTTTCGGTACTGGGTATAATTCCAAATTATTTGTGATAGAACGTGAAGGAGTTTGGTTGTTGTCAAGTTTTGTAGTGCAATAACTGCAAAGTATTAAGGGCTCAGTTATTTCATATTTGTTTTCTGCTAGACGGTAGAGAGCTAATTCAAACCATTTAGAATCTTCATTGTCTTGTATTTTGTATGATAGGTCCACAGTTTTTGTGTTACTTTTATAAAAAAATTCTACGGCAATATACACATACATGGTTTGGTACTTCAGCTGATGTACTTTTAAATTTTAGTATTTCTTTTTTGTATGTGTTTAGCAAAAGGTTGCCATGTGTAGAACTGTTGCTTAATTGGTTTAAAGCTATTTCATTCTGTAAATGGCTTTCACTTCCAAAATATTTTTTCTGGATATAGTGAATTTCTTCAAGTAGGTCTTTTGCTGTACCATGTAGAATGATGTTATTTAACTTTGCTAGTGCTAAAGCAGGACTTTTAGCATAGTACAGTTTATAGACTAGATTTCTTATAGTTGAATGATGTGTTGATATCCTTTTGATATCATGGAAAGTGGTTTTACAAGTAGGTCCTGTAATGCAGGCGAATGAATGTCCTTGTAGTCCTGTGTACTTACGCACTGTACAGGTATCTATATTTTGCAGTAATTTAATTTTGATTTTGTCTTTGCTTTTTACATATTTATTGAGGAATTGGTGTAAAGATTTGAAACATTGTTTGGGAATGTTACACATTGACGTGCATGGCCATTTGTACACTAGACGTTCTGATTCAGTTGAATGGAGGGGTAATTCTAAGTTTTCAGGGCATATTTTTGTAAGAAGTACTTCTTGTTCCATTATGGTATTATTCACTTTTTCATAACCTCGACCACTGCTATGTATGGCAATTGTATTAGTTTGCTTTTGTTTGTACGCTTCTTCATTAAAATATGGTTCTGTGCTTGTAGTGTGATTCCATTCACCTGCGCTGATACTTAAGAAGTTCTTTCTGTTGATATTTTGCTTATTGAGAAGTCTTTTTTGTAATTTAGTTATTAGTTTTGTTAGTGGTTTCATTTTGTTTAACAGTAAAATAAATACATTTCTTTTGAGAAGAATTGCACTGTCCATCAATGCTTCTAAGATTCATTTCCTACGATAGCTTTTAAGCTTTGAACCTGATTTCTCTACTGTTTTTATAAGATTTTGAAGGACTTTGTGACGGTATATTTTGGCTAAAATACTTTTCTTGGTATGCTTACTTTGCACTATATTAAAATTTGAAGAAGTAGTTTTATCTGTACTGATAGCTGATTTTCTGTTAATTGTTTTTTGGTTTGTTTTACATTTTGATAGAGGAAGCAAAGTTGTTGTACTTGAAACTTCTTGTGTTTCACTAAATGATTGTATTAGCTGTTTTGTTTCAACTTTTTTTACAAATTCTGCTAGAGATGGATGCTTATGTTGGAGACCTTTATTTTCATTTGCTCTACTTTTGCGTTGCTTTCTACGGAGTTGTCTTTTGGTAGGCATTCTTTAGGGTCTGTTGAAAAAAATAAAGAAGATATGGGTTGGGGTGTTCTGGAATGTATGTGTGCTGTGTGCATGAGTGTTTGAGTAAGATGATAAAGATGTATGTAATGGTGTGTGATTGTGCATTGGGAACTAAAACTAGTAGGGATAGGTATTCTTGAATTTATGTGTTACTAAACTGGGGTTCAGATGACAAAAAAAAGTAAGCTAGTGGTGTGGAAAAGTACAAATAGTAAATCTAATGTATACAATTAAAACAGTTGCTTGTTCTATAATATGAAAATTGTAGTGGTTCAGTTGGGTAATTTGTGTGTCCAAAAATAGAAATTTGTGGGCCATTCTGGCTGTAAATCTCTGTTTAAGACATGGAAATTTTTGGACAAAATGGTACAAAATCTCTATTTTTAGAAACCGAAATAGCTCGTATTAATGTTATAGTATATTTGATTAATAATACCAATATTATGGTGATATTTTACTTACTTTTTTTTTAAATGAACGGGCAACTTCTTAGATTTACTTCGAATTCGGCTGCTTCTTTTCAGGAAACTGGTCTTCACTGCAATTGTAAAATCTTCAAATTAGTAACTTTGTTTGTTTATAGCACTATTTTTAATTTAGATATTGATTTTTTTAATTGAAATCCTCAGTGCCTCTGTAAAACCATTAAACTAATTTATTTACATAAGATACATTGCATCAGTTCAGTACATATGATATGTTCTTAATGAACAAATTGTATTGAATGACTAACTGTAGCAAAAAAAAAATATCTTTACTATGTCTTGTGAAATTTATAATATATTAGTGAATACCACTATTTCTGTAAGTAAACTGTTCTAGGTAATAGCGCCTCAATGTCATGTCTAATTTAAAGTAATTAAGTAAATAAATAAATAAAAACAAAAAATATGAAATTGTATAAGTATTTTTATAAAGGTTTAAACATAGATTGTGTTTGCATGCAATTTTGTTTGAATATATAGTAGTCTATATATTTCATTTAAAAAATGTTAGTTTAACATGATTTGAGTGTGTGTGTATAAAGAAAGTAAAAAGTATAAAGGTTTATAAGTGATAGTTGATTTTAGGAAATTGAAAAAAGTACAGTAAATTAATTTTACAGATTTTACAAGGTAAAAGTCTGTTTGAAAATGTGTTTGTCTACTATACAGAAAATATGCATACCTGAAGTTTGAGTTCATGCATATGGATATGCATGGAGCTGCAAGTAGAAATCTTGAAGACTTGTACAGTATTTCTGCTAGATGCTGCTTGCAATGATATGACACTTGTACTCAGAGAGATTCAGAGTACATTTGCAGTGCTGATCTATGAGGATGCAGTTAGATGTAGAGGTCTTGAATGTGATTGGTGCATGGTCATGTGATTTTTGAGGTACATCCAATGAGGGAATGGCAGAGAGAGTGTAGTGGAAATGGTAGGGAAAAGACAGAAATTAGGAACAGCACACAACACAATACTTTAGAAACACTCAGCAAGGCAGGAAAGTCAAAGTCTACTTGTGAGCAAAAAGTTCAGAGGCCAGGTTCCCTCTTGGAGAGAGTAGAACACCAATGCGCCCAAGATCACACAGTTTAAAAGGCATGGCAAGTCTTGCAGAGAGTTTAAAAAGGAGTCAGTTCAGCTCAGAAAAGTTCAGTTAGCCAGCGTAGGGCCAACCCAAGTGGTAAGATGAGGATTTACGAGACACCCCACACAGACAGTTGCAAGGGAGGTCAGGCGGACACAGTACCTTGAAAGTGGAGAGAATCCTCCAGCGGGGGCAGTTGTTCCTGGCAGTGTATGCAAGTCACGGCATCGTCCAGAGGAAGAGAAGGTAGCGACGTGGAGGAAAGCTGAATGTTGTTGCACTGCCATGGAAGAAACCAGCCACGGAGTTCTCCGGTTAAAAGGTACTACCCTTTTATTTGCGGTAGTGGTAAAACGTGGTATCCCGGTTGCCGGTGTGCTTGGCACAGGCAAGGCGGCCACAAGATGATCCAGGAAGGTGAAAAGGCGGGCAAACTGGTTATACCCACCAGTCAAAGGAAGAAGACTCTTCGGGATGAAGATCTCCTCTGTCGTTGGAAGAAGTGGTGAGTCGGTTCAGCAGGGCTCCACCGGTGGTGTCGTCGTTGCAGGATGCCTCAGCTTCTCCCTCTTCAGATTCTTTGGTCCTGTGGCAACGTCTGAAGTCCCAGCCCCCAAAGCCCTGCTTTTATGCAGAAAACCTCCATTCATCAGTCCTAGCTGTCACTCAAACATGCTAAGTGGTGAGCTGGGCGGCTCACCACTGGGCCAATCACACAAGAGTGTGACTTGAGTTGCCGAGGCAACTCAGTCCAGGGTGCCTAAACCCCCCCTCCCACACATCCTGTATACCCAGACAGAGTGGCACAACTTTTGGAGGCTTCTGTGGAGAAGCCCGCCCAAAAGTGGAACAAAGGGCTCGACTTGGGTTGGAGTTACAGAGGCGAACACAAACGCCATTTTTAAAACCAAGTCCTGGCGAAAAGACCCAACCGGGGAATAAATATTAAATAAATAACCCGGCGGTATCTTTAACATTGCACCAAAAAGTGGTGCGTTTAAAATGAATGGGAAAATCCCATGGTAAATATTCTTAAGGAATATTTTGCGTGGTAACCACTGCCATCAGCCAGAACCCCGACGAGGGGGGACTGCACAGTGCCCCCTCGAAAAACAGATCCAGGGGCAATCTAATTACCCTACCAGTACTTCCACAACATGATGGTTTGTACTGGTTCTGTTCCCAATTTAAGACTAGTAAAGTCAATGGTGACTTTACATGCCCTGGGAGACAGGAGTCAGTCCCAGGGTATGGAGTCTATGTTTGGGGTCACTATGACACCCCTGTGTTACTGCACTGAGGGTGCTGTGTAACACACTTACCAAAAACCACATGAAACCCTATGGAGTAAAAGACCCCATAGCCCATAAAACACATCACAAAGTCAAAGGATATCTCAAATCATGTCTAAGAGTGGGAGAATAAGAGTCTCACTCTTAGCAGGAGAAAAAATAAACCCCAAAAATCCAGCAAAGCTGCTGGGGGACTCACTAGGTTTGGGAAATTAGCCTTAACAGAGAATTCTCCCTAACACTGTGTGCGCATGCGACTTTCTGCGCCAGATGCGTGTGCTAAAATCAATTTCCGCGCACAGCGTATTCATGGATTTTAGCTACCAAAACCAGCCGTGGCGCAAAGTGGCACAGCGACCCTGCTGCAGCGCCAGTTACGCCCCCCAAGAATGCCCCTCGTGCAAGGAAAAGCCATCAAAATCCCCAATCCAGCGCAAAGGGCTGCGCTAACCCTGTACCAGTATACAGGGCCGCACACAGCACACAGCAAGCGGGGAACGTGTATTTCAGGGGTGCGCGGGAAGTTTCACACGCGATTGGCCCTGTGCGAGTGGGCCATGTGTATAACTGGGGTGCGCGGGAAGTTACACACGCGATAGGCCCTGTGCGAGTGGGGTGCGTGTATTCCTGGGGTGCGCGGGAAGTCACACATGCGATCGGAGTGGGGTATGTGTAAATCGGGGGTGCGCGGGAAGTTTCACACGCAATTAGCCCTGTGCGAGTGGGGTACATGGATTACTGGGGTTTGTGGGAAGTTACACACGCAATTGGCCCTGTGCGAGTAGGGTACGTGTATAACTGGGGTGCTTGGGAAGTTACACACGTGATTGGCCCTGTGCGAGTGGGGTGTGTGTATTCCTGGGGTGCGCAGGAGGTTTCAGACGAGATCGGAGCGGAGTACGTGTAAATCGGGGGTGCACAGGAAGTTTCACACGCGATTGGCCCTGTGCGAGTGGGGTACGTGTATTCCTGGGGTGCGCGGGAAGTCACACACACGATCGGAGTGGGGTATGTGTAAATCGGGGGTGCGCTGGAAGTTTCACACGCGATTGGCCCTGTGCGAGTGGGGCACGTGGATTACTGGGGTTTGCGGGAAGTTACACACGCGATTGGCCCTGTGCGAGTGGGGTACGTGTATAACTGGGGTGCTTGGGAAGTTACACACGCGATTGGCCCTGTGCGAGTGGGGTGCGTGTATTCCTGGGGTGCGCAGGAGGTTTCACATGCGATCGGAGTGGGGTACATGTAAATCGGGGATGCACAGGAAGTTTCCCATGCAATTGGCCCTGTACGAGTGGGGTACATGGATTACTGGGGTTCGCGGGAAGTTACACACGCAATTGGCCCTGTGCGAGTGGGTTACGTGCATGACTGGGGTGCGTGGGAAGTTACGCACACGATTGGCCCTGTGCGAGTGGGGTGCGTGTATTCCTGGGGTGCGCAGGAGGTTTCACACACGATCGGAGCGGGGTACGTGTAAATCGGGGGTGCACAGGAAGTTTCACACGCGATTGGCCCTGTATGAGTGGGGTACGTGTATTCCTGGGGTGCGCGGGAAGTCACACACGCGATCGGAGCGGGGGACGTGTAAATCGGAGTTGTGCGGGAAGTTTCACATGCGATTGGCCCTTTGCGAGTGGGGTACATGGATTACTGGGGTTTGCGGGAAGTTACACACGCGATTGGCCCTGTGCGAGTGGGGTACGTGTATGACTGGGGTGCTTGGGAAGTTACACACGCGATTGGCCCTGTGCGAGTGTGGTACGTGTATTCCTGGGGTGCGCGGGAAGTTTCACATGCGATCGGAGTGGGGTACGTGTAAAGCGGGGGTTTGTGGGAAGTTCCACACGCGATTGGCCCTGTGCGAGTGGAGTACGTGTATTCCTGGGGTGTGCGGGAAGTTTCACGTGCGATCGGAGTGGGGTACGTGTAAATCGGGGGTGCGCGGGAAGTTCCACACACGATTGGCCCTGTGCGAGTGGGGTACGTGTATAACTGGGGTGCGCGGGAAGTTACACATGCGATTTGACCTGTGCGAGTGGGGTACGTGTATTCCTGGGGTGCGTGGGAAGTTTCACACGCGATCGGAGCGGGGTACGTGTAATTCGGGGGTGCGCGGTAAGGTTCACACGCAATTTTGCTGTCATAGCGGGGTACGTGAATTTCGGGGGTGCGCGGGGAGTCCTACCCTTGAATTGGCAGTGTGGGTCCTCCCAGGTGTTCCCTATACACACTCCACGGCCCCTGCAGGCAGCCCACACCACAGGGGACTACCCTGCATCCCTGGTCATGTCCCGGAGACAGGCCATCCACCATGGGCATGCCCCCCAGCCAACCCACATGTCACCTTGCACTACTGATCACCAACTCATGTCCCCCAGCACCCCCACCCCCCAGCAGTCAGGGGCACCTGCCAGCAGGCCCCCACTCATGTCCACCAGCACCCCCACGCCCACACCCCAGCAGTCAGGGGCACCTGCCAGCAGGCCCCCACTCATGTCCCACTCATGTCCCCCAGCACCCCCACCCCCGAGCATTCAGGGGCACCTGCCAGCAGGCCCCGACTCATGTCCCACTCATGTCCCCCAGCACCCCCACCCCCGAGCAGTCAGGGGCACCTGCCAGCAGGCCCCCACTCATGTCCCCCTGCCCCCACGTCATGACGATCCTCAATCATGGGCCTAATGGCCAGCCACATCACACCCCATGCCATCCCAGCCCAAAGACGCAACCAAGTATTGCATCCACCCCATAGAAATGCCCATTACATGATACAACCCAAATGGCAAGTATGTAAATGAACACATGTCCGTCACAGACACACAATGGGTGCAAGTGAATGTGAAAACCCACATCATGACATGCATGAAATCAATGAGAGAATACCACACACCAAAGTATGAAACAAAAATGTACTGAATCCAAAATGAATGTAATGAACAGAAAACACACAATAATTTGAAGAAGAAATAAAACACAGCATGTCCAGAAAATAATGAAAAATATGAAATCAGAATCCAAAGAAATTCAAATGAAAATGTGTCCAAAGTCTCAGACCAACAAAGCGAATCCAAGGGAAAAACATAAGTGAAATCCATTGCTCTATGGTGAAATGAAAAGAAAAAAAAGAAAATCCACTGTTCAACTATATACAAATCACCAATCCAGGGTCCATGAGCCCAACAAATGAAATGAAACCTACAAAAAAGACTACCTAATAAAGAACTGTATACAAAAACGTGGTGCATTGTCCAATCGCCCCAAAATAAACAAAAACAGAAAGGAAACCTAACACTATCTAACTATTTACAATGTCAGCGGGCTAGTCCGACGGCTCACTTATTGATGTCCCGGGCCAGGACATCATCGAACTCCCGCTCAATGTCCTGGAGGCGGTCCTCTTCCATGGCCCCAAGGGTTCACAGGGACGACGACATCTTCACCTCCAACTCATTGTGAATTGCCTCGAGGCACTCGGCCCGCCTCAGGGCCCACCGCATGGAGTTCTCTGCCCTGACCATTGTGAGCCATGCTTCTTCCACCCGCTGCCACTGCGCATCTATGGCGTGGCCCAACCGCTGACACACGGAAGACATTTGAAATCTGGGGTCCTCCTGCCCTATGGCCGATGCCTGCCCCTCCGATGTTGAAGGCCCAGAGCCATCATTGCCCCCACCACGTTGCTGCTGCTGTGCCTGTGCCTGTGCCCTGGCTCTTGCTGCCTGCACTTCCTCCTCCAGCTGGGGTGCAGTTGTCGTGGTGGCCACCCCTGCTGGACGTCCGACTCCCGACTGTGGCAGGGATGTGTCCTCCACCAGCCTGGCCACTGGGTCAGGGACAGCTCCACAGGGTACCCAGGTGACACATGGGTGGGAAGATGGCATGGAGGACGACTGGCGCGAAGGGGGTTCAGGTGAGGAGGGGGTCGCAAGAAGGTCCAGCACACGGAGGAATCCAGCACCGGTGACCCGTCCCAGTAGGTCAACGTGGTCAAAGAGGCATGTGAGATGACGTGCAGTCTCTCCACGAAAAGACTGCAGGTCACCTTGCATGCCCCGTTGACGCAACGCGATCCCACTGAGGATAGGCTCAACACGGTCCCGGATAGCCACGTCTGCAGGGAGAGGAAGTCCAGTTGTTGTGCACCCATCCCCTCCCTGAAAACAAGTCTGGACGTAGGCATCCCTGCTGGTGCCAGATGATGCAGTGACAGGATCAGGGACATGATTACACACAGGCACCTCCGCGGCGGCCTGTGCTGCCTCCTGCCCCTGTCCCTGCACTGCACCACTAGCAACAGTGGAATCCCCACCTCCAGACCCTGTGCGTGTCCCTTCAGCAGCCTCCTCCTCCACCAAACCCCCCACCAACCTGGATGACTCAGTGCCATCTTCCACCGTTGGACCCTGTGTGGTCTCAGCTGCCCCTTCTGCTGCCGAGGAGTCCACTTACGACCTCTGCGTCTTGGACATACCCTCAGCAGCTGCGGCCTGGGACGTGGCACCAGACTCCTCACTCCCCGATGAGATGACAATCTGGGATGGGAGCTGGGCCTTGCGTCTCCGGCTGGTGCTGCGATCCCTGCCGCTGTGCTCCACAGCAACCTCGCCGCCCTCTTCATCAGTTAACGCTGCAGACAGGGAGAGATAAAACACAGACATCAGGGCACTGTACAATGGACTGATACACACATGACAGTTGCACATGAGTGGCAGTGTCAAACTTCAGACATGGCATCACACTCCACGACACACGTGTCATTTCAACTCACACACATGAGCATTTCCACAGCAATATTGCACCAGGCAGCAACATCCAAACACATACAACAGCATGAACAGCCGAAGGTGAGCCTGAGATCACATGAAACACAGGGAGTGCACTAGACACGCACACAGGCACCACACTTACATGCATGTCTATATCTCCTCCAAATGTTGCAGTGATGCGATTGCCATACATGTCACATCTGGCATTCAGCCTTCTACATATCAGTGTCACGTGCATCCATGTTGCATGACAGTTGCACACTTGTCAAATACACACACATGCACATGTACACAGTGCCGATACATCCAGCAGGAACCACCATCCATGTGTGACACCACAACCATGCCAACGTAAATACACAGAAATTCAAACATGTGTGCTTCCACACCGGCATTTGCACAGCATGCTTACCAACACATACACCATCGATGTGTTTCACACCTAAGAGGACTCACATGTGGCAGCCTCATGCCCCTGTTCATACACATCCCTACATGGCCCTACGAAAACACATGTGCAACCTGCACACTACTGGCACACCACCACACGCACAGCGTCCAATGAGTATGCATGTACACTTACCGCTCAACTGCAGACAGGTCTGCCTCTCAAGGACCTGGACGTGGAGCGCTCAGCATATGTGTTCCAGGACCCTCATCTGGTGGTCTGACAGGTGGCCCCGGCGCCCCTTGGCATCCGCTGCCTTCAAGAGGCGCCAGGCCTTGTTGAGGGTCCTGGACCTGAAGTCCTCCCAGCGCTTCTTGACATGGTGTAAGTCATGGACTGCCACCCCCTCCGCGTTGATGGCAGTCACAATGTCCATCCAGATGCTGCATGGGGATCTCTGCACTTTAATCCTCCAGAATCGGACCTTCTAGACCTGCATGCTTGCTGCCATGGAGGGCCATACCAGGGCTTTTCGTGGGCTGCCTCCCATAGTGCCACCGCCTCCTGATGCAGCAGCAGAGGATGAGCAGAGCGACAGCAGTTCTCCCACAATGGCATAGCCGTGCAGGCCATGAGCCCAACAAGGTTTTTTTTTTTTCAGCAACATCCACACAGGTGGGTGCTGGTGTGCACCCTGTCCTTGAACCTCCTGAGTGGCCTCCCCCATCCCTCCTGGCCCCCACATGGCCATTTTAGATTTTTTTTTTACAGTATGTTGCCTTGTGTGGCTCCTGTGGGCACCCACTGTATTCCGGCAGGGTACATGCAGGCTTGTCCTGAGTTTGGGTTAGATGCTTGGGTTTGTGAGACACACACCCCTCCTGCTTCCCGTTTCCATGGGCTTGCAAAGGGTGTGACCAAGTGACAGTGAATTAGACAGTGACGTTGGGCAGTCTGTAGTCAATACTGTGTAGACATCCCTAGTGGATATTGTTGTTGTATTGTACACTGCATGGTGTATTGATATGTGCTTGTGCATCCATGTCTTCCTCCTAATCTGCAGGTTCTTTCCTCATGTCTTCACAAGGCGGTCTACTTTGCAGATGCAGTTCATGTTGTATGCAGTACATTGAGACATTGGCGTGGCAGTAACACTCTACAGTTGTAAGGGGCTGATGTGCTGGCGTATTCAGGTTGTAAGACTACCACTACTTGAACTTAGTACTGTCATGTTTTTGCATTTTTCCATTTTGTGTTGCAGCATTGTGTTGGTGGTAAGTATTTGGTAATGTGTGCTGTTAGTTATACATTACTGGGAGCATATTGTGTGTGGGCAGTTTCCATTAGGGACAGTTTACTTTGTGACACTTGTGTCAGGTCTTGTGCATTGCTTTGTTAGCTTTCACATTGCATGACATGCCATGGTGTGTTTGGTGGTGGAGCTGGGGAGGGGTTGGGTGACATGGCGCTGTTCTCATGTTGTATTTAGCAAAGGAGTAATGGATTTCGTAGCATAGATGTATGTCTTTTGATGACACAGCATTGGTGGTGTTTGGGTAGATAGGGATGCACACAAAGTAACACTTCGAGGTGATCAATCTCAGGATGGTATGGTTGTGACAGTTGAGTGTCCCTTATGTCATCATCATTGATTGTCAGCTGGTATGTGCAAGGGCTGTGTGCACTCCACAGGGGTGTGATTTTAGGTGAAGTAATTAGCCACCAGCTGCGTACGGGCTGCCTCACCACGTGCCCTTTCCCCTCCCATGCGCAGCGGGCGTGCATGTGGTTGGGGATGTGGGGGCACCACCATGTCCACCGGCAGGCCCTGGCGTGTTGCAACCTTGTGCAGGACACATGCTGCCACTATGATCCTGCACACTACTGGGGGAACATATAACAGCTGCCCACCAGAGAGGTCAAGGGAGCGAAAGCGTGACTTGAGCACTCCGAATGTGTGCTCCACTATTCCCCGGGTTGCAATATGGTCTGTATTGTATCTTACCTCGGGTGGCGTGGTGGGGTTCTGAATTGGCGTCATCGTGTGGGTGCTCAGAGGGTAGGCACTGTCCCCTGGGGAGGTGGTGATGGGTATCATTAGTGGGGTTGTGACATTACTCAGTATCTGACATGCATGCATGTGCAGTGGCATTTATACTCACCAAGCAGCCATGTATCGCCGTGCCGCCCAGCTTCTAGGTCCTGGTTTAGGGTTGACATTCTGCAAATGAAACTGTCATGGGTGGAGCCTGGATAGTTGGCATATACTGAGGTGAGGATTCCCTTGGCATCACATACTACCTGCACATTGTTGGAATGCCAGTGCTTGCGGGTTCTATAGATGTGCTCTGATGCCCTGGGGGGATGTAGAGCCACATGGGTGCAATCGATGCACCTAGGACTTTGGGGAATTGTGCCACCCCATAGAAATCCTGGATGGCAGCCTGCCTTTCTGCAGGTGTTCTGGGCAGGTACATGTGCCTGCGGACTGAAGGGTGTGCAGTCATGATGCCCAAAACCTGGTGTAGGCAGCATGACTGCGTGGCCTGTGACACCCCATCCACAATAGCACTTGTCCGCTGAAATGATCCAGTGGCCAAGAAGTGCAGTACATTGAGGACCTTCTCCAGGGGGCTCAGTGCTTGGGAGCACAGGGTGGGTGATGTGAGGTCATCCTCCCACTCACTCACCACGTCGAGTATTATGTGAGGTGGAAACCTGTACCTCCCATACACCTGGTCATCAGGCATCCCAAAAAGGCTGGTTATGGGTGTAAAAATTCTGGGCCTGACTATCCTCCTCCTCCTGCGGTATCCCACGACCACTGCTGCTAGGAACGGTATATTCATCTTAGCGTCTGGGCTTGTTTGTTGTTTGCGCGCACTTTTATGCTGCGCGGATCCACGTACGCCTGCTTCCTGCTGGCGTACGTGTTTCCGGATTAGCGCGTATTTTTTGGCGCACACATTAGCCCTGTTCAATTCCATGAATACGTGTTGTAGACGCGCATGTGGGCGTTCTGCGCATTTGCCTCCTGTACTTCCCCCGTGCCGCCCACATTTTCACGTGTTGTTCCCCATTCCACGTGTTACGCCCCCTGTTCACTTACTTTTGTTGTGTGCGCTGCGCTATGTGCGCTTTCGCTGTGCGCTTAGCGCACGCTGTTTGGAGACGTGTGCGCCAGCGTGCGCCACAAAGAATTTTAGCGCACATCCAGGGATTTACACGCGCACAGACTTCCATGAATCGCTGTGCGTGGGTTTCGCTGCGATTTTCACACTTCAACTGCGATTCGCACGCTTTCGCACGCTTGCGCCGAAAATTTCAACGCACATTGATTCCATGAATCAGCCTCTTTATGTTTTTAGTTTTCTTGCTGGGTTAAGGTTACAATATTTCATTGTAATATGATATGTGTATAAATATATTGATAATACATCTTTATGTTGGTACCTTAACAATATTACTTCTAATGTTTGTAGACGTTAAGTTTGTTTTGGTTTAACCTTAACACCTTTGTAAGAAAACATTTTTCCAATAATTAAAACTGTTTTTTACAGTTTTGGAATTCTTTATACAATGTGATAAAGTACAATTACATTTTTGCAAGTTATTTTGGGGCTGATTCATGGAATTTGTGTGACGAAAAAAGGGGGTTTGTGCGCTATTCTCGCTGCAAATCCCTGTTTAACAAATGGGGATTTGCGGGCAGAATGGCGCACAAATCCCCATCTTTCGGCACACAAATTCCATGAATCAGCCCCTTTGTCTTATAATTTATTTAATTGAAATACATCAATATTTGCAGTAATTGTGTTTTACTTGTTTTTACGTTTTACAACTGTAGTTGTAAAATCCACATTATAAATGTTTGTCAACATGTAAATACATGTTTTGTCATGCTTCACATCACTCCTTACAGCCTCCCTTGCCTCCAATGTTAAGAAGAAAGTCCGAAAAAGAGTAAATTAAAAAAGTAGAATAGATATTGAAACATTCCAATTAGGTTTCATTTATATATAATAGCTTTTAGAAAAATACCAATTAAACGTTTCAAAAGTTATAATATGAAAACCTTTATTTACGTTTCCCCCTATGTTTGCAAACATATTTGGGAGCTCTGGACTCCAGAGGGGTAGCACCGGGGAGATACATGCCCTACTTTGGAGAGCCACGTTATTGGTTTTCCAACCACCCCCACCCCGACTGTGGCATTTACATTGTATAAAAGGAGGGAGAGTTGGTTCCTGGTTGCCTTAATGGACAGCAGCTACCATAATTCCCTGAGGCTACACACTTGTACTAAACAGCAACAGCTGAACAGACTGCCTCCCTGATGAGTGCAAGAGGCATGAAAGCACTTGGAGGAGAACATCCTCTGGAATGTGGGAGACAGAATAAGCTGTGGGGGAATTTATGGATTTAAAATGTTTGGAATAGTAGTATATTGTCGTGACTTGCCGCGTAGTGAAGAGTAAAGGAGCCTCTGTCCACAAATCACCCACAGGGAGAGAGTAAAGGAACTCCCTGTGCGAGCTTTGAGGCCACAGGTGGTTTGATGATTCGCTGGATCTGATGACGCCGAGGATCCCAGAGGCTGTTAAAAGGAAGTTAAGGTTAGCACAGGCAAACACAGTACTTTGATATAAAAGAGTGTGCAAAACTTTCTTACCTAAATCTAGAGGGATGGAGCTAGGGTGCCTAGGGTCAGATGCGAGGGAGCGTCAAAGATCCGGACAGCCGTGTCCCAGATGGTAGGTACCGGCTGATACCTGTAGCCCTTCCGTAGCCGAAGGGAACTTGAAGATGATCACGAAGTCTATGGTCGGAAGATCAAAAGCCAGAAGGGGAAAATCCAAAAGCAATCCGTTGAGCGCAGCAAAAGAGTCCAGAGTATCAAAATCCATACAGAGTTCCGAGTGACAATATCCGTGGAGCAAGAAAGCCAATCAGTGGTTCGTGAGCCTGAGTCCAAAATCAGATGAAGCAAACAACGTGAATCCTGAAAGCGCCAAACAGAGTTGTGAAACAGCTGTGAAGCGGTGAGCAACTCGAACTTCCCGGCTTTTACGTGCGTTGGCTCCCAGTCACGTGAGTGGAAACTTGAACACGTGATCGGGAAACCGTCGCGAAACCAGGAAGTAACCGTGATCGGGTGCTCAAGCCCGAACGCAGTCTCCACGGGAGTTGCCAATGAAAACGATGCAACAAACCGGGCCGGCCTCTGCGCACGGCCCGAATTCGCCGGTGATGGCGACTCCCTCGCACCATAGGTAAAGTGATGACTTGGGAGGCAGACTGTGACCTGGGGAGTCTAGCAGTGTGTGTCGGGGTGTCAAGCAATATTGTGCGTGGTTGTGTAACTGATTTGTTATGCATGACAGAGCCCCCCCTCAATGGCCCACAACCACGTGGGCAGGAAGGATGATCCCAGTGAAAACGTGAAACAAGCCTTGGGGCATGGACATCACACGCGGGGACCCAACAACGCTCCTCGGGGCCAAAACCTGCCCAATCCACAAGGTACTGGAGACCACCCCGAACCATACAGGAACCCAATATACCCGAGACCTCATATTCCATCGATTCACCCACTGAAACAGGACCAGGCGTAGACCAGAGACGGGTAGGGGCCGGGCAAGGTTTCAACAAAGAGTGTGTATGCGCCAGGAGGCAGGGACCGAGAGGCGATAGGCCACAGGGTTCATTACAGCGGAAATCCTATAAGGGCCCACAAAACGAGGGAGTAATTTGCGACAACCAGGAAGCCTGAGATGGCGAGAAGAGAGCCAAACCCTGTCTCCCACAACATAGGAAGGTGCCACTGTCCTCCTCAGATCCGCTGCAGCCTTCGTAGACTCCTGGGCCTCTCGAAGGTGAGTAAGGGTTCGAGCCTGAACGGCCGATAAGTCGCGGGCGCAGGCAGCAGCAGCAGGATTATCAGAAGGTGCAAGGTCTGGGATAGGCAAGGTACGAGGGTGTTGACCATACAAAACATAAAAGGGAGAAGAGCCAGTGGAGGAATGCGTGGCGTTGTTGTAGGAGAACTCAGCAAGGTGTAGCAAACCCAGCCAGGACTGCTGGTATTGCAACACTAAACAACGCAAATACTGCTCCATGGCTTGGTTCACCCTCTCAGTCTGGCCGACTGCCTCCGGATGATATGCGGAAGAAAAACGGGAATCGATACCTAAAAGGACCGTGAGTGCTCGCCAGAAACGGGAAGCGAACTGGGGACCCCTATCTGATATGATAACTGTGGGTAACCCAAAGAGACAAAAGACCGATTTGAAGAAAAGATCGGCCATGGCAGGGGCTGAAGGGATTCCGGAACAGGGAACGAAACGAGCCATTTTGGAAAAGGAGTCTATTACCACCCAAATGGTATGGAATCCCTTGGTTCGGGGTAGGTCTATTACGAAATCCATGGATACCGTGTGCCAGGGCCTGGGGGGTATGGGTAAAGGAAGCAAGAGCCCCATCGGACGCCCTCTGCGGTGCTTACACTGGGTGCATATTGCACAGGTGTTAACGTATCCTTCTACGTCGTGTTTCATGGAGGGCCACCAACACCAACGTCTGAGGAGGTCCAACATGCGTTTTTGTCTGGGATGGCCGTTGATGGCGCTATCATGGTACCATTCCAAAGCAAGATTGCGAGCGTCGGTCGTTGGTAACCACAATCTGTTTTGGATATACGGTAGCCCGTCATGAAACACCGGATCCCACTCGGTAACCTGATCCGGATGTAGTGAAACCCATTTGCGAATGGAATCCAACAAAGGCAGAGGAGGAGTGCAAATACAAATGACATGCTGATCTAACAGTTTTTCCAGGAAAACAGGCAAGGATACCCCACCCGGAGAGCGAGACAACGCGTCCGCCTTCCCATGGGACAAACCGGACCTATGTTTGATCTGAAAGTCAAAGGCCGCGAAGAACAAGTGCCACCTCACCTGCCGACTGTTAATACACTTTAGTGAAGCCAAATCCTGGAGGTTACGGTGGTCGGTGAACACAGTGACAGCGTGCCTTGCCCCCAACAGATGATGCCGCCAAACCTGGAAGGCATCCTTGATGGCCAACAGCTCCTTCTCCGTGACGGTGTAGTGCAACTCCGTAGCAGAGAACTTCCGAGAATGAAATGCCACCGGGTGTAACTGACCCGAAGAAGGACAGCGTTGGGACAAGACCGCACCAAGGGCGAAGGAGGAAGCATCAGCCTCCACGATGAACGGGAGTTCTGGGTCCGGGTGCTTCAGGACGGGGGCCGTGGTAAACGCTAATTTCAGGGCGTCAAAAGCAGCTTGGTGTTTATCCAACCAGACAAAAGGTGACTTGGGACTGGTCAGGGCAGTAAGAGGGGCTACAAGGGACGAGAAATCCTGGATGAAACGCCTGTAGAAATTCGAGAACCCAAGGAATGATTGTAGGGCCTTAATGTTACAGGGCTTCGGCCAGTCCAAAACCGCACAGACCTTGGACTGATTCATTG
The DNA here is from genome assembly GCF_040938575.1 of Ambystoma mexicanum. Taxonomy (NCBI): domain Eukaryota; kingdom Metazoa; phylum Chordata; class Amphibia; order Caudata; family Ambystomatidae; genus Ambystoma; species Ambystoma mexicanum. The sequence continues at coordinate 372,388,031 of NC_090922.1, forward strand.
CCAGACCCCCAGGGGTGATATGGAAACCCAGAAATTCCACACTTTCATTGTGGAACTGACATTTCTCAGGTTTGGCATAGAGTGAGTGTTGGCGGAGACGGGACAGTACTTCGCGGACATGTGATATGTGGTCCTTCATGTTCTGTAAGTATATCAAGATGTCATCCAGGTATACTGCTACACACACATCCAACAAGTCGTGAAAGATCTCATTCATGAAACGTTGGAAGGTAGCAGGGGCGTTACAAAGCCCGAAGGGCATGACCACATATTCAAACAATCCGTAGCGAGTGCAGAAGGCCGTTGTCCACTCGTCTCCGGAACGGATTCTGACCAGGTTATAGGCCCCGCGGAGGTCAAGTTTTGTGAAGATGGTGGCATGGCTTAACCTGTCCAATAATGGGGTAATCAAAGGAATCGGGTATCGATTCTTGATGGTAATAGAATTTAGTCGGCGGTATTCCACACAAGGACGCAGATCGCCCTCTTTTTTGGGGACAAAGAAGATGTGGCTAGCCGCTGGTGAGGTGGAGGGACGTATATGACCAACTTTCAAGGCTACCTGTATGTACTCCTTTAATGCTTGTTCTTCCGAGGGAGACAAGGAATAGATGCGACCTGAGGGAATCACAGAGTCAGGAATCAAATCGATGGGGCAGTCGTAGGAACGGTGTGCCGGGAGTACCTCCGAGGAACCCTTATCAAAGACCTCATGGAAATCCCCGTATTCTGTAGGACAACCAGTGGCAACAGCCCGCACCACATGAGGCTCCATGGCCATAGGAGCGTTTTCGTGTAATGTGAGTTGCGCTATGGCCCCTAGGGCTCGTGGGGGTGATTCAGTGTCGTCAGGTTCGGTGAGACAAAATTTCTGACACGTTTCGGATTCAAAATGAACCTGCCCAGACTTCCAATCAATCAAAGGGTTGTGTTGATGCAATCAAGGGAGACCCAATATGATCCCGAACTGTGGCATTGTAATCAGGTCGAATGAGATAACTTCCTGATGCGTGTTCTGGATAGTTAGGGTGACCAGGGCAGTCTGTTGCTTGATTGGGCCTGAAATCAGTGCTGTGCCATCCACCGCCTGTACCGGCTCTGGATGTTCCTTGGTAATCAGAGGTAAATTTAAGGACCCAGTCAGTTTAATGTCAATATAGTTGCCCGTGGCGCCTGAGTAAATCGAGACACTGTGAACAATATCGGGTGTTGGTTTTATCGTGGCCTGCACTAACACTGGCCTAATCCTGCCAAAGTTGGGGTACCTGTCCGGGGAAATGGAAGTATTGCTCGAGCCGGCCCCCGGATCTAGGGTCGAGCATTCCGAAAAACCGGATTCTTGAGCTTAGGGCGCCTAGGACATGACTTTACAAAATGACCATTCAGGCCGCAATAGAAACAAGCATGGTCCGTTCTTCTGCGGTCTCTCTCTACTTGTGTGATAGGACTGCGAATACCACCTATCTGCATGGGCTCGACGCCTGTATCAGAGGAGGAGGAAGGCAAATTGGTATTGGGGACTCCTGTTTCAAACCGACGTTCGGAACGCCTTGCGTTGATTTGTAACGCAAGGTCCACTAAATCGGTGTGGGTTGTAGGCAAAGAAGGGACGACAGCCATAGCGTCTTTCATGGTGTTGTTAAGCCCTCTATAGAAGACAACTGCCTTTTTTTGTTCAGGCCATGACGTTTCAGAGGTTAGCTGATTGAAACGAGCAATGTATTCTATGAGGGAACCCTTTCCTTGAGTCAGATCTAACAGCTCGAGGTCCCGAGATTGGGCCTTGTGGCGTGTATCGAACACACAAGACATTTCTGTGATCAGCAGCTCAAAGTCGTATAGAACAGGGTTATCATTTTCCAACAAAGGGTTAGCCCATGCTGCCGCGTTGCCGGCCAAATGAGACAAAGTGAACGCCGCTTTGGTGGTGGCGTCGGGGAAAGCCTGAGGTCTGCAAAGGAAGTGTAGTTTGCACTGGTTTATAAAGGTACAAAACTTTCGAGGGTCACCGTGGAACCTCTCTGGGGCGGCCAAGGGAAATGACGTGGGCATGAGTACTGGCAACTGAGGTGTTGTAGGGGCAATAGGAGGCTGAGGAACAATAGGCTGAACAGGTGGGGTTTGTGCCACGGCAGCGGCCTCTCCGAACTCAGCATCTGCAGGCAGAGGGTGTTGTGTACTTTGGATCAAATCTAGCCTCTGATGTATCGCAGCAGTGGCTGCACCCATATCCGCCCTTAGCAATGTGAGTGCCTGTACCAAGGCAGCCACGGGATCCTCAGCTGCAGGCTCCATACTCATCAAAATGCAACGGTTTCACAGTCTGTCGTGACTTGCCGCATAGTGAAGAGTAAAGGAGCCTCTGTCCACAAATCACCCACAGGGAGAGAGTAAAGGAACTCCCTGTGCGAGCTTTGAGGCCACAGGTGGTTTGATGATTCGCTGGATCTGGTGACGCCGAGGATCCCAGAGGCTGTTAAAAGGAAGTTAAGGTTAGCACAGGCAAACACAGTGCTTTGATATAAAAGAGTGTGCAAAACTTTCTTACCTAAATCTAGCGGGATGGAGCTAGGGTGCCTAGGGTCAGATGCGAGGGAGCATCAAAGATCCGGACAGCCGTGTCCCAGATGGTAGGTACCGGCTGATACCTGTAGCCCTTCCGTAGCCGAAGGGAACTTGAAGATGATCACGAAGTCTATGGTCAGAAGATCAAAAGCCAGAAGGGGAAAATCCAAAAGCAATCCGTTGAGCGTAGCAAAAGAGTCCAGAGTATCAAAATCCGTACAGAGTTCCGAGTGACAATATCCGTGGAGCAAGAAAGCCAATCCGTGGTTCGTGAGCCTGAGTCCAAAATCCGATGAAGCAAACAACGTGAATCCTGAAAGCGCCAAACAGAGTTGTGAAACAGCTGTGAAGCAGTGAGCAACTCGAACTTCCCGGCTTTTACGTGCGTCGGCTCCCAGTCACGTGAGTGGAAACTTGAACACGTGATCGGGAAACCGTCGCGAAACCAGCAAGTAACCGTGATTGGGTGCTCAAGCCCGAACGCAGTCTCCACAGGAGTTGCCAATGAAAACGATGCAACAAACCGGGCCGGCCTCTGCGCACGGCCTGAATTCGCCGGTGATGACGACTCCCTCGCACCATAGGTGAAGTGATGACTTGGGAGGCAGACTGTGACCCGGGGAGTCTAGCAGTGTGTGTCGGGGTGTCAAGCAATATTGTGCGTGGTTGTATAACTGATTTGTTGTGCATGACATATATCGAATATTAGGTGATGTATCTTTTGTATTATGTGGTGTAACAGCACTTTTGATTGTTGAAACTTTGCAAAAACGTGTAATAGGCAATGTAGGTTGTTTTTCCAGTTTCAATAGCCGAATTCTGCACTGTTCAAAAGAATTCAAATTTTGACTTATTGTTATTTATTAATTTGTATTTGTTTAATTGTGGGTGTTTGACATGGTGAATAATATTGGTGGTACCCTCAGTAGTAAGATTGAGAGCATTAAAAAGTATATTTTTAATTTTAAGTGATACAGTTAATAAAATAATACAAGGATAAAAAAGAAAAGAATATGCATGAACAAAAAATGAATATGTTCAAGAAAGCTTACCTAATTTTCAAAACTATCCATCAAAAAGACCATTAAAAGGAGTTGTTGTTGATAGAAGTCCACACAAAACTCTAACAAAACCCTAGCATGGTGTAGAATTAACAATTGTCCACAAGAGACAAGAATAATTTCAGTGCTGTGCTAGTTAGGGAGATATTTTTTCAACTAAGAATCTATAGCCAAAAAGGGGTAGATGATAGCATATAAAAGTTATACACAGTTTAAAAAAACGTGCAGCATACAATTTTGGGAAATCGATAAACATATTCTACAATGTCTCTATGGCCCAAGAGTCTTGATATAATCTACAGATTTAGAGATGTCTTGGAATATTCTCTCAAGCACCTGTCACCTCCCGGGTAGGTAATAGGTTAAGAGGTAGTCTCAGAAATGTGTATCTCAATAATCCACTAGGGAAGTTGAATAAATAGGGTGGAATGGAATACAGGGCTTTTTCAATACAAGTGCAATTCATGAAAAGTTTGTAACTTCTAACTCTCTAATGTAAGAATCCAACTTCCTGCTATAGCCTTTACTTAAACTTTGTGAGACACATAGATACATGTTGAGACATAATGTTGGATTTAGCTAGGCTTTTTATGCATGTATTACCACAGGTGTTTACAATTGAGCTAGATTTATCTAGTAAGACCTCTTTAAGATTACCTAAGTGTGTGCCGGCAATGGGAACACCCAGAGGGAGATAAAGGGGCGCATCCGTAGTTGACCTCTAATTTTGACCAATCAATATTTACGTACGAGTACGCTTCACCATATACTAGGCAACATATTATTTTCCCTTTATATAACTTTAACAAACAGATTTTTGAGAATTTCCTGTTCCTTTTATCTACTTTTTTCACTTGTGAAGAAAAGGATGTTAAGGAGGATTGCAGATCTTTTAAAATTCCCGCTAGATAAGGAGCTCAAATCATAATGCCCAAATACTTCCAGCTGGCAACTCATTCCAGTTTTCAATTAATAGCATGCCAATTAGCTTTTTTTTTTGTTTAGCAAATACCAAAATATTCGTCTTCGAGGAATTTAGTTGTAAATCATGATTCTGCAAGAACTGTGTTATATGGTTTTACAATCCCTGAAGTCCCATAGATGTATGATTAATCAGAATCATATAAATGTAGGAATTGGAAAAAGACTAGCGTAAGGCTACAACCCTGACTGAGGCCACGTAATGTATATTTGTATTTTCAGTAGTTTGGTTTATATCTTTTAAGGGATTTGTGGATAATGAAGCAAATCAAGTGCCTGCAAGTGTGATGTTGTGGGTGAATCTCTGCTCTGCTGTACTCGCTGCTTGCATTGTGAAGGACGTAAGGAGAAGAGGAAGCTACTTCTTCGCCGGTGCAGCGAAACATTGTTGAAAGGACTCAAGCTCTCAAAGTAAATAATAGGTCTTGACTTTTACTACAGCTTCCTCTGTAGAGCGCTGTAAAGTGGGCCGGTCCCCTTCGTGGTGGGCGGACGTAGCGTTGTGGGCTGGTTCAACTGTTGTGGGCTGGACAAGCCCACGCCCGCTTCTCATGCTATTATTCTTTCTCCCTTTTTTGTTTTCTTTCCCAGATTCTGTGTGCTAAATTGCCCCGCCCGCAGTATCCCAGAATCCAACAAATACACTTGTGCATGCACATCTGCGCGTGCATCAAGTGCCTGCAAGTGTGGTGTTGGGGTGTTTCGGTGTGTGGATGGGTGGTAGGTGAATACCTTTTTTGGCTGTTACTAACAAGCTAATTAAAAAAAAGTGTAAAGAGACACATTCTGTGGGAAATACTAGCTTTGTTGGAATGGCAAGCGGTTTAAGGAGTGGCCGGTGTACTGAAATGGCGGCCTCACAATGTTTGTTCAAGAATGCTGCCGGTGGTGCCATAAGTGTCTCAGAGGTTATTGCAACAAAGGCTGATAATAATACGATCAATTCTGTGTTTGTAGGCGCGGCTCAACCTTATTCAACTGAGAATCGATTAGCAATGTATCAAGATGAGAATGCTACTATCGCAAATGCATCTATTGTCTTAAATGAAGAAAATAAGTGTTTGCCTATGTTCAATCAAATGGAACCTTTGTTGGCAAAACCCATTGACGTGTCTCAGGCTTGTGATATTGAGATTCCTTCAGTAAATGTGCATAGTGAAGTGAATGGAGTGGTTGAGAAGAATGTTTCTAATTCAATCTGTAATTCCCTCACCTCAATTACTGAATTTGATATTAAGGCTATGGCAGAACTTGATTCACGTATTTGATTGTCTATTGGTCTATCGACCCCATTGATTCCTAAGGCGCAGGTCAATAGCGAGTCCAATTATGAGATTGGCTTTTAGATTCCTCTGAATGGGAGTCTGGCTGCATATGATAAAGTCCCAGAATCCAAGATCCCATATGGGTATGAAGCAGTTAATCGTACTCCAAATGATTTAGAGGCAAGATCCAATCCCGCACAGGCTGAATGCAGTGATGCACCATCTTCATCTACACCTAATCACCAGGAACAACATACATTTCCTGTGATAATTCGTATTTTGGCTTTGCTTGACAAAGGCCACGATATTACGCATCTGGAGTTACGTGATATAAAACATACAATGATTGATATTATGACAAAACTAAATAGAGTGGAAGGGCTTATAATGGCACAGGGAGGTGCCCAGAATGTGCCATATACTCCAGAAAATTAAAATAGAAATTACACACGAGCAACCCAGCCAAGCAAATGAGGCACCAATAACGGATTTTTGTAAGCAAGGGATTGCATCATGTGACGTGTTTGATACCCTGTTAAAGGAGGTAGGGATGATTAATATTTCCATATCTGACCTTAGAAAAGATCTGGGCCATATCAATGTTAATGACTCTTTACCAATGAGGGAGGGGCTAGTTGATAGTCCTTCAGCACTGACAAATGTTATCGGATATCAATTAAATGGAGAACTATCTGATGAATTTCATAGAAACTATTCAGGATTTAATTTAAGATGTAAACAACAACAATGTGCAGTGAACCGAGCAGAAAAAAAGGAGATCTGCTAATGAGAAAAAGAAAAAAAGAAAAAAGAAAAATTCTATTACTGGACATGATAAAAATAAGAATCCTGCTGCTCCTATTAGTGGAATGAATTATGTAATTGATGTTGGTCAACTCTCTAAGGAAAGTCAGGTGCATTTGGGTACGAAAGGTGGAATGGCAAACATAGTAAATGATGATAATGCAAAGGTACCTAAGTGTAGTGGTGATATAATAACAATGGCAGAGAATCAAGATTTGGGTACTGCTACTCTAGCTGTATGTGAATCTAAAAATGCTCACATTATATTGAATGAATCAGCAGGTGATATGAAGAAAATTATGAAGAAAATTCAAAAAACCCTTTCAAATTACTTTCAAAGTGATGGGAGGAAATGTACATCTAACCTGTCTTAAATTAATTCTAAATGTAAGCAATTGGGACCTGTGATGACAATTGGTACCCATGCTCAGGCACCAATGTTGGATACTAATAGTTCAGCCTTATCAATTCAGGCTCCTGTAGAATTGGCAACATTGAATTTAAATTGTCAAGCTGCTCAAGCTGTAGCAGATAGCACAGGGGCGCAAATAGTGGATAGGTCTGATATTGGTATGGAAAGGAATATGACCCAATCTAAGTGCTAGGATCGTGAGGCCCTAGAGAAGGCCCTAAAAAATTGTACCTTAAGCCTGGAAACTGTAAATCAGATATTAAATCCAGCATTATTAGGTAATCTAATAATTGAGCCGCAATGTGCGGCGAAGGTTTTGACCAAATATCATAATGAAGATACAAGAAATCAAAAGAGCTTTCCAAACTTGGGTGAGATGGCTAATAATGACAACTATCCTTCAATGAACTACCAACCTTCCAGAAGTGAGGAGGAATCAAAAGCGATTGGTAATACTCAAGATGTGCAGGCAGGAAAAGCAAGTAAGAATGGTATTAATATGATAGGATTGGAAGTTCGAACGTAATTTGAGGAAAATCGAGAATTAATCGTAGATATCTTCTAGATCTCCTCTATACAATTCCGCCTTTAAGAATTTTGTCCTCCAATGACTTTTACAAGATCCCCTGGCTTCAAGAAATAACTATCGAATGACATGTCACTTATTCTCTGAAAAAGTATTGAAGTTGATATGGTCATATAGAAATGAATTGGCAGATATGGGATTTGCACTTTCTACTTTTGACGATGTAAACATGGCTGAAGATTTTCTGTATTCTAATCAGATGATAAATATCCTAGAGAGTGCTCAAGGTGATGGAGTTTCTATTAATTTGAACATGGAACAACAGTGTATCTAGCAATTATTCTCCATTTTACGTTACAACAATGAAATGGTATGGATTGAACCATTATTAAAATCAATATTTGCGGCTAACCCAGGCTTATCCACTTCATAATCTAACGTGAAGCCTACTTTGATATATATTTATAGAATTCATGTGAATTCTGTAATATTCCAATTTGGATTTCATCATTAACTGATAATGAGCGACCAGCCGTTATTCTTTTTCAGGAAACTATGAAATTAGATCTGCTAATTATTCCTGAATACTGTACCTACTCTTCATCTGCTATTAAAGGAATCGAGGGACGGCAGTTTGGAGGGATTGCAATTTCTAATAATAATGCCTTGGACTGCAACTCAATGCTTGTTCACTCATCAGTAAATGTACTGGCAGTATCGTTGAATATGAATAGGACGGGTGCGAAGCCTATCCTGGCTATTAGCTTATATTGGAATCCCCTTAAATATAAAATTTGTGAAATATTGGATGACATTGATATATGTTTGGACCATGCATTTATTATCAATCCCTATTTTGAAGTAGTAGTGGTGGATGATTTTAATTAATTAAGACAAGAATGACGTGCACGCCCGATACTAGTAATAAGAACATGGGAATTACTAGCTCCAGGTATGGTGCTGAATGACAAGCCTATTTCTATGATTGGGAGATGTCTTTTGTAAAATTTACTGAATTATCTCCAGTATATACTTGGAAGTGAGGAATGGCTAGCTCAATGATTGATTTCTTTTGTATAACTAAATCATTGTAATGCTCACCTGGTTTCTGCAGGGGTGTTGGGGCACAGTTGGAGCCCTCCCTTGATCTGGTTCCTCAGAATTACCTTCCCCTTCTGAGACCGGTTGGACCTGCGGCTCAGGAGATGGATGTTGCCCCTGTGTGAAGAGGAGAGGCAATGAGAACGGAGTGGGGACCCCAAGACTTCCCCCAGCCCTTTCGTGCTAGAATATGGTGGGCAAGCACTTTCCCATAGACGCTCACCTGTAGTTTTGTAATGTTGAGCTATCCGTCCTGCCTTTCCTAGCAGGGGTGTGTAGAATGGGCCGAGTTAACTTCACTGGCCCATGCGAAGGTTGATCCAGACCAGCTGTGACCAATCCAAGTATGAGTTAAGTCTTTAGTATGATTATAGTTCGGTCAGAATAACTGTATTCCGTCTAGTGGTAATTCTTGCAATGGCTCATGTATATATGCGGCCGTGTGAGCGCATATAAGTTCTAACCTGTTTGTTCTTTTCTCTCGTAGGTGCAGGAAAACGGTGAAGAATGGTGTCCAGGCCTTCGATGAAGATTTGTGGTTGCAGGAGGGCGTCTCCACCTGTAGTTTTGTAATGTTGAGCTATCCGTCCTGCCTTTCCTAGCAGGGGAGTGTAGAATGGGCCGAGTTAACTTCACTGGCCCATGCGAAGGTTGATCCAGACCAGCTGTGACCAATTCAAGTATGAGTTAAGTCTTTAGTATGATTATAGTTCGGTCAGAATGACTGTATTCCTTCTAGTGGTAATTCTTGCAATGGCTCATGTATATATGCGGCCGTGTGAGCGCATATAAGTTCTAACCTGTTTGTTCTTTTCTCTCGTAGGTGCAGGCAAACGGTGAAGAATGGTGTCCAGGCCTTCGATGAAGATTCGTGGTTACAGGAGGGCGTCTCCGGCTCCGACCGTGGTAGAATGTTGGCTCGGAAGAGGACTCGACTCAGGCCGTAATGGAATGGAGGTAAGAAGAAGAGTCCGGCACAGGCCACAACATAAGTTGCAGGTAAGAAGCACACTTAGCGATGCAGCAGCTGGAGCGCTAGCGATGTAGAGCCTGGCAACAGGTAAGGTGTGCACTCAGTGATGTAGTGGCTGGCGACAGGTAAAATGCGTGCTTAGCAATGTAGCGGCTGGCGACAGGTAAGAGGTGCGCTCATCGATGTGGAGGCTGGTAGCAGGTAAGATGCGTGCTCAGCGACGTTAAGGCTGGTAACAGATGGAGCGACTGGCAGCAGGTAAGATGCCTCCGCAGCGACGGAGTAGCTGAGAGAAGCAGCTTGCGGAGTTGAGGCGGAAGACTGCTGGTAAGAAGTGTTCCCAGGAAATCTCGAAGATGGGGCTGTAATCCAGCAAGGCACAGGTAGGTACAGCGGAGAGTGTTACGCTGCTTGGAAGCAGAATAACGCGAAGAGAGGGCATGTGGATGGGCTGGCCTTATATAAGTAGGTTCAGGTCCCTCCCATAGCTCCACCTACAAACTCCACTGTGTCCTTCTTTGGGCCTGTAGCACATGCCTTCCAGTTCCGTTCCTTGGGCCACGCCCGGCTCAGTTGCACACACCCTAGGCCTAAGAGTGTGCAGAGCACACTTTAACATGAGCCTGGCACCAGAGGTGCCAGGACTGGGTCCAATGGGACCCTGGAGATGAGGAAGGACTGGCCCCATGACCAGTGGCCATGACAATCATTGCTACCGACAATAGTAATGGTGAGCATTGGTGAAAAAAAGTATAGTGATCATGCACCTATCCAGATCTCTCTTTCCATCGTTCCAAATTTTTTGAAGGTTGACCTCCTATTGCAGGAAATTGAGATCAAAGGGAGTAAAATATCCTTACGACGGAATCCACTATTATGTAAGCGTTTAGCGGAAAGGGTATCAACAGACTTACAATGTAGGGTTAATCAGATTATTACTATGTTAGTAGCGGATGTCCTTGAATATTTCCAGACCAAGCAAAATCTATGGGCAACCGTTAATATTCATTCTTTTGATTATAGAATCAAATATATTAAATGACAACAAAATAGAGATATAAGAAAGCTATATAAAGGCCAGCTAACTGTTGAGCAATTTGCGTCCCCTAAAAAACGTATTATTCAATGTTACAAGAATAGAATTAAAGGTATACATATGGAGCAATTTAATAAAGAAAACTGTGAAATGATTAAATCAATCTGCAGTCATAATTCTTGGCCGATCTGGACCACAATTAAGAATGGTAAACCACATAATGAACAACAATCAAATAATACGATCCAGGCTGAAACATGGATAGCCTTTATTAGGAGCAAATATGAGTTAGCCCTGCAATTTGCCCAAATGCAATATAATGTAGCACAGAAACCCCCACCAAGGCAACTTGAATGGTGTATTATTGACATTGAATTGGCTATTAATAGATTATCAAATTCACGTGCAGCAGGGCCGGATGGTATTCCATCTTGCCTCTTGATGATTTTATATTTTGGGCCACGATTTTAAAAATCAAGTTTGATAATATTCTAAGCTAAGGGATAATTCCTCAGTCTTGGGACACTTCTATTTTGATCCCTATTTTTAAAAAAGGTGATCCTACTATGCCAGAGAATTATAGACCAATCTCCCTTACGGATACGGCAGCCAAAGTTTTTTCTATCCTTATAATTGCAGAATTAGAAAACTACCTTGACACTCATGAAATCTATTCTAAATTTCAAGTTGTATTTAGAAGTTGGATGAATACTACCTTGAATGTGACAATTATGGCGCACCTATTAGATGGGACGAATAAGAGAGAAATTACTACACTATATATTGCATCGATCGATATGTCACAGCTTTTGATACAGTTGTCCGTAACATATTATGAGCAAAGATGCACAAAATAGGTATCCCCGAACACCTAATTTATTGGATGGTAAGTTTTCGTTCTAACAATCCCTACAAAATGTGCATCACTCAAGGTGGAGCCATTACAGATCCGGTACAATCCTATACAGGGCTGAAACAAGGGTGCAACTTTGCTGCATTATTATTTAACATACATTTATCTGACATTGATGAGATTTGGAAATCATCTCACATTTTTGCAGCAAGGCATGGGTCATTAAGGATGCATTGGATGACATTCGTCGACAATATTATTCTATTTGATTTGACAAGCTAAATTAAAGTTGTTTTCGGAATTTGCATACTGCCATAATTTGAAACCCAATCCATCAAAAACGAACATTATGGTATTTAAAACTTAAAAAAAAAACAAACGTACTTGGAATATTGATGGTGAACCAATTCAGCAAATCCATGAAATTATATATCTTGGCAATCGTTTAAGTAACTTATTAACAATTAAGGGGCTGATTCATGGAATTTGTGTGCCGAGAAATGGGGATTTGTGTGCCGTTCTGCCCGTTTTCGGCGCACAAATTCTATGAATTAGCCCCTTTGTTGTGAGTAGAGTATTTACACTTGAAAGGGAGGCCATTACAAAGTCAGGTGAAATACATTTCTACAAAATATTGTACATTTTCTTTGATGTCACTCTTAGAATGTTTTACCTTAAAGGTTGAACCTGTACTTCTGTACGCATTAGATGTTTGTGCATGTAATATGGAAAAGCAAATTGATTCTATGCAGGGAGGTTTGATGAAAACTGCTCTACATTTCTCTCCTGATATTCCTAATTGTATTATCTGTCATGAGTTGGGATTTATCTTTTCATCATGCAGATGGATATGGCGAGCACTTTCAAATTACACCAAGATCCTAAATCCGACAGGCAGCTCATTTTATCAAGATTTATTTGTACTGACGAAGGGATGTACTTCTAGCTCTTTTACGTTATATAATCTCAGGATGATCTATTGTCCTTTCTGTGACCCTTTTTGCTCCCACTTCACCCCTTGCCTCCACACTCTCCTCACCTGAACTGCTTGAGTCGAAGCTTTCGGAGGACAGGTTTCGTCTGGCAAGGTAGTCTTTCTCCTTCTTTGATGGTAATTGCCTGTCACGGAGGGAAGCCACAGTGAACGCTGATGGAACAGCAAGCCTGTGGCTCCCTTTCCGGGAACAAGCCAAAACACAAGGGAAAAAGCCAAGCGGCAGAAAAGACCCTTGCCAGGCACCGCAATGCACTCTGTCTGACTCCAAGTAGGAACCTCCGAAGTGGTGTTGCAGACGGGAAGGAAGACTGTAGCAGGAAGCAGCATGGATCCAAACAGCGAGGATCCGTAGCAAACGTGGAGCCAGAAGGCGTGGCTGGTATCCAGTGAAACCAGGCAGGACACAGGGAGCACAGGACTCAGGTAAGAGAAGAGAACGACAAAATAGGAAACAGACCGGAAATCCAACTGGAGAGGGGACCAGGGGACAGGGTCTTGAAGGAGGGAGACGCGACCCGGGTGAAAGGACCGGAGGATACCGGTAAGAGGCAAAGTAGCGAAGAGAAGGAAAACTTAGTACAGAGGACAAAGTCAGTAGCAGGCAAAAAAGCACTGACGATCCGGACGGAGAGTCAGCAGCAAGCGTAAACCCGGAAGCTGGGAACACTATCCAGAGGTGTTGCAACGCAGTGTCCACCAGGAGGAGGAGGAATAAATACTCCCGGCGGGCCCCGTGCTGAGGGAACTGGGACGGCAGCTAAAGCCGTAAAAATAGAGGAAGGACTACCAGCCTCTAAACCCATACTGCAAGCAACACCGCGGAAGTATCCGCCAGTCTCGGCGGGGGCGGATTACATCTATGTATTCGTCCAGGATATGTGAAACAGAAACTTTCTTAATTCGACTGGTGTAAAACATTAGTAGAAATTAGCGCATTGCGTACTTATAAAGTGTATGCCAAATTTACGTGTAAAAGGGATGGATGTTGTGTGTATCTTGCAATGTTTCCGTGCAATATTGCATGAATGTGTTATTTTAGATTCAAATTAAATCAGTTTCACACAATGGAAAGGAAAAACTATTGGGGGATCGTACGAGACAGTAATGTTTCTATGAAATGCTGATTGCCTAACTGTGAAGAAGCTAATGAAACCCTAAAGCATTTAATTTTAGAATGTCTGTATTTTAGAGATGCTAGAACCAATCGCTTGAAGAGATTTGTGAATATTGATTAAATTGATTGTATGGAGTCATTATGGAATCGGATGATGCTAGGGCAGTGCAGAGCCTTAATGTTTGCTCTAGTGTCATTCTTAAGAATAATTGAAAAAGAGATTTCTGAACTGTAATGACTTCTTTTATGTTTTTTGGAGTGGTAGAATTTTTGATTGATACATTTTAGTGTCATATTTATTTTATGTTCCTGTCCTTTGTGTTTTACGTATTATGTATAATCATGTCAATTAGGTAAAATGAAAACAAAATGTGTCTGTATTGATTTTGTATGATATGTATACATTATAATGAATATGTTTGCTTTTTTGTAAAGGTTTCTAATAACCATAAACAAATTTAAAAAAAATAAAGAAGGAAATAATTCAACTGGTGCAAATAACGTTATTTTCGTATTAACTTGATGTTTATGAAATGTATATTCTGCTTGTTCTCGGTTAACATTAGCAATAGTTGGTACAGTTGTAATATCCTCAGTGTATTGTGAATACATGGATTATCCAATTTACTGATCAATGTCTTTGAATATGCATTCAGTTTAGATTTTGTGTTCCAAACATTTATTGTTTTAGAGCTTTTTTCATGCTTGTGTTTTTGAGCTATTTATTAAAAGACCATGATTTTTGTTTTTTATTGGATTTTTACATTTTAATTTTTTAAAAGACAATTGTGTTTTTGTTTTTTGGGAGAAACTCATTTCTGTTTTCCTTTGTTATGATTGTGCATGTTTAAATATGAAAACACACTAACACACTGTTTTATGAAGGAGAATTATTTGTTAAGTATATTGTATTATTGAATGTATTGTAGTAAGGCACAAAACAATTTGGTCTTACTTTTGTTGACTTTGCAAGATTTAGTTGTAAATGTTTTCAATAGTTTTTACAATAAATTATACTTACAGCATGTATGATGACATTTATATTTTTTTCTCAATATTTGTATTTTCACCATGTGAAACCATGTCTTAATGTTGATATTACACATATAGAATGAGACATGGTGTTACAATAGTATAGCATGTGTATGTTCATGACAATGTAATCATTGCAAAATTCATATATCAATGTATTATTGTACAATATGTAACATGTTAAATGTTTAAGTAAATAAATTACACATTATTAGATAATGTTGCTATTACTGCGCTTATTAGATTAAACATAACTTCACAAGATGTACATTATGTTTAATGAGGGTACATTTTCTTAATTGCTTGCTGATGATGTTATAGGTACTGTTCAGTGTACACACTTGCTAACAATGTTGCACTTATTAAATAAACAAAGTGATACAAACATTACGTTAAGCATACATAAGTACTTATTTAAGGTTTATCATCATTTCAATGGGATACACTTTAGGAAGCAATAGTTCCCTGTTAAAATGTATTTTAAAGTAATTACACAGCCTGTGGTAGCTGCCTTGTAGTTATGGTAATGTTGCTCAACTCATAGGAAGATCACTTGTTGAGTGGCTTATAACTTTGCCCACTTGTCCAGGATGAATCCTCACCAAACCTTGCAAAAAAAAGTATATGCCCCCCTTGGATTTATTCTGCAAAGTTTGGTGAGGTTTCATCAAGGGGGGGCAAAGCTATATGAGGGTCGCAAAATGTGTGGTTTTCCTCATAGACACAATGGGGAAAGAATTTTTTTCACACATACATCCCAAACCCCTGGACCGATTTTCACCATTTTCGGGCAAAGTCCCGAAAGTGACGTTTTGCAAATTTGGTGTAAATCCGCCCAGAATTCTTTTTTTAAACAGGCATAAAATAGGTCAAAAATAATGAGTGATATCTGGGTTTGGTCCGCAGACTGACTTCCCTCACTTCCCAGGGCTGTCGTGCGGACATCAGATGCGATCACTGATTGGATGGTGACCAGCAAGAGCAGCATCATATTTCTGAAAACAGCCACCATGTTGTATCTGCAGACATCGTCCGGTGTCTGCGGATAGCAGGCTGGGGGAAAAGTCTGGAAAACACATTTTGGGTTATTTGATGGCAGAAATAGGGCTTGGAAAGGATGGGAGAGTGGAATAGCGATGATATGGTGCGGTTTCTCTAGGTGAATAGAGAGGGTGCAGGTTCTGCCCACTCCGTGGACACCGCGGTAGACCGCAGACAGCACTGTGAATGAGCAGCTTGGAAAACACTTTTGAGGTTATTTGATGGTTGAAAGAGGGCATAGAAAGGGCAGGGGACTAGAATGAAGATGATATGGAGCTGTTTTTTTAGTTCAAAATAGGGTTTGCGGATGCTGCCGAGTCTGCAGACGCCAAATCAATGGCTGGAGGTTCAGGGTGAGTTTTGTTATTTGCAGGTGTATTGTATGTGCTTGTTATATGGTTTAGATATATTGTGGTTGTTGTGACCACTGGCCACAACCATTATTGTAATATGTGTATAGTAATTATAGTTACTATAGGGGCAGTAGAAAGTATGTGGTATTTAAGATTGTAGTAGAATTTAGGACAATGGCTATGGAATATGTATTTGCTTATAGTTGGTATGTTTACTTAGTTGTATAAAGTAGTGAACCTGGAATCTTTGGTTCATTTCCTGCGAGAAAAGAACAGTATAAATTGTTAAGTAGGATAGTTGAAAAGGTTTAAAAGCATATACATTTACAAATACATTTAATTTTTCTGACCCTCATAAACAGACATTCTATGTGTGTGTACACTGTTGTTGTATTGACTTCAATATTTATTGGGTCAATGGCAAAATAAATCCATAGAGGAAAAGAAAATCACTACAATCATGTCAGTGCAAGTGTATTAGTATGTTTGTGTGAAGTGTGTTGTTATTAAGGGAATGTTTAACATAGAATCCTGTTGGCATATTATAACAGCATTAGAATTTCGAAGTTTTGTTGGAACAAGAATTATGATGGTATATTTCAAGTGTATTGCAATGAATAGGTATTTTTAAGTAGTTAGATATCTGTAACTTGACTTTTAAAAGTACTATTGTAGTATTATGGATGTAGTTCGATACCTGTTGGTGTATTCTGTTTATTATGTTACAATTTAGTGAGTACATTTGGGTTAACGGAATGTTAAGTAGGCATTTGTTAGATTTGCTGGTAACACATGTTTTGGAGTAATGGAGGTGTTACATTCAAACCAACCATTTTTTTTTTACCAATGCAGTATAACACCCTGAAGTGGTTGTGGCACCAGTGTGGTATATCATACCTACTGTTCTGAAGGCTTTCTTGCCAAGAGATACTTGGCCGTGTGGAGCTAGTAAGCTTACACTTATATTTGGCATGATCTGCATTGTACCTAAGCATAATTAGTATGACAAATTGGCTATGTGAGTTGATTTGAATACTGGAAGGATTGGGGTTGTTTGACCGAAGTCAAAATGTTTGCAGCGCAATTGTCCATAGTCCATAGTCAATTCCGCTGCAAATCTGTTTGGCCTTCGTTGAAACAACCCACATCCCTGTGCAGCAAGAAGCCTCATACTATTCCTCCCTCCCCTACTTACTTTCTAGCTGGCTGACAGTGTATCTTGTACAGCCCTGCAGCATCAGTTCCATCCCTCTAATGTGGGTCTGAGCTGATACTGCAGGGTCCCTTTTACTTTTTTCTTTTTTTTGAGCCCCCTGCTTCAAGGAAGCGGGCGACACCACTGCAACCCCACAAAGCCCATAATACGGAACATGGTGAGTAGGGGACTGCCCCGCATTCCCTGCTCGTGTTTGGTATTTTGGGCTTCAACTAGTGCACCTCGAATCCGGTCAAAACGTCCATTGAGATATTTTGATTCGAGTAAATTGCTTATTAATATGCCATGATTTGCATTCTGCAGAAGCTGGTGAAATGGAATGGATTCACAATTTGGTATGCACACACATATACAATTTGTTCTTTGGGGATGTGCTCTTGTGAAACATGATTGCAGAGAGTGCATGTATGTTTCCATGTGTATGAGATCAGGAAGATTTCATTTATAGGGATGCATTTGGTTTCCAGTACTTGTAGTAAGTAAATTAGGAATTTGTGAGGACCTTTGTGTGTGTTTATGGTCCATTTTACCATTCCTGCACAGTAGTCCAATTCTTGCCTTATACCTGAGACACTGTAAGTGCTGTCAGGATTATTTGTGGCATTTCTATGATGGATGAGCATTTGTAAACACAACTGGTCCGAGCCGTTTAACTAAATGTTGTGAACAATTGGTGGCAAGTAAAACAGAAGATTGATTGTTACATTTTTATAGCAATTTACTCCAGTTGTGTTGCAGACTTTAAATGTACCAGAAAATTGTGTTTTTGCATCATCTGATGGGCCTGCAGATTCTTTGGAAGAAGAGTTATTTATCTCTTTCTTTTCTGATGGATGTGCAGTTGAGTTTTTAGTAGAACGTTTTGTGATTGTATTATTTAATGGAGAAAGAGTTGGTTGTTTTTTCTTTAGTGGGATTTTTGGGAGATCTGTTGTAGATTCTGTTTGCATTACTTTTCTTTTTAAAGGTTTTATTTTTTGAAGTGCAGGGTACATATCTAGATGGGGGTAGAAAGTGCACATAGCCTGTTGTATTATGGGATGCAAGAAATGTCAGCATTGACTTTGATTGCATCAAAGTTAACTAGAAATAGACCATTGAGCGTATGCAGACGTGAACATGCTACACAACTCATACCTTCCTTAAAGACTGTGCTGACAATATCAATCAATGTGTGATCTAGGGTTAGACCTTGTGATTTGTGTATAGTGACAGCATATGGAAGAGATATAGAACATTATTCTCTGCCTAAGTACATGTCTTTGAAAAGAAGGAAACATGCTATTGTGAGGGCAATTCTTTTTTACTTCTGTAAGTTTGTCAAAGTGGATGTTGACAAACTGAATGTTGTTGTCATGTGGGTTTGTTTGTAAACCAACAACTTTACCAATTTCTCCATTAAAAAAAAAAACTTGTTCTACATCAATGTTACATTCTAGAATTACTCTGCTGTTTAGGCACACAGTTAATGTTTTCTCCAATCCAGCAGTGTTAAATATAGATTTTTCTAACGTATTTGGGTGTGAGATTGCTTGTTGACACATAGGGAGTGTCAAGCTGTGAGCTTCTAATTTGTCTATGGAGCTGATATGCAGTATGGGTTGCATTTTTTTTAAATTGTCACATTTTATTGACTACAGCTTGTAAGGGTTGGCATTAAGGAGATGCATTTTATTTTTTGTTGAGTTAATTTGTCCATGACCTCAGGAGCAGATGTGTTTCACTCATATAGCTCATGGATTAGTCTAGTATTTAAGATGGATTGTACATCTTTTGTAAGCAGACCAGTTGTATTGCATTTTAAAATGTTAGCATAGGTGAGGTCTGCAGACTGACACATGTTTTGAGTTAGTTATCTGTACTGAAAATGTTTCCAGTGATTTACATTTCCATTGATGCAGAGTGTTTTGCGGCATTATTTGTGTCCTAATGTTTTGAAAATAGGTCGGCCTTTCACAGGTGTTAACTGTAGGAGGTCTCTACAAACAATAACATGTTTTCCATCGAAACAATTCTTTGTAGTATGTTTTAGAACTTCTTGCATTCTGAGGTAAATTAAAGCCAATCATGAGGTTGGAAACCATGCTTACATCATCTATTAGGAGCAGTTTCATTTGTTTCAGAATCCTGCGTACTTCAGTAGCAGTCTCTGCTGATAATTTGTAGTATTCTAATTTATTTTGGTGTTCTACTAGAAGGAGGAGTAGTCGGTGTAAAGTTACACCTTCTATGTGTAGGCAGCTAAACCTGTGGGGGCTGTTACAACAACCAAAATGTTTTGTATAAATGTGTTGATTATTTAAATTAAGAATGTTTTACCAGAACCAGCTACACTGCTTACATGCAGGAGCAGAGTTTTATTGCTACACATTTTAGTTTCATGTCTATTGTTTAAAACCATGTTCAATTTCTTTAGTGACTTCTAGGTAAATGGTGAGTTCATCATTTAGCTGTGATTTGAGCACTGACAATTCTTCTTCACATTGTTCACATTGACACATGGTATTTTCTACTTCAGTCATGGCTATTTCTGCTTCATTTAGAATGAGTGATACTCCAAGTTGTTCTTGGCTTCTTGTAAGGAAAGGTTGATTGCCCTCAAGAGTGTTTTTATCTAGTTTAGCTTCAATTCCTTTCTCTTGTTGGCGTTTCTTTGTGTTGTTTGAAATTGGCATTTTATATACAGCTTTCATTTGCTTTGAATGCAGTTTTGAATTGAGTCAATGGGCCTCATTACGGGTCACTGGCCGTGCTACTGGCAGTTTGCCGGCAGACCTATAAATAATTACCAGCACCTATGAGGTGCTGGTAATTGTGTTAATCCCCATTCCTGGAGTGGAGCCACGCAAGCACTGGCACTGTTGTTAACAGTGCCGGTACTTCCATGATGGCTTGGTCTACCACGACGGCTGTGCTCGGCAGGGTCAGACCTGTCAGGCACAGCGGCTCCAGCAGACAAACCTGAACTTTGCCAGTCCAGAAACAAGGGTGCCGGTGAGCTTACCGGCACCCTTATTTCCTGGACCGACAAACTTGTAAGGAAGCCCAAAATCACCTAATAACTCTTCTTCTATTCTCCAATGTTTAAAAAGTTGCAGTAGGGCCATTTAATACAGTTCTCTTTGTTGCAGAGATTTAAATGACAATTGTAGATGATTGATGAGGCTGGGTTTGTAAGTTTTACTTGGCTTCAGTTGGGACTGAATATTTGCCAGCTGTCTCATCTGTTGTGACTTTGTTTTCGTATGAGTAGGTTTGGACTATGTCATACATGCACATGTTTTACAAAGCAGCACTTCTGTTTGGGTAGTATTTGTCAATCATATTGTTTTTTTTTAAATGTCCTGGCTGTTGGGATCATTTGTGGCTACTGTTTCTATCTCTTGGTAGGATTGTAGTACTCTTTTTTGGGATAAAGCTGGACCAAGGTTTAGCTAATGTGTTCAGATTTGCCAAATAAAGCTGTACCTGGTAAACAGTATGCAGCCTCGCAGCACTCTATGGGAGAGCATTTTTATACTGAAGCTGTACAATTCTTGTGATAGCCTTTTGTCAGATGATATGTCATCCCAGATTAATTTTACCTCTGTTTTCTCAGCTTGTGACATATCTTGCAACTGCAGTGGAATTGTCTCCAATATATTGTATGTATATGTTTGCATTCCGCAAGAGGGCAATCATTTTATTGTAATCATTGATGTGCTTGTATGCTTCTTCCCTTTTAATGTTGTATGTGTTTTTTAGGAGATTTGCCTTTTACTATGTGTCTAACACAAGCCACAAAGCTATTTACTTCTCCTTTTTTGCAAATGGGTCTAGGGAAGCCAAAGTGAAATTTGGTATAGTGCTTACCTTTGTTTTTATAACTGCATCAGCAGCATTTGCCAGACTTATGTTTTTGGAATATTAAGACTTATGTACGTAGGCCAATATCTGTGGTTTCAGAGGGGATGTTGCATTTAATTTATTTTTCAATAAACTGTAAAACAGTGGCGTCACTGTCAAGGCCAAATTTGGGAGCACCTTTTATCCACAAAAGCATGTAGATGTGTGGTGCTCCTCTTGATTGATATTATTTTTACCAAAAGAGGTTTTGCACTTCTCGGAGTGTAGGGATAGTGTTATTGCAGATGAAGTACAGCATACGAATAGGGAAAGTGTGACCTAGTGGTAATGCAGTGGTGGATTGTTGTTGCAGCATTATTTGGTGTATTGTAGTAGAGGTTGGAAAAGAAGAGTACTTTATATGTAAGGTGAAGTGTTATATATAAATACTTTGGCAGTATACACACATGTGTGAGCAGATGGAGAATGGTGGTAGTTCAAGGGATGTAATGAGTGAGGTTGGAAAGTGTGATATTTATATTGAATGAAGAATGGAAAATGCTGAGCATTTACAAATGTTTCTATTTAGGAGCATTTTCATGAATGTTAAAAACAGGCATAGCCTGCAGATGTCAGGTGCACATCCGGGTCTTTTAAGGATGCCTCGCATGTAAAGGGGACTGTGGGAATTAACTAATCAAGTTTACTGGGTGTGGTGTACAGGAGGAGAGGGTAGCAGGAGTTTTGTTTGCAGGAGTTTTATGAGCACTGAAAATGTCATTGTATAGATTTTTGGGGTCTTCGATCCATTGACTGAAGTTGTATATTGAGCACTGTGGATTGGGTGAAAATCTTGGATTCCATGAATTTGAAATGTCATGGTATGGAATGCAAGTGATGAATAGATGAAGTGGGTGGACATGCTTCCGTTTTGTGAGAATATGGTTAATTTGAAACATCCAAACATCACTGTTCTTCATTGTAGATGGAATAGTTTAGGGTAAGTCACCGGAATTTCATTGCAGTTGGCAATGAAGGCGACATTTGGGAAGTTAATTGTTTTCTCGGATTGCTCGGAGACACATGTGGTTGTGTTCAAATTGATTTTGTCCGCAAATGGAAAAATCAAGGCGCAGTGTAAATAAAGCTGTGTGTGCTTTTTTGTGAGATGTTGGCATGACATATTTTCATAAAAAGAACAAACAACCATAACTTGTGCCACCACCATGCACTGCTAAGACTAACACCCAGGACAACAAAGATCACATCACAAATGACATTGATGACATCACTGATGACATCACATATGAAATTAATTTTCATGAAAAGTCCTTACAAGGGGTTGTGTTTATAATGTTGGTAACACAATGTCAGGGGTGAGGGGTAGTGTTTATAATGCTGGTAACACGATGTCAGGGGTGATCGGTAGATCTATCATGAACTACTCAATGTATTAAAAAATGTACTTATCTTAACAAAACATTATATTGGAGTGGTGCTGTTTTCCTGTTTTTATATTTCTCTTCCTCCTCTCTCTCTCTCTTTCTTTCTCTCTCTTTCACTCTTTCTCTCTCTTTCTTTCTCTCACTCTCTTTTTGTCTCTCTCTTGATCTCACTCACCCCTTCTCTCTTTTCTTCTCTATTGCAATACATTTTATCAAAGCAGGATTACACCTCAGTACAGATAATAGTTATAGAACAGGCAAGGTGATTTGACAGTTCCATTTTTGTTTTAATTATTAAAAATAAAAAATGCTTTGCCAAGAAGCAATGAACAAAATGCATATTGATGACTGGGGCAGTTCACATTGCTGAGTGATGTACAAACCTTTTAAAGTCATGTTATATTAGTTGATGTATTAACCACACTTTGATTAGGAAGCTATTTGCAAGGAAAGTCTTTTTGCATAAAGGTGATGTGTGTCCATTGGTGAGGATTCTGCATGTTTGTAAAGGATATGGATAGCAAAGTTCAGATGGCATGTTCAGAGCAGCAAAGGAATAGAGGAGAAGCCTCATGAGGTGGCTGGATCAATACACTAATGGGTGTTTTGGTTGAGTGAAAGCTCAGAGGGGAAAGATTGCAGGAGAGAATTGTGAGGGCACATATTGCAAGCCAGTAAACATATCACTTTTGTTTTACAGGCGGTCCAGCTTTGCAGTACCATGTAGTTATAGGTGGGTCGTGAAGTAGGAAAGAGATGATGGGCGAAGGAAGGAAAGAAAAAAAGCCTTTTAGTATCCCCATCAAATACATAATATATGATTTCAAAACAAGGAGACTACGTTTCATGGAGAGGAGGTGTAACGCACAATGTGGAAAGGACCAAGGACACCTTTGGCTGGCACAGTGCAAACAAACAGCAGGTTCTTCCTTGTGTGGTCTGTAAAACTATTCTTAGCAAAATCCTGTGAAAGTCAGTGGTGGCTTGTGGCGAGACATATGCATTTCCTATTAATGTGTTCTTGAGTCAACAAACACAGCAACAAAGCCCAGCCCAATGGAGAGAGGTTCGGGAGAGTGTTCCTTCAAGAACATTGTTTGTGCTAAGAATTGTGTTAACCACGCTACAACTCACAATAGGTTCTGTAGTGTGATATACAAAAAAGACCAATGAATCAAAACACACTAAAAGTACATGAGAGAATTGTACAATACTGTTATACCGATGCCTATATCTACAGCACATGCAAGCACTGCCACTGTGAAGCACCCATGGTGAAGCCGGTTCTCACACATCATTTTCACTGTGAAATACTTTCATGTTTAATGATGATTCTGATGTTAGTATCCACAATAGTTATCCCTCATCCATACATATACTCACCCAAATACTTGTATCCATTCCTCCAATCCTCTTTCCATACATCTACATGTCCATCTATCCACACACTTCCACCTATCCATATCCATACAACCACGTACATCCCCACCCATCCATCCACAAAGACAGCCACCCATCCACATCCATTAACCTACACACTTTGGCCCACCCATTCATATGCATTCCCCCAAGTCCTTCATCCTGTGTCATCAATAGCCATACTGGTTCCCAGACAAAGATGCCCCACATATAGTCCTGCTAAAATGGCCAGCCACTTTATGGCATTTAATTTGGAATTGGCCACTTGCAGGTAGATGCCCACCAGCTCACTGTGTTGGCTAGTCTGGTCTGTGTGTGGCTGCCCGCGGGTGCTGACCAATTGGACATGGCCCTCTACACAGGCATGCCACAAATGTCCACCCTGACAACTCTGTCTCATATACAGAGCATACAACTGGTGCACAGTGTCAGCAATCAGTACATGTGTTAAATAGGGTATTCAATTGCACAACCAATTCCTGTAGTCTATTAAAACGATATTGTCAGCATAAAGTAGACGAGGTAAGGAAACACCACCGATGGCTGGCTGGAAAGTTCTTATACAATAATACTGTTAATCTCTCTTTTATAGTGCACCATATGTTTCACCTCTTCAGCGCTGGGGAGAAAGTTATTTAAAAACTATAAAAGCACATCCACAGTCCAAGATTCAACCAAGGACAAAGGCTATACAAATGAGTACATATGTCTCATTGCTTGTATATATTTTACTATTAGGGTGAGTCGTGTGACAGATGCAATGAACATGAATCCCTGTGTCATACAAGCTCAGACAGGGTGTCAGCTTTAATAACTATAACAGACATATCTGTCAAATATAAACACCTGTGTTCATTCATATGTTCCCAAAATACTCTACGATGTTATGCAAAATAATCAGGTGCAATGTGTCCCCCTTTCCTTTCTTATAGCTGATTTATTTACAGACGGTGTATGATATATCTCCAGAGAGAGGACAAGGGCTAAATAGGCATCAATACAGAACACCTCCTCCCTAGTGGAGTGTTTGCTGTAATAGGCCATGTACTGCATTGGACTTCCATCCAAAGTCACTCAGAGAGTGCACATCCTTAAAGAGATTCCAAACAATTGACTATCACATAACCGCAATGGCATCAAGGCCAGGCCTCCAGAAAGAGACCAAGGGTACATTAATGGTCATTCTCTGAATGTAACCTTTCAAAGGGTGGTGTGTTGAATTAGGCATCCCCATGCATTCCCCATGAATGCACCTGCTCTTAATCGAGTATGGAGTTGACATGTATCGCAATCGCTGTCAAATTACTAAACCACATGTTCCTGGGAATACCAATTAATCCATCAACCCTTAGATAGAGGAGGTTCTGTTTCTTTGTTAAGTCATTTTTCCTTTTTCAGTCTTGTTGGACCCATCCCTCTGTTGAGGCGAACAATTTTGCACACCTCCTCTGATAAACTGAGCTCATCATGCACTGCATGTGAAAGGGTCTGAGCTGAATCGAGTGTAGAGTAAATGCAATCTACCCAGTTTTTACCTGTGGAAAATACCTTATTTAAAATTTAGACTTGCTTTTCACTGGTTGATTCCCACATGAAAGCTGGAGAAATATATTCTTTTTCTTATTTTGTTTTGTGTTTATAAAGCACACAACTGTCCTTGAGCATTGCAGTGCTGTTATAGAAGGCTTACTTAGTTACATAAGTGCCTGCAAAAACATACATGTAGCCTAACCCCATGTAGCAGTGCGGAAACAGCATACAAATGCAGTCAGTTTAGGTAGCACAAACAAGTTGCCCAACCCCATGTTGCAGGGCAGCATCAGCATACAAATGCAAAGTCAGATTAGGGAGCACAAACATGTTGCCCAACTCCATGTTGCAGGGTGGCAGCAGTATACAAACGCAGAGAGACAATTTAGGTGGCTCAAACATGTTGCCCAAGCCCATGTTGCAAGGTGGCAGAAGCATACAAATGCAGAGTCAGTTTAGGTGGCACAAACATGTTGCCCAACCCCATGTTGCAGGGTGACAGCAGCATACAAATGCAGAAAATCAGTTTAGATGGGAGTGGCTTTGAGGAGAGGGGAAAAGGGGAGGGGGAGGATAACACGAGGAAGGGTGGGGGCCATTCTGCCATATGCTGGTCTCCTCTGCCAGGTATAGGAACCGGCAGATTGTCCACCGGCATTACATTACAACCACAAGCAGGCTTTCCACCAGCTTTCCTTCAGGAATCCACCATTGGAAAGCCAGAAAGTCTACACCTTAAAGCCAGTATTTTTCAACCGGTGGAAACCAGGAGGCTTATATTTACTCCACACGCTGAATGAGCACCTCTGCGTCCCTAGCGCAACCATTTCAGCCCACCCTTCCTTGGAGGTGGAGCCTTTATTTTCCTGCGAGAGTACTCCAGCAACGGTGACTAGACATTCATTTCGTGAAGTGCGACTGCTAAACTGCTGTAATTCATCAATCCGAAATATTCAACTGGCAACTTTGACTCCCCCCAACATTTCAGCAGTGGTTGCTCCCTTGTATTTCACAATATTTCCTGTTTGAATGGGATTCCCCACTCCCAGCGCCTCTAGTGTGGCATCAGTAGTAAGAGCTATCACAGAAACAGGTGTGGGAGGCTTGTCCTCTAATGACCATAATGAGATTTGCTGACATAAATCACAGAGGCATAGCCAGGATTTTCTAACAAGTGGGGTCTGAGGCGAACGTAGCAGAGCCCACCGCAGTGACGTTAACATGTGTAGATGCAGCACACAGCGCCGCTGAGTGGGCATTCACAGATTTTGGGTGGGCCTTGCCCACTAAGACTCTCCACCCTGTCTATGCCTCTGATAAATCGTACAGGATTTGATAAAGATACAACGAGGCAAATAAATTAAGTTCTACATTTAGTAATGTGGACGTGCTTGACGTGACAGCGGCAAATAGTTTGTGTAACATCTGTTTACTTGCCCCTTTGCCAATTGTCTGCAATTTCCTTTAATTCGACGTTTGATTATTTATTTTCGGCTCTCATCATGCACAGCAAATCCATGTCAAGGAACATTAATTCCGTAAACAACGAATGCGTAATGTTTTACAACAGTGCAAACATATTTCCAAAATGCAATATGTCAATGTATTAAAGAAGTAGATTTTTAATTTCGGTTATGAAATTAAATAGCAAATAAGCAGGAGTCGTTTTCTGTATGTTTCATATAAACGAAAATAGCGGATTTTAAGGAGACATCTTGTTTAAACGGCATATTTGCATTCGTATTATTTATCTATGCGTGAGTAATGAATGCTTCATTATGATGTAATTAAAACATAATGTTGATAAACTTGTACAGATTATGTGCGGTGCTTTAACAGAACATGAACACCAGATGGCAGTGTTGTGCTTGCTTTCAGCGTGCGCTTCGTTGCCATGTATTGCCTTTCAAATCGCACGTAAAAAACTGTGCTTTGAATTTAATAACATTTTCATTGAAGCTCATAAATACAGTTCAGTATGCATAATGAGACTTCTCGGATACTATTATGTTTCATGCAGAGATGAAATAGGAGCTGTACTGTACACTGAAGGTTTCAGAGGTCATCATTAAACAGCAACAGAACATGCAGGCAAATATGAATTTTGGAGATGGATATTGCAGAAATAAAAACAAATTTCACATCATATTAATGTTAGATCCCTTTTTCTCACACATCAAACGTTACATTGCACGTAAATGCGGCATTAGTTAAACATGAAAAAATAACGAACCGCATTAGATGTGCCTGTTTGTAATAGTATGAATTACAGTGAATGTGTCCAGGAACTACTGAACGTATTTGCTAAAACAACAGACACTAAGAACAATTTACCCATCCACGGGTCAGTTTGAAAGATGGGAAATCTCTTCTGATCCACAAACGGTGTTTTTAACTTCCGGCTATTTCTGCATACGAGCACATGCCTATGTTATGATTCAGATCAACTAACATTTGAATTGCGGTTTTAAACATCAGCTTTTTCTCATGCCGTAAACGTATACGCATTGTTCCCCACCCCACCTTATTAAAAGCACATTGTTGAGATAAGTTCTGTAATATAAATGGTTACTGCAACTCAGCAGATGTAAATAGGCACTGTGATGTAATGTTATTCCACGTAGAATCTGACATCCTGTCAGTTCCATTTAGAATGTGGATTTGGGTATTTTGTTTTGCTTTAGAGAGGCAGTTGGGACGTGCTTCACGGAGGACGCCTGCTGTCAGCTGTGCTTACTTAATCTATTAATAAAAGTTATATTAATCACCTCGGGCTGTATACCTGACTCAACAATGCCCTTGAGTTGTTGCTCTAGTAACCATATGACAAGATGCATGCCCCCGAGGGGCTTCAGATCAGTACTGCAGTAAGATGAATCCGTACTGCTAGCGCTGTGGCCTTTTGTTCTCCTTTATTCAGGGATGCAGGCGTTTCACTGTGTTTTCCATAGAGGGCCATCCATACTGGTGGCTCTGGCTACAAAGGCATATGTACAGGCCCTCCTGGGAACTGAGTACAGGCTGTGCTAGCGATACTGGGGATGGCTAAGCGCGTTAAGCTGGACAATGGTGGTGTGTGTAAAGCTTATATTCTTTGCATCCTCTATGTATATCTCAATGTAACTATTCAAAATGAAGAATGCAATATTACAAATACAGAAGCTCCAGTTGGGATTTGTGAAATGATACACAATGCCATATGTGAAGAGGAGTGGGTGTCGGCGGATAATCTTGATGAGATGTTGGGCCAGGTCAAGATCTGGGTTAAAATGGGTTGGCCTAGGAAGGATCTGGTAGAAAAGAAATTTGATGCATTTTACAATATCAAAGAAGAGTTGAACTTGTCGGCGAATGGAGTTCAACTTAGGAAAGGGTTGAGGATAATACCTCCTTCTACTGTGAGGGCTAAATTGGTGGAAATAGCTCACCAGGGACACCTGGGTATGGGAGGCACCAAAAGGCATATAAGGCAATCGTTTTGGTGGCCTGGTATTGATGCAGAAGTTGAGAGAGTAGTGAGGAAATGCGAAGAGTGTGAAAGAAGTGATAAATCCAAATGTGTCAGGGAAACGCCTTTAAGTCCTGTTAGTATTCCCACAGAGCCTTGGAGGAAGTTGGCAGTAGATTTGATGGGACCCATTCAGGAGTTGGGAGAAGAGTTCAAGTATATCATTGTACTGGTGGATTATCATAGTAAATGGGTTGAATGGAAAGCCATAAGGGAGGCGACCACCTCTCAAATGATCACATTCTTTGAGGAAGTGTTCTATAGGGAGGGGTTTCCTTCTGAAATTGTATCAGACAATGGTGTCCAGTTTTGTTCGGATAGGATGCTAGAATTTTTGAATAAGTACGGAATCAGACATTACAGGACAGCGTTGTATCATCCCAGGGCGAATGGTTTGGTTGAAAGGATGAATAGGTTTCTCAAGGGTGGTCTGCAGTTGGCTATGGCATCGGGACTCATTTGGCAGAAAATTTTAAGAGAAATGGTCTGGAATTACTGTGTAACTCCACATTCCATCACTGGAGTGTCTCCTTTTTCATCTTTAAAGGGTAGACACCCGGGGACTAAGTTGTGTCCTGGTTGGATGGATCTTGCTAGGAGTGTGAATGTTGACAGAAGGAAAATTTTGGATTTAGTCAAGGAAGCTCAGAGTGAGTACAAGGTTCGATTTGACGACATGAAAGCTGCAAGGGAGATGGTTTGGTCGGTTGGGGACTGGGTTTATGTTAAAAATCCTAGAGCATCCCCGAAATGCATCACCAGTAAGTTTATTGGTCCCAAGAAAATTGCAAGCATAAGGGGAAAGGTTGTTATTATGGAGGGTGGTGAATGCTGGGCAATGTCTAGATTAGCCAAATGCAATAAAGATAATGCTGAAGGTAATGAGAGGAATCGGGTAGAAGGAGAAGATTTAGATTTGGGACCAAGTGCGGACAAGGTCGTGAATCAGAAGAGTGACAGTGATAGTTGTGTCAACACTGGTCTGAGAATAAGTAGAGCCAGGAACAAACCCACCAGACTAAATGACTATTATGTGGGTTAGGACTTCTGTGTTAAAGGAAGGAGATGTGTTGAGATAAGTTCTGTAATATAAATGGTTACTGCAACTCAGCAGATGTAAATAGGCACTGTGATGTAATGTTATTCCACGTAGAATCTGACATCCTGTCAGTTCCATTTAGAATGTGGATTTGGGTATTTTGTTTTGCTTTAGAGAGGCAGTTGGGACGTGCTTCACGGAGGACGCCTGCTGTCAGCTGTGCTTACTTAATCTATTAATAAAAGTTATATTAATCACCTCGGGCTGTATACCTGACTCAACACACATGCGTACAAGAATCTCGTTATGATCCCTCCTACAACCCGCACCTCGGAAAAAAAGAGGTAGAGAAATAGCCGGGAATCTCTGAGCAATGCATATTTGGCAATTGTGCTACACACAAAACTGACAAAGGATTATGTTGTTTCTGGGTTTACAAATGTGCTTACTGTAAATCCACTTCATTGAAACAAAGATTGGGCGTGATTTTAGGGGGGACAAGGGTGTTTGTCCCCCACCCCAACTTTCGTGGCACACCATTTTGTCCCCATTCATTTGGCATGGCACCTTTCCTTTAGATGGCATGTCCCGACTCCCACCCAACATTTTCAGCAAAGTTACTCCACTGAAACAGGTCGATGAGAAACCAGGATGGGTACCGGACGTCAGGCTCTGCTGCTGGGTGAGAAGTTTGGGGCGGGGGGTGTTATGTGTGACCCTTCCAAGTGTGTTGCCCTTTTAAGATGGTGTGTCCCTCCAAAGTGTATTACCCTTTGAATATTGGCCATGACAAAAATGAGCAACTGCAGGCACATGCGTCAGAATGGTTGCAGACTTCAAGAATGCAACGACTGTAGGCCTGCAGGCCCACACTGTATGAGCACAGGCCTGCAGGACATGGTGCCGTGGGGCCCTCTTGCCAGTATGGTGGCCAGGGTCCGCAAGAGTTGGGAATGGTCTGCCCTGCCCCTACATAAGACTGGGTGCCCCACGGCAACCCCCTCAGGCACTGGGCCTCCAACTAATGTGCTGATAACCACAGCACCAATGGGACATGCTCGATGCTAATAGCAGGTCCCCATAACAATGATGACGAGGAATGATCTCCCAAATTGCAAAAGTGAGGGTGAGTCGCTGATGACCCCCTGCAGGTGGCAACGCCATCCTGTCTTGTGCTTTTCCGCAACCCCCCCCCCACTGAGATCCTGCGCTGCCCAACCATAACATAAAGGAAGGGCTGCGTGAACAATTACGCCCCGAGGCTCCAGCAAGAACATGGGCTGCAAGGCAGTAGAAAGTGCAAAGCTCTGTTGGACAAGACACAAAATATATTCAGTCTTAGAATAAGAGATTTTCCCAACAAGGTGAATAATGATCATCATACATGTCTAGAAAAAGAAGATTGGAATCCTTGGGTGCAAATGAAGGAATGATCAAATCTTGAAAGGATCAGTGAAACAAAAGAAGGGTTTGAGTGGAGCAGCAAACCTTCAGGGAGAAAACAAATCAGGACCCCACATTCAAGGAAGTAGCATGGCGATGTAATTTACCACAACAAACAATTTAAAGGCGAAACGGATCTATGGAAACTGAAACATAGATTCTCAAGCAATTTCATGTAAAACACCCAGAACAGCTTAGGGGAAGATGGAGTGAGAGTCTGAGGGTAAAATGAAAAGAAACCCTACTGAACTCAAGGGACCAAGGATCCCACAGTGGAAACTTTACCCAGCCATCAAGAAAATCCCTGAGCCCTCAAGCGAGAGGCTACTATGCCTTCACTCATAAAGATCTTTACAGTAACACAAAGAAGGAAAAGACATCCAATTTCTGGTGTATGTTTCAAGAGTGAACCATAGATCCAGTGAAGCTCACAATTTTTGCATCAGGGTTTGTAGAGACAAAGGTTCCATTTCAGGCAGGATGACACTAAAAGAAGTATACAAGTGGGAGAGGCCCCAATTGACATGGGCAGTTTCAACCAAGATTTTCAAAACAACCATGGGGAAACATAATGATCCAGGCCACCATTGATATGAGATTTGATGTACCACAAGAGGAATCAGACAAATCGGGGTGGAGTTGCAATCATCTCAGTTTGCCCATGAAAGGATATGTAATCCTCTAACCAAGCTTGTAGGTCAGTGAAAAAGTAGCAATAACCTGATAAAATGAGAAGGGAAAAAGTTCCTTCTATGCTTGCATGGTGTAACTTCAATGCAGACTTAAAGTTGTGGATGACAGTGGTGACAGTTTTTTTTTGTTTGTTTGTTTAATCATTTGTAACACGCTCCAGACCCAAGGGTATCAGGGCACAAGAGTTACAGGTAGGTTCTCAGCTTGGTTACACAGTAGATAAATTAGCAATACAGAAACATAAATACACAGAATAGTCACAGGTTACAGGTATGTTCTCAGCTTAGTACACAATAGATACATTAACAACTGTTTATAGTGACTTTTTCGAATGCCATATTTTCGAAATGTCATTTTGTCAGCACACAATTCGCGAAAAAATAATGTTGAATGTGTTAAAAAAAAAAAAATTGTAATGGGGGTTCCCACCCATACCCCTGTTTTTTTAACACTTTTTTTTACGTACAAAACAAAAAAATGTATAAAATAAAAAATAATACATTCAGAAAAAAAATCGGCAAAATGTTTTCGACAAAATGGTATTTCGAAAATATGACCGGATACCATTAACAACACAGATACATATATGCACAGAATAGTCACAGGATAGCATGAGACAATAACGTTATACATCTCATTACTGTCCACTTGATGTTGAATTACACCTAGTGGACACATGGCTGGGGTTAGATATCGGAAGATTTAAGCCAGATGGTACATTTGGATCTGAAATTCTGATATGGCTGATCTTCTCGTTTTGCAGGAGGCATGGTGTTTTTGTTGTGGAGAGTGGTGTTTTTGTTGGGGATTGTAATGCTTCCTAGAGATGAGGATCACGGAGGGAGAAGGAATGAAATTGAGAGGATGAGCAGGGTGGTCAAGGAATAGACATATTAAGGAGGGTGTTAGAGTTGAGCTTGCATAGAGGATAGAAGAAGATAATGTAAGCCAGGTAAGTGTGGGAAACACCATCAAGGGATTTGTAAAAAATCAGTCAAAATTTGAAATCGACTGGCTTCACAAAGAGCGCCAACAGGGATGAATGTGGTGTTGGGAAGTGGGAGCCGTGTGGTGAAGATTAGAGAGTCCAATATAAAGAGGGTTCATTCAGAATCAATGAGGTGGTAGTTATATCCATTTTCTACTATCTGGGATACCACATATATAAACATATCAATGGAAAAAGAACATCAATATTGTGACAACTAGGTCCAACATCATTCCCCCTTATCAGCAATTCTATGATTGTTATAGACAATTGTTTTGGAGATAGACATTGACAGCCTGATTCATGGAATTTTTAGCACCGAAAACGCAGATTTGCGCACCTTTCTGCCCCATACTTCAAACAGGGATTTTCAGGCAGAAAGGTGCGCAAATCTGCGTTTTCGGTGCTAATAATTCCATGAATCAGGCAGTAAATGGCAAAATTAAAAAAAGATGTCTTAATTTCAAAAATAATCTCCAAAATAGTAAAGTATGTGCAACATTATTCGTCAAAAACAAAACCCCATAGTACACAATACAAACAATAGTTTGCACTTGAATATATGACCCCACTGTCAGCTTCCGATTCTACCACTGGTGTAATACCCTTCTTTCTCTCTTCAACCTCCTCACCTGTGGAGTCGAAATCCTCTTCAGCTGGACTGAGTGCTCGATGCGCCGTATAATCCTTTTCCTTTTTTCGAGGTTGAGAGTGTCTCCCACAAGAGGAAGCCACAGTGAGAGCGTGTAAATGCGCCCTGACCGTGTCCCCCTCCCGGGAGAGACAGGAAGGGGGAAAAAAGCCAGAGTAGGCAAAAAACCCCTTGGACCGGTAAGTATCCTGATGGCCGCTGGACGTGTATGCAGATGAATGATGGGAGAAGGCAGCAACCGGAACCAGGTGGAAATATAATGCAGCGTAAAACGCCAAAAGGTAAAGAAAACAAAGTAAAGGCAGAGAGCTGGAACTAAGGAATGGAGGTAGAGAGGAAACGAAAAACTGGGACCGGAGTAGGACCGGTAATAAGGACGGAAAGAGTAAGAGAAAAAATGCTCGAGGAGCAAAAGGTAAACAGCGTGTAGCAAGACAGCGGCAGCGAGGAAAAGCAGCTGACCGTGGAAGGTTGCAACGCGCTGTGCTCAGGGAGAGGAGTGGTTAAATAGCGCTACGGCGGAGAAGACTAGACCGCATAGAGAGAACGTAGCGTCAGCGTGACGGGAATCAGGAAGTCCCTAAGCGGCAGCGGGGCCAAAGACGCCAGGTGCGGAGGCGGCGCATGACAGTATGCCCCCTGCCAAGGCCCAGGCCACCCGGTTTGCCGGGATGCAAACGGTGAAACTTTCGGAGAAGGATAGGAGCATGGATGTGTGCAATTGGTTCCCAAGAGTCCTCAGTATGTGAAAAACCTTTCCAATGCACCAGGTATTCCAGGCGCCCTTTGCGGTATCTGGAGTCCAGCAACCCGGACACTTCATACTCAGGAGCATCAGGTGAGTGAGAAAGAGTGGGGAAAGGACGAGCCCTTAATGACTGTTCGGCACTCTTCAAAAGAGATGCGTGAAACACTGGGTGAATCCGCCTAAGAGAATGTGGCAGCTTAAGGCGGAAGGCCACTGGATTGATCTTGGCAGAAATGGGATAGGGACCGATAAACCTGGGGGACAGTTTAGATGGGCGAGACCATCTAGGAAGGTATTTAGTAGATAACCATACCTTGGAACCAACCTCCCAATCAGGTACAACCTGCCGGTGCCCGTCAGCTTGCCTTTTGTAAGCCTGGAGGCTATCTCTGAGATTCAACTTGGCTTTGTCTTGGATGTCCTTTATTCGGATAAGTGTCTCTTCTACCGCCGGAAGTGCAGGTTTGCAGAAAAAATGTGGAATGATGGCTCGGGGATGAAAGCCATATGAACAATAGAATGGAGACATTTTGCTTGCGGAATGACTGGCATTATTATATGCGAACTCCGCTGTCGGCAGCATATCCACCCAGTTGTCTTGTTCCATATTGGTGTAGCTGCGCAAATATTGTTCCAACGTGGCGTTTAACCGCTCTGTCTGCCCATTGGTATGGGATGATATCCTGATGACAAAGCGCGCTGAATATTAAGAGCGGCGCATAAGGACTTCCAGAATCTGGAGACGAATTGGCTTCCTCGATCTGATACAATCTTGTCGGGAAGACCATGGAGTCGAAACACATCTTTAATGAATACTAATGCCATACCATCGGCAGTTGGTATACCAGGGAGTGGAGAAAAATGAGCCATCTTGGTGAGAGAGTCGATTGACACCATTAGGCATGTACATCCGTGGGACAAAGGTAAGTCCACAATGAAATCTGTAGATATATGACTCCACGGCCGTTCCGGGATGGCATCTTGTTGTAGCAGACCTATGGGTTTCTTTGTGTTGTTTTTACTCTGACAGCAGACTCTGCAGGACTTGACATAATGTTTAACATCTTTAGACATATTAGGCCAATAAAAAGCTCTACTAATCAAGTCCAAGGTGCTGGTTTGTCCCCTATGGCCTGCTGTCTTGTGATCATGGCACCAGGACAATATGTCTTTTTGAAGAGGTTTGGATGGTATCCAGATCCTCTGTTTCTTCAGGAACAAACCATCCTTTTGGATCATGCCGCGAGGTTCTGGATGTAAGGAGACAGCTTCTTTTATCCGTTGAAACAGGGAAGAGATAGTGGCAACAATGCGGTTCCTGGGAAACAACTTTTCCGGGCAGGATGAGGCAACATGGGAGGAGAAAGCCTTTCTGGACAGAGCATCTGCCAAAGTGTTTTGGCTTCCAGGAATATATGTGATGGTAAAGTCATATTGTGAGAAAAAATGCGCCCACCGGGCTTGTCTGGAATTGATGCAATCCATTGACTGTAAAACTTGTAAATTCTTATGGTCGGTCCGGATTACAAAAGGGTGGTTGCACCCCTGTAAGAGGTGTCTCCAGACTTCACAGGCTTTTTTCATGGCTAGTAGTTCACGTTCAATTACTGAATAATTCCGTTGACTCGGAGTGAGAGTTTTTGATAGATATGCTATTGGGTGTTCCGCGTTGTCATGCTCTTGTAGTAGAACTGCTCCTATTGCTGCGGCAGAGGCATCTGTCTCAACAATAAAAGGTTTGCTTTGGTCTGGCTGGCATAGGATGGGAGCGCTGCAGAAGCTCTTCTTCAAGAGTTGAAAGCTTTCTTCAGCCTGTGGGCTCCAAATGAAAGGCACAGATGTCTTCTTTAACAAATTGGTAATTGGTAGGACAGTGTTGGAAAAACCTGGCACGAAACGCCTATAAAAATTAGCCAGGCCCAGGAATCTCTGAACTTCTTTGACTGAGGAAGGAGCCTGCCAATGGAGAATGGCCTCAACCTTCTTTTGATCCATTTGTACTCCTTGTGGTGAGAGGATAAACCCTAAGTAAGGGATCGAGGATACCCCAAAAACACACTTTTCACGTTTGGCCAATAAATGATGTTTTTTAAGGCGCTCCAGGACCTCAGTGAGATGTAGTAGATGTTCTGACATAGACTGTGAAAAAACAAGTATGTCGTCAAGGTAAACCACAACTGAAATAAATAATAAATCAGAGAATATTCGGTCTATGAACCTTTGGAATATAGCGGGAGCATTGACCAGTCCGAAAGGCATAACGTAGTATTCGTATAGGCCGAATGGTGTCCTGAAGGCCGTCTTCCATTCATCTCCTGGACTCACTCTGAGTAAATGATATGCATTGCGCAGATCCAATTTAGAGAAGACTGTTGCTCCCTGTACAGATTCCAAAATGTCAGGAATGAGGGGCATGGGATATCTATCCTTACGAGTGACTTTATTGAGTCCCCTGTAATCGATGCATGGTCTGAGGTCCTTAGAATCCCTCTTTGGAATAAAAAACAAGGGAGCACCCGCCGGGGATTTAGAGGGTCTGATGAGACCGTTGCACAAGTTGTCATCCAGATATTTTCGTAAAGCGTCCTTTTCAGTCTTGGATAAAGCAAACATTCGTCCAAATGGGACCAGGGCATTAGGTATTAGCTCGATAGAGCAGTCCTCCGGTCTGTGAGGTGGTAATGCCATTGGAGCGGATTCAGCAAACACCATAGGGTATTCTTCCAATACCGAGTCAATGGAAAGCACCCCTATACTCGTGGGGAGAACAGTGGGAGATATCTTTACCTCCTGGTAATGTGCTTCTTTAAAGCAGTGTGTCTGGCAATAGCTAGAATTAAACTGCAAAGTGTTAGACTTCCAGTCGACATGGGGATTATGTTGTCACAACCAGGTAATCCCCAAGATAAGAGGAAAATGGGCTGCTCGAATGATGTCAAAAGTAATGACTTCTGAATGTTGAAATACAGTCAGAGGAAGGGGTTCGGTTGTCTGAACAATGAGTCCTGAACTCAAAGGTGTGCCGTCTACTCCTTCTACTTTCTGACCGTGGCTGCGGTCTATCCGTGAAGCACCCACTTTGTCTACCCAAAGGGTGTCAGCGAAGTTTCCTGCGGCACCGCAATCCAAGAGAGCCAGCGTGTCTACGGGGCTGCCATTGATAGTAACCTGGACCGTTATAACCATCAGGCGGGAATCTTCAGAAGGGTTCGAGGAATCAATAGACATAGTAACGTAGGGACTGGAAGATTGCCCTCGATAACCCGTCCCCACTAGGTTCGAGGGTTTGCGTTTTCCGCCGGTTTCTTGGTTAGTTCAGTACAATTATGCACCGTGTGGCGATCAGAGGCACAGTAGGCGCATAGGCCCTGTTCCCTTCTCCTCCTTCTTTCTTCAGGTGTTAAAGAACGGCGAGTAGTGCCGATTTGCATGGGCTCATCGTGAGGTTTGGGCGCTGCCGAAGGAGGTGAGGAGGTCCTTGAAAAGGAGGTACGTGCTTTTCTTCTTTCTTGACGCCTTTCTTGCATCCTGAACTCCATCTGAAGGGCGGCCGTCATAAGATCCTGCAGGGAAGTAGGCCGAGGAAAGTGAGCCATTTCATCTTTTAATTCTTCTCGAAGTCCTCTGCGGAACAAAATAAATTGAGACTGTTCAGACCAACCCGTCTCCATGGCCAATCTCTTAAATGAGGAGATATAAGACAGCACATCAAACTGTCCTTGACGAATGTCCATCAAGTCTTCACCAGCTGCCATTGAGACTTCGGGTCTCTCAAAGGTTTGTTTAACAAAAGCAATGAATGCATCGAAATTCTGAAGGACAGGGTCATTTCCGGTGACTAGAGGGGTGGCCCAAGCTAGAGCGTTCCCTGTCATATTAGACACCAGGAATCCAACCTTGGCATGATCTGAGGCGTAGGTGCGGGTTCTGAAGGAAAAATACACCCTGCAAGCGTCAAGAAATTCTTTTAGGGTCTTGGGGGAACCATCATACTTCCCTGAAGATAAAGGCATAGGGGGCAGGTCTGTGTTGGGGGGCTCCCTTACTGCCACCATTTGTTTTAACAGATTGTTTTCAGTTTTCATATTCTGCATTTCTAGAGAAAGGCTTTGTACCGCAGCGATTAGTTCCTGCACTTGCTCAGGAGTAGCCATGATTGGTGTTTGTTGGCGTTGCAAACTGTCAGCTTCCGATTCTACCACTGGTGTAATACCCTTCTTTCTCTCTTCAACCTCCTCACCTGTGGAGTCGAAATCCTCTTCAGCTGGACTGAGTGCTCGATGCGCCGTATAATCCTTTTCCTTTTTTCGAGGTTGAGAGTGTCTCCCACAAGAGGAAGCCACAGTGAGAGCGTGTAAATGCGCCCTGACCGTGTCCCCCTCCCGGGAGAGACAGGAAGGGGGAAAAAAGCCAGAGTAGGCAAAAAACCCCTTGGACCGGTAAGTATCCTGATGGCCGCTGGACGTGTATGCAGATGAATGATGGGAGAAGGCAGCAACCGGAACCAGGTGGAAATATAATGCAGCGTAAAACGCCAAAAGGTAAAGAAAACAAAGTAAAGGCAGAGAGCTGGAACTAAGGAATGGAGGTAGAGAGGAAACGAAAAACTGGGACCGGAGGCGGACCGGTAATAAGGACGGAAAGAGTAAGAGAAAAAATGCTCGAGGAGCAAAAGGTAAACAGCGTGTAGCAAGACCGCGGCAGCGAGGAAAAGCAGCTGACCGTGGAAGGTTGCAACGCGCTGTGCTCAGGGAGAGGAGTGGTTAAATAGCGCTACGGCGGAGAAGACTAGACTGCATAGAGAGAACGTAGCGTCAGCGTGACGGGAATCAGGAAGTCCCTAAGCGGCAGCGGGGCCAAAGACGCCAGGTGCGGAGGCGGCGCATGACACCCATATTCAATACGATTTACAATGAATCATGTTCTTCAAATTCATAAACTCCATGCTCAGTTGAACATGTCCCAATAACAGAGACTTAATCCTCCCACTTCTGTACATTACAAATATGCATCTAAGTATACAATGCTGTATCTAAATACCCTATATGCTTCTTCCCCCATTCTACTTTGCAATGCTGGACATTCCTCAGGTGTAAAACTTTTTGCAGTGTGACACCAACCCCACCATTGGAGTTGTCATCAAATTGCCATCATATCTATACATCATGAGCTCCAACATTTCATATGTTTGACATTATTCTATAATCCATTTTAATCAAAATCCTAAAAACAGATTGAACAAAAGAGGGCGAACATAAATTATTCTAGTAGAGGTTTTAGTAAAATAGTGGTAAAGATTGAGTTGCTCTCAAAGCACCCATGGTTGCATGCCTTAACCAAGGGTAAGAGGGGGTCAAGAGGCAATGAAATACATTTTTAAAAAAACAAGAATGCAGAGGTTTTGCAGGATGGGATGTGCATTACTTCAGTATTGGAGGAATTAAGCATGATCATTGAAATGCCATGAAGCGGTGGATTGATGAGCAGCAATCAGAAAAGAATGCAGAGGGATCAGGAGTGAGAGTAATCACAGAGATGTAGATTTGGATGTTGTCTGCCAATAAAAGAGAACCCATAGTCATAAACAATTTGTATAATGGATGGGATGGACAGGGTAAAGAGTAAGGGACCAAACGTAGATAATAGTGGTCACTGATAGAGAAGTAGGATGTAACAGAGCTGCTTGTGTTTCAAGGATGGAGAAAGACCTACGAGAAAGGTAGAAGGCAATTTAGTTGAGAACACTGCCCTGAATTGCACAGTTGGCAAGTGCCTCAAGGTGAAAGAGGGTGTTCCACACTATCTAACTCATCAGAGATGTACATATGGATTAGAAGATAGGAGAGCATGTAAAGCTTATCAGTGGACATAAAGCTGGGTGGGAGTTGTTTCGGTAAACTGACTGATGCAGATTCCAGAGTGGAGACAGACACAGAAAAGGTGCAATGTGTGGGATGTTGCATTCATTGTTGGTTGGTAAAGCTGAAGGAGTTTGAAGCAGTATGTCAAAGACTTGCCATGAAGAGACCTGTGAATAGTACAGCTTTTTTCAAATCAGAACACTCCTACACATTATTACTCTGGGGTACCAACACCTGCCTTTAACATTTCGAAATGGAATCACCAGTGGTATTTTCTATAAATGATGATATATTTGTATTCATGAATTAATTGTTTAGCTTCTAAAAATTAAACAACATGTGTTTGCCACTATCTGGATGTGTAACACTGGAAGCTACGCCATTGTCAGTATTTAACATTAGTAGTTAAAAAAGCTGGCAATGGTAGTCCATAATTACATTACTTCTGGTATTAGCAACTGGTGAGTGGTAATATTGGTGTAGATGTTTTACCATTAATGGTATATTTTACGTTATGAGTTTGTGATCAGATTACAAGGGTAGGACAGTAATAAACATTGGCTTCTTTTTCTTCTTTTAGCAAACCAATCCTGTCCAAAATCATAACTAATGCCATCATTCTATCTGAGCAAGGGGTAGTCCCTAAGAATGAACTTAGTACAGCCCCAAAATATCCAGGACGTAGCCATTATTTATTTTTAAGGATTGTTATTGTAGTTTGTTAAGAATTGAATGTCGATCAGAAACAGTGGTCGTATCCGTTCTCTACTTCATGTGTCTGCTCAATGTTACGTAAGTTTTGCTTTAATCTAGTAAGGAACAGTTTACTTTTGTACAAAATTCTGTTAACACCACACCTCTTCAGCTCTGCTAGACATGAACCTGAAGCACATCACCATCCATATACAGATATAGGAAGCTGCTCTAGATTTCTATTAATGCCACGTCCACCCTTTTCTCGCCATTCATTCCTCCACCTTAACAGTGTTTGTCAATTCCCAATTTTTGAGAACTTTGCAACCGACAGGTGGTACTTTATCCACAATATCTTACTGCATGCATCTTGTTTTGTTAAGCCTTTGGATGTTAATAAATAATGCAACTGTGGTGGTATTTTTCATTTGATTGGTCCATATCAATTGTATCTGTTCAAAAATGTGAGAACAGAAATTAGATGTTTATGTCCAGGTGCAAAACATATGGGTATCTTGAGCTTTTTTGCAGCTATGCAGTAAGGTGTCTATGCAAAACCTAGCTTAGAAAAAAAACCTGATTCAAAAGTATATTGAATTTTGGGACACCACTGGATAACGTGGCCATTTCTCGGGATTAGCCGAAAATATAGTAAAAAAAAAAAAAAAAAAAAAAAGAATGTTTGAAATAATCGGGTTTCGGCTGTACCAAAATTACATACAGCTGAAAATGCTGAACATTTCAACCATTGGGTTGTCATTATAGCGAACAAGGGAAGCAGAGATTGTGGGGGTGTCTCCCGAACCTTTGTTCACTATAATGAAATCAAGGGTGGTGGGAGTGTCTCCCGCATCCGAACAACAACGTTTTCACCCCAAAAATTGACCCTGCAGCGCCGGTTTCCATCTACCGAAGTGAAGGGAACTGGTACTACTGGGTCTCGGCCCCACACAGCGAAGTGTGCTGCCAAAAGGTAAGTAAGGGGATGGGGGGAGCTGGGTCAAGCCATTTATCTGTGGGGTGCTTATTTGGAATACACACATTTAGAATTCAACCTTTTCGTCTTTGAATTTTTCGTATTCGAAATAATCACGTACACCCCCATTTGCCATTGTTTTTTCAGTCGCCAATTATCAAAGCAGGTCATGTTGTCAAAGCTGAGGTACCTGTACATTTTCATTCTGGAGAGGCCATTTGCACTTTCTGTGATCATTTCTCCAATTCCCAGCAAGTCTGTGGTCTCCCAATCATGTGCATATCATCACATTGTTGTACTGCTTTACTTAAGTGTAAGTAGTGCCAAACTTTGCAATTCAGCTGACTGCATAGATCATTTGTTTCTTCTAATGTACATTTATTGTCATGGTGGTTATCTAATGAGTCTTAATTTATCTCAGACATGGGTCAGTCTCCATTTCACAAACAATGAGACCTTGTCATGGCTGACTCAGCCTTTTTATTTTTTGCTAAAGTTGGCAAACTGAATAACATTACATTGGGAAATAATAATGACTTTTATAGTGCATAGACGTGGGAGGAATCTGGCACGCAGGGGTCTCTAAGAGCAGACATTAGTTGTAGTGTTTCTATGTTTCTCTGTACCCAGGTATCTCTTGGGACTTCTTCGGCATTGACTTTCTTCGTTGGGCTGTTCCTTGGAGGAACACTGGTCATGTTCTGAATTATTCATGTTTATCCTTTTTCATGTTGCCTCTATTACCTCTCTTGCAATTTTCTGATTTATCAGTTGGTGCTCTGTGCCTCTGTGTTTCTACTACAGCAGGACTAATTTTACATGTCCACCATCCGCCATTGCTGATTTCTGATTGGCCCAGCTTATTATTTCAAATCTGTCTCTAAGAATTTGGAATTTTGCTTAGGGTGGTGCACTTGCAACATTCCTCAATACACTTCAACCCCAAACCTCCTTTAGAGAATGACACTGAAAACTGACAGCTCAGCATGGCCTCTCAAGAACAAAAGGACAACTGAAACATACACATGATATGTTAGGTGATGCACAATGTGCCAAATGATCGACACTGGATCTGCCATAACAGCCACACAGAACAACACAATACTGATAGAGGTAATGTAGAACTGCAGACAATCCAATGTCATATAGCTCAGCCAGCACAGACATGGCAGCAAAGAATGTAAGTAGGTGTGATCTGCCAGGAGCTATTTCAAACCATAAAACAGAAACACATGTGGATTGCCTCTTCACACAGGATGGGCACCTATTGATGGATATATCAGTGATGGTTTTATATGGTGAACTCTCGCATACCACACACACACACACACAAGCATGTGGGATCTCAAGTACGTGTTGATGCTTAGCATAATAAATAGACGTTTAAACATATAACATATAAACAATGCCAAAAGAACACCATAAGGTAACATCGCTCCCCAACAGTTGCTGAACACTATTGTTCAGAATCCCTAATTGGTAAAGGACAGAGGCCATCGGCAATGACAATCTTGGCAGTCACACATTATCGAGCATGGGGCACACTGAGATAACAGCAGATATTGAACCATTCAAGGTATTTGTATTTGCTACATTGTGTGCAAACCATGATGCCAATGTGAAACTTGAGGACTACCTAGTGAAGTAACATTGGAAACTCCACAAGTTACATGTTGAGAACATATTTTGTAGTGTTGCATTGTATACCAACAAATTAACCGTTGCATCTTTTTAAAATACCTATGTGGTCCATAGATTCAATAGAGGTATCAAAACACACTTGTTGACATTGTGTGTGGAAAATGCACACACACTCTGCTGTCCGATTGTGTTCTGTTGAATCTTTCTCTTCAATAGATTTGTATAAGAACATTTTAGGAAATTACTGGGGCCTGCTTAAACAGTGTCTGTGCTTACCATTATGTATACATATTACATTTTACTGTTACTTGTAAATAAGGTTTGCTTTTTTAAAATGCAACTCTCACCTAGAATGGGGGACATCTTTCTTTGACAACTTCTGTTTGTTCCCTGCACCATTTTCATTTTGATAAGGAACCAACGAAGACCTGCATTCCATACATACTATTCCCTCACCCAATGAAGTCTAAATAGGCGATGCTTTTTTCAGTTTGAAAATGATCTGTGCAGCGGGAGTTTCTTTGCCAATCATTTCTTTGTGCACCATCTGATGAATACTTGCATCATGGCCCCAGTGAGTCTAATGTAAGGTATCAAAGCCTGCATTTTATGTGATCATCGTTAGTGAAGGTTTGAGTTTCTTTCCTTCCCAAATGAATTGTAAGCTTATCCACATGGCTTGAAGGATGGATGTTCATTATAGTATAATCAATCCATGGTAACACCATGATCTTAAGTACTTTCATGTTGCTCCCTCGTTTGAGAGATGATACCTTTCGTGTCTTCTGAGATTTACAGGAAGAGTGTGACTATGTTCAAGTATATTATCTTCTAGATATGTTTTAGGAAGATGGTCCTGAGATACCTAATGTGAGAGGATCCAAATTGCTCTTTATGTCCCTGCAGGCCCCATTTGATAATTCCAAATGAGTGTCGAGTTACCACAGTTAATTGTGCAACCTGATATCATCCATCATGTTTTGATTATCTTACAAACATATGGAAGGATCTGTTCTGGCTGATATTTGAACATGTCATCCAGTC
This sequence comes from Ambystoma mexicanum, assembly GCF_040938575.1. Lineage (NCBI taxonomy): Eukaryota > Metazoa > Chordata > Amphibia > Caudata > Ambystomatidae > Ambystoma > Ambystoma mexicanum. Next base: position 372,432,866 of record NC_090922.1, read on the forward strand.
AAAGCCATGTCTTTACTTTTAACAGTTGTATATGGATGTCCTGACGTTTTTCTTTTGTATGCAGTCTTATGGCCAGTATCTCCGGGACCTTGTCACACAAGCATGACAACAGGCATCCCTGTTTTCTTCCATGGCAAATAAAAATGCCATCTGGTTGATAGTTGTTGCAGATGTCTTACTTTCCCCTGGAATTTGCTGCAGACATTTATCATATGGAATACTTTAAGCAGGGGACCATGCTCTGTTGGAAAGACATCAGGGCTTGGGTGCTTGCCTTGCAGCATCAATGTCACTGACCACTGGATCACTTTATTGGGTGTCATTAAAGCAAGAGACTTCTGTTCTCTAAACATTTTCAAGACTGTTATTTCTGACATGAACCTATCACCTAATTCTTTATGTTCATGTATGTGGTGATGCTTTACTGAAAGGATTAGTATTACATTGATGGACCCCCGTATTTGCTCTGAGAGATATTATGGCGCTTTTTTGTTCAGCTACATCTTTGACCTATGTGCAAATGAGTGATCATATGTGCATGGTTATGCTTTTTTCAGGAGAACCATGTCATGTCAACCCATTTCCATGTGGTGATTGATTGTTTGTTTTATTATTTACACCAGAAAATCCATCTTTTTAATTGGATGTTTGTTCTATCTGTTCTACAATCCTAGCAAGACTTTCAATTCTGCTTTGCTTTTGAATGGTAGTTTGTCTTCTTCGTTGTGTCTTGCTGTCTGTCTGACAAAGTAACATATTAAGTAAGCCTTCAGGGCCCCCTTTTTGTAGTTTCATCATCTATAGTGATACTGTTCATCATCACAAAGTCATTCCTATCAGCACTTATTATTTTCATTTTGTTTTGTTTCATTTTACATGCTTGCAGCTTTTAAGCTCCATAGTGGACTTGCATCTGATTGTCACTCAATGTTAATTGTGTACGCACTGTTGAGTGGTGTAGCATGTGTATGTTGGTAGTGTATGCATGTTCCTCTTTATATTATTTTTGTGCTGTGAACAGTAGCAGCAAGTTGATTTGTGTTCAGTAGCTTGTGTGGTGTAGAGAAAAATGGTTCATCTCTATTTGTTGGATGCTGTACGACTCACACATCATGTCGTGAAATATACATGGGTGAACCATGTTTCAAAGTTTAGAAGCAGGTACATTACCTGATATCTGCACTCTGATTCAACATTCAGAATCTTGTCATTTAGATTTTTGGCGAAGAGAACTATAGTTTCCAGACCAAGGGTTGCATATGTTCTGTGTGTTGTCTGTCCGAACCCGTTTTGTTTCACCCTTGTGGCCTCGCCATGTGACACATGTGTGTTGTGGAATAGAGCGGATGCCAGTCTTTGTGTATTTTAGGGCATTTAGTATATATATATATTTTTTTTATGGGCACATTTACCAATGTACATTCCACAGAAAAAGTGTTACAATTTCCCTCAGGCTGTCTTTTAAACTGTGTCTCTGTTATTTCTTTCCCTCGCTAAGTAGTGATATCTGCAAGCACACTTATGAGAATAATTATTTTCATCTCTAGTGTGTTACTCATACTATAGTATACATTTAATAAGATTTAAAATGTCAAAACATACACACTCCTTCCGTGGCAGTCCTGCTACATGCATTACTCAGTATCGCTAATTTAGTGAAAGTGTTTTCGATTGTATTTCCCACAACATGTTCATTACAGATCTGAGGTTAGAGAAGAAAGATGTTTCATTTGGTAGGACCTTGAGTGCTGGCTGGGATGTTTGAGCCACTCGGATCTCTAGTTATTTTGCAATTTTTCTTGCCACAGGGCTTTTCTAATCTAGGACTCTCCTGGTGAGAAATGTTCGAAGGTTGAAAGAGAATGCCCTCGCCTTGTGTCTCTTTCTTGTATGTCGTGTTTAAAAATTCTGTTGTTTCTGTAAAAGCACCGGGATGTAGTTAGTATCTGCGGAAAATGGCTTAGAGCCCCTTGGTTGATGTATGTCCATTCTCTGTAAACTCTTTGAAGTGCAGGTCTTCCCTGTATGTTATTTTTGACGGATTCCCATGACATATTTTCCTCAAATGCACACATTTCCGAGTTAGTTGTTGTTTTACCCTCCATACCCTCAGATGTGCATTGTATAATGCATGCATTTTCGGCATGGTAAACCATTATTTATTTGACGAGCTCTGGCAATTTCTATTCTTGATGTATCCCCTTAAGGTGTTCTCCATTTTAAATTTACAGAATTTACAAATAGACTCTGTGGGCATAGATGACATTTGGGGGTCACCTGGGGCAGCTGTGACTCATTGGGACTTCCCTGTGTCATCTGGCTTAGGAATGCAGAAGCATTGTTACAATAATAAGTGAAACATATTCTTAGAGACCTCTTTATTTTCGGAATTCACCCTGTGAAGTTTGACTTTCTCATTTGCTTTGTTTGCAAAGGTGTTGTTTTAGATTAGTGTGCATATCCCAAACGCTTCTTATATGGCGTCAACATGATTGTTTTATGTTTCTGAGGCCTATCATTTTGAGCAGAAATACTCTGCATGTCGATGTTACTATGGCCTAGATTTTCTGGCATACAGATAAAATAGTTAGTTTATCATATTTTGATGTATAGTGCTTCATGTGTGTACCTGATTCCTTCTGCTTCTAAGCGCTGTAAAATAGGTGTTATGACAGCACTTAATCTGTCAACATCATATGGATGAAGGGCTGATCAGCCCTAATGAAAAATGAACTACGAAAGTGCAGGCTGGCATGGTCCAGAGTTGACAATTTAACCAACTGAGCTATTTTATTGTGACATACAATGCTGTTTAATCACTGGTGCAGATAGAAAGAAACATGTATTAGGTTATCTATGTACAACCCTCTCCTTTACCTTCCAGTCCTTTTTCAAACAAAATATAGCATTGCTATTATCAGGTGGGCAATGACATATTTCTCCTACTTATACGTACTGTTATAAGTGTCATGTTAATAAGAAATGTAACCCCAAAGCCAATGTATTACCAAATGCTGTGGTATGCACATTTAGGAAGACGTAGTTGGCAAGATAGCATAGCGGGTTAAGTACTCACTGCTTGGATCTATTTTTTTATGCAGGTTACATGCTTAAATCCTAGCAAGATCTACTCAACCATGTGCCACTGTACACATACTCAGGCATATCTGGTCAGTGGCATATATGAGTACAATGATGTGTGATCAGCCTCTTGGTCCTCCTTATGATCTATGTACAGATTGATATGTGTTGTGGAGTCATGGGTTCCCTTCCAGTCTGTTTCTTATGAACCATTGGATTTGAATTCAATGGATATTGCCTCTACAAACTTGACTTGATGACAATCTTCCTGTGGTAAAAACAAATAAAGGCTCTGTGCCAGTTGGCTTTTCCTTTGACTTCATCCGGTACCTGGTGTATGAGCATTAACTGAAATTGCATTGCACATTTGAGGATACACTTGCCACATGAAAGAAGGACCTAGATATATAAAGCTGTAACTTGCATGTTTCTTACCATTCCTAGGCCTTAGGGGAGTTGGCAGTATACTAACACAGAGGCTACATTAGACATTCTGTGTTATGGCAGCACCTGCAAATGTAGGGATTTACTTGGGATATGGGACCTGACAGTTGGAGATATAACTGGCATTTGTTGACAGTGAAATGGCATATATGCTTGTAGTGGCATATGCATGGCAGTGCCCCTAACCTATGTTGGTTTTACTGGGTGTTCCCATATCGTCACATGGCCCCCTTCACAGCCTATCAAGTCAGTACCCTAGTTAGAATGTGGTTGGTATTTATGTCTAGTTTAGTGCTGGTCTCGTACTTTATGAAAGGCAATCTTTTGAATGGTTTCTGCATGCGGCAATCACTTCAGGTGATGACATGGTGGTTAAATGTCAGGTCATATGACATCACTTCATCACTTCCACTACCGCTGGCATTTTGATGAATTGACGTCCCTTTGTGTATGTTGACTTAATTGAAGTGTTGAGACGATTCATGTTTGTTTTGATTTTGTTTAAATCCACACTCACATTATGTGCAGTCCTAACAACCCATTAGTTGTATCCGCAACAGCTCCACTGTGTTCCTTGAGCTCATGGGTGTTCTGTCACTTGTGATGGGAAAAGTCTGGAGTTGAAGGTTTGCTGAAATTTTTTATCCAACCAGGAGTGAAGAACCTTGTCAATGTGGATCAGGTATGGAGTGGCGGATTACAGGCATTAACCTGCATCCCCATCAAGAGCAGGCTCTCGAATGGGCAAACATTATGATTTGACAGAAACATGTAGCTTGTTCTCTCTAAAATCATGCAAGCCTCTATTTCATGGAACTTAAACATTTGCCAGTGATTTCAGTCAATTGCTAATTGGGCAATTCTTGTTTTATTTAATTAATTCCTTAGATATTGTAGGCCTGATTCATGGTAGTGTTTTATAATGGCACAATCCCATAGGAAAACGTTTTGTGAATCAGGCCCTTTCTATCATCTTCTTACTTGAACTTGAATGACAAATTAATACAAATCAAACAAATTATTAAATATTGCCCATCGTCACCATGATCCCATGAGCAATGTCACTTTTAAACTACCTGGGGCCAGATTTCAGAAACTTTGACTGTGCACCAGTGCAAATGCAAAGTTGCACGGTATTAGCAGTAGGGCAAATTCACCCTTATTTCTAATACCCTGGGACATATCAGAAAACGATTGCACAATGTTTTGCATTGTATAATCGCCTGCACAAACATTTCCCTAGTGCAAAAAAAGATGTATTTTCAATGCATTGTTGTACTATGGCATAATTTGCTCTACTGCTAATATCATTCCATGTTAGCACTAGGGCCAACTTTGCCCTGCTGCAAAAATACAGTGAAAATGTATCCTTTTTGGATTAGGGCATTTGTCATGGTACAATGGTGTTGTAATATGTCACAGTGTTTTTCAAAATAGGGCAATCTTTGCCCTAGTGCTAATACCGTACAACTTTGCACTTGCACTGGTGCAAAGTTTCTATAATCTTGCGCCAGTAATGTATTAATTCAAGAGCAATTTGTTTCTGAAAATGTGGGCTCAGTCTTGGATTACCTCTGAAATTCAGACACACGAAACCAACATGGGCCCCTGTATGAGCTGTGATAGTGGCACAAATTACGGACACCTACCTTACAAAAATTCCCTTTCTGCCCTTCGCTCTGCACTGGACTGTGCCAAATCCTCCTACTTCACAAAGACAACTTTCATAATTGTCTCCTAAACTTTCATCGATCCAGCAAGATTTTCTCACACCTCTCAAGCCAATATCCATCCCCTCCTTACTTTCTGCTACTGACTTTGCTTACTACCTTCCTTCTATACTCTTTAACATGTGTGACACTCTCAGAGTCCTCCGCTCTCTCCCTCCCCAACTATCCTTCTATCCACCACCTCTCCCCACTACCTCTTCTACTCTAAACTATTTCTCTCCAACCTCTCCTATTGAATTAGCATCCATCCTTTGCAGCATCAACCCATCATGTGCTCCTTTTCACCCTTTTGCTACCCAAATCATCAAATGCTTAGAATCAATCACCTGTACTTATCTCTATGAGCTCTAAATCTCTCTCTCCCCTGGAATCTTCCCTGCTTCCTTTAAATCTGCAATTGTCTTACCCCTATTGAAGAAACCCTGTGCCGAACCAAATGACTGAAACTATGACCCAGTGTCCCTGCTTCCCCATTATTTAAAGGTCCTTCGGTGGGTGGTCTTAAACTGGATCACTAAGTACATTGAGGTTAATGGCCTTGAAGATCCACTTCAATTTCAGTTCTGTAATGAACAGTCAATGGGGGCTGCAATCATGCATGTCTACAACTTGCTCTCTGATGCTCACCACCAAGGACGTCATTTCACCAAAATGCCAGGGGTAGCGGAAGTGACATCACATGACCCTTGACCTCTAATGACATTACTTGTGTGATGTCATTTGACCCCACCCGAAGTGACACCACGGGAAGCGATGGACCACATCTGTTTACCCCTTGTTAAAACAGGAAGTGGCATCACATAGCATTGTTTCTAAGTACTCTATGAAAAATATGGTTACAATATCACTGTAACGTGATATACATTTCATCCAAGAATGGATCACCATAGGCATCGGCAGAAAAAAACCATGCTATATCTGCAACTTGCAAAAAGCAAAATGGATAGTCCAAAATTTATGCTTATTCTACTCTAAATGCTTTCTGGAGGATTTTGTCTGCATTGTGAAATTGAGGTGTTTAAGAACAGATAAATCAATGACACACCCCCTGTAGTGTGCCTGAAATAAACCTTTAATGATTTTAGCAATTATTGTGTAGAATTCCAGAAAGACAAATTATTTGTTATTCTATTCTTTCTTATTTAGGGTCACTGCTGAAAATGTTACACTTGTGGAACCCCCTGTTTTTTTTTTCTTTTTTAAAGAAGCGTGAACAAGAAAGCCAGCCACACTAGAAACAAAGAGCACATGGCATTGGGCACAGCCCATGAGCTTCAATTTGTGAAAAAAAGAGAAGAAATTATTTTTTTGTCTTTTGTAGGCGTAGCAAGGGAGACAACAGGGGTTGCATGAGAGTCCCCTGGTGACCCCTAAGTGGCGTCCCTGCTCACCACTCCAAACTCATCCCGTTGCGCCTCTGCTGTGTTGACAAACACTGCTAACAACTCCCCTCTCACCTCCTCCTCCTCCACTATGGTGGGTTTTGCAAATCTGCTTCTGCCTGTATTGCTTCTTACCTGGAAAGTCAATCATTTAAATTTGCCTGGAACTCACAAATTTCTGACCCGCTTCTCTCTCTCTATCAGCGTCCCCAAAGGATCTATTATTGCTCCTCTGCTCTTCACCCTCTATGAATCTTGGCCTTGCCTTTCTCTAGTGCCTTTTTCCGGATGACACTCAAATCTTTTTGCCTTTCCTTCCTTCACACCAGCCATCTTGGAATGGATTATTAACTCTTCCTCTGCAATTTTTCACTGGTTGGCATTGTGCTTCCTCATGCCGATCTCTTCAAAAACAGATGTCATTTTTCTCCCGTATTCCAAAGCCAACCCTCCCATCTCCTATCTTCTTCCTGCCCTGACCTATTTGCTCCCTCGCCCAAGGCAAGCAACTTTGCTGTCCTCTTTGATAGCATCTTTGAAAGCAGCCTTCGACTGCAACAATTCTTAACTGCTGCTGCCTCTGCAGCTCATATCATCTTCCTCAACGCAATGCCTACGAAAACCAGAGACTTCACGATTTCTTCCCTGCTTAAGTGTTCTCATTTCTACAGAGTATGCATGCTTGTGCCCTCCCGTACTTTTTACCTTATAGTTGATTCCCGCTTTATCTCTGATTACAGATTCAATGTAATATCCAAAGGAGTCGTGACAGTACATTTATTTTTTTTGGGCATACACATTATTTTCAAAATCTGCCTGGAATAGTATGTTTACTTTCTCGATGTTCGTTTTATGCCAGGAGATTCTGTTCAAATTGGTATTTGTTTCCACTCTTATGTTATAGTATTTATCACCCTCCTCATACGTGTCTACCCACAATGTAATTATTAACATTTTATGATCACTCTCTTTTGTGGCAATCAAAGCAAAATCCTGAGCAAGATTAAAAATGTTGGTATTAACAAAAATATAATCTATAGTGGATGCCCATATACCATTAGACCATGTTGTTTTGTCCTTTGAGTCTTCCATTAAATCATTTGCTCCTTGCAGGCCCCAACCTCCCAAGAAGACGGTCCATATGTCCCCCTATTGACATTTCCGCGAGTCAAATCTTTTACCAGTTTTACGACCAGACGTGTACTCATTTCTACCTTCTTCCAAGCATATTTCAGAATTATAATCCCCACACATGATTATGTGTAATTCCTCATTCATATCCTGACATTCTTGTATTACATTGTCTATGGCATCGATAAATGCTTTTAGATCACCTTCAGGTTGCCAGTATATATTTAAAATTAAGAAGAGTGAGGGTTGCTTCCTGCAACGTATTTTAACGAGGGAGGCTATACATCCTTTACTTATATTAAAAAATGTTAAGGTTTTAAAATCAATATTGTTCTTCAAAGCAATTAAGAGACCCCCCGAAGGTCTCCCTTTTAGCTTTTTCTGTGCTAGTTCCTGAAATACAGTGAAACCATCTAATACTATCGGGGTAACCGCCCACATTTCTTGTATGCATAGGACAGAATAGGTAGAGAGCACCGAGCATGTATCATAAGAGTATAGCAAGGCTTGCGATCCCCTAGAATTCCATGATAGGAAGCTGAGTTTTGCCGTACTCTAGGTCGAATCTTTCATGCCTTGAATTTGGAGATTGATTCTTGCAGAGTCAATGCAAGCCGCCTTAACTCAGTCATCTCATTTAAATGAGTCTCTACTGTCGAGCTTCTTTCTCCTTCTCGATTTTTTCTCCCTTGCGTCTCACTGGGATATCCTCCCATCTCTCTTCCCTGATTTTTCCCGGAGCCCTGACTGAAATCTACTATGTCGTACCCAAATCGTTGAAGTGCCACTCCTTACATAAGTGCCAGTTCATATGTGGCTCTTGAGTAGAACACAATCCTAACACAATCATATCGTGTAGGGTGTATGTAATCAATGAGCTTAATATCACTTGATGTAATTAGGGAGAGCCGGGGTATCTCATTGAACAGGGAGAGTATCCGCCCTCTGTGTAATGAGGAGGGATCTCCTATTGTGAGCATGAAATTTAATATGACACTAGGGTCATCCACAAATTTCGACTCTCTCCATTCTCTTTGATCTTCTGGCCAAGCACTGTATAGAGTTTGCTCTTGCTCCTCTATCCTTGAGTTTCGACTAATTTCCCCCTCCCTATTCTTCCCTCTCTCATTGTCCCTTTTCCCTTCCTTATCACAATTGTACTCCCTGCCTTGTTCATGGCCCTGCTTTAATTACACATTTCGGCTATCTCCCTAATCCGGTCTTCAAAATCCTTATGCTCGTTTCTAGATTTATTTACTATTGCCTCCCCGTCCTTACATTCCACTCCCTGGTCCCTCTCACCTTCCTGTGTGTTTATTGGAACCATCCCTTGTTTCTGTACAATCTCTCGTGTATCAGGACCAGCTTCATTCATTTGGGCCCTGTGTCCCTGTTCCTCCTGGTTTTTCTTTTCTTCCACAACTCCTTGCGAGACAAATCTCTGCTGTTGTCTCTCAAAGCCTTTATGAGCAGATGACAATGGTCCAGATGGTGGAGTAAATCTCTGCTGTTGGCTCTCAAAACCTTTATGAGCAAATGACTATGGTCCAGATGGTGGAGTAGATCACAACGTAGAGGGGTTCTGCAGAAATTTGATAAGAGCCTCTTGTACCAATTTTTTAATATCTTCACTAGGTGTCATTTGCAGCTCACTACTATTTGTATCCTCACTACCCTGCTCTCCCGCTGATTTCATCTCCTCAGACTGCGTAGAGCTAATAAGATCTTTTTGGCTATCTACTGCCTTACAGGGTATTTTGACTTCTTCTACTTTTTCCACCTCATCGGGGACTCTGTCTGCTATAGGCTTTTGCTTATTTTTTACACCAAAAAATTGCTGAATACTCCTTTCCTCCTTAATAATTTCGACTTTACTTCCGTTCTGTTTCTTTTGTATTTTTTATTATCATTTTTTTTACTTGCCTTGGACCCTTTATTTTTAGAATTAGCTTTGCTCATTTTCCCTTTATGATTCATAGCTTCTGATAGGGTATTTGTGGCTTCTCCATATTCCTTACTGTTATTCTCCGATTGGGTACCCACAATAGTGTCCATTTCATTCTTCCTGAATGAATCTTGTTTATCCTGTATTTCCTTCACCTCCAAAGCTATTTTGCTTTCTTCATTTAACTGGGTGAAGTCTAGTTGGCCTCCCGCTACTGATAGGCTACATATATCTTTAATGTTAGAAGAGGTATTTCAATTTTAGGAGAAGGTTGATTTTTCAATTTTTTAGACTCCATTGCAGTACTCCCCTTCTCACTCTTGGCTCTTCTCTTCAGGGCCCTTGCTCTCATTTTCTTTTCTCTGCGTGAAACGACATACACATACGGTATCTCTTCTTCCTGATTCTGATCACCTCCGTTTTCCTGATTTTGTACTTGTATTTGGGCATCCTCATCCTCCATCACCTTCAGTAATGCTGATGGACTATCCAGCGTTTTTCCTACTTTCTGCTCTGTTGTCATTGCTGTATTAATTTCTGTCTTCCCCCGCAGCCTCTCACCTTGTTGCTCCACAGTTTTAATTTCATCTTGATTAATTAGTATCATTCTTTTCAATTCTTTTGCATCTTCCCAAATTATTTTCCCATTACATTCATTCTCGCAAGGTTCTTTTTCTGTTTGGGAGCCTTTATTAAGCATTATCTTATTACTCTTAGGGGGGTCTATAGACGCTTCTTTTTTGCTCATATTTAAGACATGTACAAATCCCACCAGCCTACTCATTTTTTCTGTACACTCTACCATCATGTATCTTAACTCCTGTATCTCGCCATGAGTCCTTTCGTGTCCCTTATCCAGGAGGTTGAGTATCCTGGTTAGGACCGGAAAAGACTCAGTTTCTGACATGATTTCACCCCCTTCTAGTTCCTTGCTGGGCTGGGTATACATCAGTTCCTCAGTCTCTTGACTCCTAGGGGGAACAGAGTTGGTCGGGCTAGAACATTTGTTTGGAGTTGACTTGCCATTGCCCATTTCCCCACCTCCAAAAATGGCCATCGTTTCACCCATTTTGTTCTCATAGTGGTCATGTTTTTTTGGAATCTCGTACTCCTCCATTATTCCAATAGTGGATTTGTGTAGATGTACATTTTCAAGTCCACCTCCCCTAGCCCTCGCAGGGGTGGAAGGGCCAGTAGAAAGCCTGACCCTTCTGTCTAACTCCGCACTTACTGCTGGGGCCAGGAGGGACGTGTCCGGCTGAGGTGTGGAGGGCAGGGAATCATCCATATTTAGTATCAAAGGTCTTACTGGTATTTCTTACATGCTTAAAAAACCTTTCTGCGCTGTCTCTTCAAGAAGATCTGTCTTCTTGAATGATTCCATTTTTGCCATTATCCTATCACTAACTACATTTGTTAGCGGCGGAAAGTCTATACCACTTAGTTCCCATTTGTCCATCTCAACCACCCCCAGAGCATCCCTAGTATCTTCATCATTCATTTTAGTAGGGAGGGGACTTATCACTAAGGGATTTATTGTCTGTGTAAATACAAAAGACCCACTTGCAATGATTGTGTTTTGCCTCGTCAATTTGCCTCTTGTGTTTTGCTTCTCCACTTTTTTATGGGCCCCACACTGCGTTGGTATTGTGCCACTCCTTAGGGTTCCCACCATACTCCCCGTACAGAAACACCCTCTCCCTGGGGCAGTTTATTATTTTTTTTGTTTTAATTTTTTGTACAATTTTTACCTTCCTGCCGTTTTCTTTTAGCCCAATTGAGTTTGCTTACTTCTTTGTACAGAAGCTGGATTTAATGGACGTATGATGGACATGTAACACACCCCTTACTGTCGGAAATCACTATCAAAGTGCATGTCGTTGTGCTACTGTAGCAACATATTCACCAGAGAGGACATGAGACTTTTTTGCCACCTGCTACTATGCGGCGAAGTGAACAAGCCGTTCAACAGAGCCCGAGATACAAAATGGTATTTCAATCGCGATACCTGTCGTTCTACCTCTATGACGAAGACCAAGTACAACCTCTCTCACCTCTCTCACTCGATGCTCATAATTACACGAACATCATTTCGTGACATTTCGTGGCCCTGAACCCCGGTCCCCCAGGACAAACAGGTGAAACAGGCACTTCCGGGCACTTCTCGGTGCGTGTGTGCTGGTGCGCGCGGCAGTGCCTATTTGTCAACGTTTCCGGGTTGGTGGGCGGGGCTTGTTTCTAAAAGAGATATATATAACTATTTAGGGAACTTAATGTATACTTGAGAAGTATATATGCATATTCAGGTATTCAGGTATTAAATGCCTCACCCTTAACAACAGAAAAAGCTTAAATCAGTCCATGAAAGTCCACAAGAAAGTCCACAGAAACATGGTGATCACAAGTGCGGCAGGCACAGCAGGCTCTCCCCAGGTGAAACAGGCACTTCCGGGCACTTCTTGGTTGTTGAATACCTCTGCTCAGCGCTCCATTGCTTCTCGAAGACAGGTCCACACTCAATAAATACCTAAATAATAATAATTATAATAAAAAATGAAAATGTTCCTGTGATATGTATTTTACCTCGATTACTTTCTTACCTTTTGTAAATGAAGAAATGGTCTCTCCTCAGGGTGAAGATTACAAAAAATACACTTTAACTGGGGTTTCCAATTTTATTTGTGACCCATCTGATGACCTTAGTTTGGGGGATATAACTTCCAGGAGAAATTGTCCTAACAGGATTCCCCATGGACCTAGGATGAGCAGTCTTGTCCTTGGCACTTAAGGTTAATGGGTTCAACGTAAAAATGTGCCAATTTGTGATCAACAAAAAGACAAAAAAAGACTCAGAGATAAACTGCTTTTATCTACTTATTACTCAAACCCAACACCCTAACAGCCGATGCGCGGATTGCACACACTGTAAATCCAACCCCTGGGCTATGTGAGGAGGATTGTAGGGTATTTTGTATAGATTTGGGGCCTAGCAATATTTTCTTACCAGCAAAATGAAAATAATTCAGTAATAATCACTCTTTGCATTCAGATTAGATTTGGTATATAGTACTACAGTATACATACATTATTTCATCACACTGATACATTTAGTGGTATACATTATGTTGGTATGTGTTATTGGTGGTATTTCTGGTGAGCATAATTCCTTTGTTTTATATGTGGCCCCAATATCCAGAAACCCTTATTTTTGCTTAGTTTGTTCGTGTGATTACTAGAGAGGCCTCAGGCTTACATTTCAGGAACACCACATTTTCAATTGGAGTGCTACCATGGGCTGTCCGCGCTGTCTTATCTACGGCAGCGAGCTAACATGCGGTATTTATCACCAACTTATCTACATCGGTGAACTATGTCCAGGGCCTCTCTTTCTGCTGACTCATGTACCTCCAGCAGTAGTCTATTTCCCTCTTCCATGCTGACTGAATAGTTTTGCACACATACACACTGCCCCCACACTCTGTAATATAATTACCAGGCCTGCATGTGAAGTTCGTCGGCTGGTCGCCTTCTGTAAGTGGTTCAATGAATTCTTCTTAAATCACCCCAGCAAGGACGAGCATCTGCCGTCACTCAAACCGGGGCTTATTGACTGGAATTCCCAGTCTCTGCAGCAGTGCACTGGGATCTGCTTTTTCAATCAGGAAAATCCCCAGCCACCAGCCAGGTCTTTCTCCCAGCTGTGTAAAATGTCTTCTCCTCCTCTTTTTCCGCGAGATTCATTAGCAAAGCTCTGTTACTGCCTGCCAAATGAGTTCAACCAATGAAATTCTATCATGTCCTACCCTCCTTTTCTTTAACAACGGCTTGGCTTATACAATTGCAACTGTAACCAAACTGATTTCCTGCTTATTCAAGTCTTTGCTTCCTGCAAATACTGTGGATAGAGCGCAGATAAAAGCAAAGAAAAAAAAATCTGGATGCGCGTTTAAAATGACTTTCAGAGCCTGTCATTTTCCATCCCATTTTGCACTGGAGAACACATTATATTATTAATGATTTAGAATCATTAGTATTGTTAATAAGGTTAGTTCATTAATCCTCAAATGTGTCTCCTGGAGAAAAAAAAATATGCTTTTAACTGTGAAAAAAAATGATTTGCATTTTAGATAAAGAAATCGTTTTTGACTGAATAGCCTGTTTTCATTTACATGTCCATGTCACACTGGCAACACATGCCTTGCTGTACCGCATTATAGCAATGCACCAAACCCATGCAGTGGTGCTGCATGAAAGAAATGCTAAATACTCTTACATATTTCCTCCTTTTTTCTGAGAATTTGGCAGTCCAAGCCATAATTAGAGGAAAATCAACTTGCTCCCTTCCTTCTTTTAAAATGTAGCAATCCAACAAAATGAATATTCACATGCAAAAACGAAGAAGTTGAAAAACCACTGTCCAATCAACATAATATCAAAATTCATCTTTGGGTCCATATGTTCCTTCCCAATGGAAGTGTCCATAGTTCAGTGCTTCAATTTTATACTTGAAGTCAATCAAAAACAATATGATAAAACAAATAACTAAAACAAAGAATTAACATAACAGATTAAAATAATTAATTAAAATAATAAATACGTGGAACCCCATACGCCAGGACACATGTCTGCCTCTGATATGTCCCAACCAGCGATGTCACATCATTTGGCTCAGTCGGGTGTTCTTCCATCTTGGTACTCTTGGATCCTTTTCTATAGAAGTCATCTTTTCTTTGGCATTCCGGTTATTTTGTCTTCACCTCCACCCGGAGGCAGGCATCATTCGATCTTCATCCAGGGGACTCCAGGACTCCATCGTCTCCCGTGACCTCTGGTACAAATATGTTAATATTCTAAATCAAATAGAAAAGAAACAGATTAAGTATATAGCACCGGAACCTGGTGTATGAGCATTAACTGAAATTGCATTGCACATTTGAGGATACACTTGCCACATGAAAGAAGGACCTAGATATATAAAGCTGTAACTTGCATGTTTCTTACCATTCCTAGGCCTTAGGGGAGTTGGCAGTATACTAACACAGAGGCTACATTAGACATTCTGTGTTATGGCAGCACCTGCAAATGTAGGGATTTACTTGGGATATGGGACCTGACAGTTGGAGATATAACTGGCATTTGTTGACAGTGAAATGGCATATATGCTTGTAGTGGCATATGCATGGCAGTGCCCCTAACCTATGTTGGTTTTACTGGGTGTTCCCATATCGTCACATGGCCCCCTTCACAGCCTATCAAGTCAGTACCCTAGTTAGAATGTGGTTGGTATTTATGTCTAGTTTAGTGCTGGTCTCGTACTTTATGAAAGGCAATCTTTTGAATGGTTTCTGCATGCGGCAATCACTTCAGGTGATGACATGGTGGTTAAATGTCAGGTCATATGACATCACTTCATCACTTCCACTACCGCTGGCATTTTGATGAATTGACGTCCCTTTGTGTATGTTGACTTAATTGAAGTGTTGAGACGATTCATGTTTGTTTTGATTTTGTTTAAATCCACACTCACATTATGTGCAGTCCTAACAACCCATTAGTTGTATCCGCAACAGCTCCACTGTGTTCCTTGAGCTCATGGGTGTTCTGTCACTTGTGATGGGAAAAGTCTGGAGTTGAAGGTTTGCTGAAATTTTTTATCCAACCAGGAGTGAAGAATCTTGTCAATGTGGATCAGGTATGGAGTGGCGGATTACAGGCATTAACCTGCATCCCCATCAAGAGCAGGCTCTCGAATGGGCAAACATTATGATTTGACAGAAACATGTAGCTTGTTCTCTCTAAAATCATGCAAGCCTCTATTTCATGGAACTTAAACATTTGCCAGTGATTTCAGTCAATTGCTAATTGGGCAATTCTTGTTTTATTTAATTAATTCCTTAGATATTGTAGGCCTGATTCATGGTAGTGTTTTATAATGGCACAATCCCATAGGAAAACGTTTTGTGAATCAGGCCCTTTCTATCATCTTCTTACTTGAACTTGAATGACAAATTAATACAAATCAAACTAATTATTAAATATTGCCCATCGTCACCATGATCCCATGAGCAATGTCACTTTTAAACTACCTGGGGCCAGATTTCAGAAACTTTGACTGTGCACCAGTGCAAATGCAAAGTTGCACGGTATTAGCAGTAGGGCAAAGTCACCCTTATTTCTAATACCCTGGGACATATCAGAAAACGATTGCACAATGTTTTGCATTGTATAATCGCCTGCACAAACATTTCCCTAGTGCAAAAAAAGATGTATTTTCAATGCATTGTTGTACTATGGCATAATTTGCTCTACTGCTAATATCATTCCATGTTAGCACTAGGGCCAACTTTGCCCTGCTGCAAAAATACAGTGAAAATGTATCCTTTTTGGATTAGGGCATTTGTCATGGTACAATGGTGTTGTAATATGTCACAGTGTTTTTCAAAATAGGGCAATCTTTGCCCTAGTGCTAATACCGTACAACTTTGCACTTGCACTGGTGCAAAGTTTCTATAATCTTGCGCCAGTAATGTATTAATTCAAGAGCAATTTGTTTCTGAAAATGTGGACTCAGTCTTGGATTACCTCTGAAATTCAGACACACGAAACCAACATGGGCCCCTGTATGAGCTGTGATAGTGGCACAAATTACGGACACCTACCTTACAAAAATTCCCTTTCTGCCCTTCGCTCTGAACTGGACTGTGCCAAATCCTCCTACTTCACAAAGACAACTTTCATAATTGTCTCCTAAACTTTCATCGATCCAGCAAGATTTTCTCACACCTCTCAAGCCAATATCCATCCCCTCCTTACTTTCTGCTACTGACTTTGCTTACTACCTTCCTTCTATACTCTTTAACATGTGTGACACTCTCAGAGTCCTCCGCTCTCTCCCTCCCCAACTATCCTTCTATCCACCACCTCTCCCCACTACCTCTTCTACTCTAAACTATTTCTCTCCAACCTCTCCTATTGAATTAGCATCCATCCTTTGCAGCATCAACCCATCATGTGCTCCTTTTCACCCTTTTGCTACCCAAATCATCAAATGCTTAGAATCAATCACCTGTACTTATCTCTATGAGCTCTAAATCTCTCTCTCCCCTGGAATCTTCCCTGCTTCCTTTAAATCTGCAATTGTCTTACCCCTATTGAAGAAACCCTGTGCCGAACCAAATGACTGAAACTATGACCCAGTGTCCCTGCTTCCCCATTATTTAAAGGTCCTTCGGTGGGTGGTCTTAAACTGGATCACTAAGTACATTGAGGTTAATGGCCTTGAAGATCCACTTCAATTTCAGTTCTGTAATGAACAGTCAATGGGGGCTGCAATCATGCATGTCTACAACTTGCTCTCTGATGCTCACCACCAAGGACGTCATTTCACCAAAATGCCAGGGGTAGCGGAAGTGACATCACATGACCCTTGACCTCTAATGACATTACTTGTGTGATGTCATTTGACCCCACCCGAAGTGACACCACGGGAAGCGATGGACCACATCTGTTTACCCCTTGTTAAAACAGGAAGTGGCATCACATAGCATTGTTTCTAAGTACTCTATGAAAAATATGGTTACAATATCACTGTAACGTGATATACATTTCATCCAAGAATGGATCACCATAGGCATCGGCAGAAAAAAACCATGCTATATCTGCAACTTGCAAAAAGCAAAATGGATAGTCCAAAATTGATGCTTATTCTACTCTAAATGCTTTCTGGAGGAGTTTGTCTGCATTGTGAAATTGAGGTGTTTAAGAACAGATAAATCAATGACACACCCCCTGTAGTGTGCCTGAAATAAACCTTTAATGATTTTAGCAATTATTGTGTAGAATTCCAGAAAGACAAATTATTTGTTATTCTATTCTTTCTTATTTAGGGTCACTGCTGAAAATGTTACACTTGTGGAACCCCCTGTTTTTTTTTTCTTTTTTAAAGAAGCGTGAACAAGAAAGCCAGCCACACTAGAAACAAAGAGCACATGGCATTGGGCACAGCCCATGAGCTTCAATTTGTGAAAAAAAGAGAAGAAATTATTTTTTTGTCTTTTGTAGGGGTAGCAAGGGAGACAACAGGGGTTGCATGAGAGTCCCCTGGTGACCCCTAAGTGGCGTCCCTGCTCACCACTCCAAACTCATCCCGTTGCGCATCTGCTGTGTTGACAAACACTGCTAACAACTCCCCTCTCACCTCCTCCTCCTCCACTATGGTGGGTTTTGCAAATCTGCTTCTGCCTGTATTGCTTCTTACCTGGAAAGTCAATCATTTAAATTTGCCTGGAACTCACAAATTTCTGACCCGCTTCTCTCTCTCTATCAGCGTCCCCAAAGGATCTATTATTGCTCCTCTGCTCTTCACCCTCTATGAATCTTGGCCTTGCCTTTCTCTAGTGCCTTTTTCCGGATGACACTCAAATCTTTTTGCCTTTCTTTCCTTCACACCAGCCATCTTGGAATGGATTATTAACTCTTCCTCTGCAATTTTTCACTGGTTGGCATTGTGCTTCCTCATGCCGATCTCTTCAAAAACAGATGTCATTTTTCTCCCGTATTCCAAAGCCAACCCTCCCATCTCCTATCTTCTTCCTGCCCTGACCTATTTGCTCCCTCGCCCAAGGCAAGCAACTTTGCTGTCCTCTTTGATAGCATCTCTGAAAGCAGCCTTCGACTGCAACAATTCTTAACTGCTGCTGCCTCTGCAGCTCATATCAACTTCCTCAACGCAATGCCTACGAAAACCAGAGACTTCACGATTTCTTCCCTGCTTAAGTGTTCTCATTTCTACAGAGTATGCATGCTTGTGCCCTCCCGTACTTTTTACCTTATAGTTGATTCCCGCTTTATCTCTGATTACAGATTTGATGTAATATCCAAAGGAGTCGTGACAGTACATTTATTTTTTTTGGGCATACACATTATTTTCAAAATCTGCCTGGAATAGTATGTTTACTTTCTCGATGTTCGTTTTATGGCAGGAGATTCTGTTCAAATTGGTATTTGTTTCCACTCTTATGTTATAGTATTTATCACCCTCCTCATACGTGTCTACCCACAATGTCATTATTAACATTTTATGATCACTCTCTTTTGTGGCAATCAAAGCAAAATCCTGAGCAAGATTAAAAATGTTGGTACTAACAAAAATATAATCTGTAGTGGATGCCCATATACCATTAGACCAGGTTGTTTTGTCCTTTGAATCTTCCATTAAATCATTTGCTCCTTGCAGGCCCAAACCTCCAAAGAAGACGGTCCATATGTCCCCCTATTGACA
This sequence comes from Ambystoma mexicanum, assembly GCF_040938575.1. Classification (NCBI taxonomy): domain Eukaryota; kingdom Metazoa; phylum Chordata; class Amphibia; order Caudata; family Ambystomatidae; genus Ambystoma; species Ambystoma mexicanum. The sequence continues at coordinate 372,451,859 of NC_090922.1, forward strand.
TTTCCGCGAGTCAAATCTTTCACCAGTTTTACGACCAGACGTGTACTCATTTCTACCTTCTTCCAAGCATATTTCAGAATTATAATCCCCACACATGATTATGTGTAATTCCTCATTCATATCCTGACATTCTTGTATTACATTGTCTATGGCATCGATAAATGCTTTTAGATCACCTTCAGGTTGCCAGTATATATTTAAAATTAAGAAGAGTGAGGGTTGCTTCCTGCAACGTATTTTAACGAGGGAGGCTATACATCCTTTACTTATATTAAAAAATGTTAAGGTTTTAAAATCAATATTGTTCTTCAAAGCAATTAAGAGACCCCCCGAAGGTCTCTCTTTTAGCTTTTTCTTTGCTAGTTCCTGAAATACAGTGAAACCATCTAATACTATCGGGGTAACCGCCCACGTTTCTTGTATGCATAGGACAGAATAGGTAGAGAGCACCGAGCATGTATCATAAGAGTATAGCAAGGCTTGCGATCCCCTAGAATTCCATGATAGGCAGCTGAGTTTTGCCGTACTCTAGGTCGAATCTTTCATGCCTTGAATTTGGAGATTGATTCTTGCAGAGTCAATGCAAGCCGCCTTAACTCAGTCATCTCATTTAAATGAGTCTCTACCGTCGAGCTTCTTTCTCCTTCTCGATTTTTTCTCCCTTGCGTCTCACTGGGATATCCTCCCATCTCTCTTCCCTGATTTTTCCCGGAGCCCTGACTGAAATCTACTATGTCGTACCCAAATCGTTGAAGTGCCACTCCTTACGTAAGTGCCAGTTCATATGTGGCTCTTGAGTAGAACACAATCCTAACACAATCATATCGTGTAGGGTGTATGTAATCAATGAGCTTAATATCACTTGATGTAATTAGGGAGAGCCGGGGTATCTCATTGAACAGGGAGAGTATCCGCCCTCTGTGTAATGAGGAGGGACCTCCTATTGTGAGCATGAAATTTAATATGACACTAGGGTCATCCACAAATTTCGACTCTCTCCATTCTCTTTGATCTTCTGGCCAAATACTGTACAGAGTTTGCTCTTGCTCCTCTATCCTTGAGTTTCGACTAATTTCCCCCTCCCTATTCTTCCCTCTCTCATTGTCCCTTTTCCCTTCCTTATCACAATTGTACTCCCTGCCTTGTTCATGGCCCTGCTTTAATTACACATTTCGGCTATCTCCCTAATCCGGTCTTCAAAATCCTTATGCTCGTTTCTAGATTTATTTACTATTGCCTCCCCGTCCTTACATTCCACTCCCTGGTCCCTCTCACCTTCCTGTGTGTTTATTGGAACCATCCCTTGTTTCTGTACAATCTCTCGTGTATCAGGACCAGCTTCATTCATTTGGGCCCTGTGTCCCTGTTCCTCCTGGTTTTTCTTTTCTTCCACAACTCCTTGCGAGACAAATCTCTGCTGTTGTCTCTCAAAGCCTTTATGAGCAGATGACAATGGTCCAGATGGTGGAGTAAATCTCTGCTGTTGGCTCTCAAAACCTTTATGAGCAAATGACTATGGTCCAGATGGTGGCGTAGATCCCAACGTAGAGGGGTTCTGCAGAAATTTGATAAGAGCCTCTTGTACCAATTTTTTAATATCTTCACTAGGTGTCATTTGCAGCTCACTACTATTTGTATCCTCACTACCCTGCTCTCCCGCTGATTTCATCTCCTCAGACTGTGTAGAGCTAATAAGATCTTTTTGGCTATCTACTGCCTTACAGGGTATTTTGACTTCTTCTACTTTTTCCACCTCATCGGGGACTCTGTCTGCTATAGGCTTTTGCTTATTTTTTACACCAAAAAATTGCTGAATACTCCTTTCCTCCTTAATAATTTCGACTTTACTTCCGTTCTGTTTCTTTTGTATTTTTTATTATCATTTTTTTTTACTTGCCTTGGACCCTTTATTTTTAGAATTAGCTTTGCTCATTTTCCCTTTATGATTCATAGCTTCTGATAGGGTATTTGTGGCTTCTCCATATTCCTTACTGTTATTCTCCGATTGGGTACCCACAATAGTGTCCATTTCATTCTTCCTGAATGAATCTTGTTTATCCTGTATTTCCTTCACCTCCAAAGCTATTTTGCTTTCTTCATTTAACTGGGTGAAGTCTAGTTGGCCTCCCGCTACTGATAGGCTACATATATCTTTAATGTTAGAAGAGGTATTTTCATTTTAGGAGAAGGTTGATTTTTCAATTTTTTAGACTCCATTGCAGTACTCCCCTTCTCACTCTTGGCTCTTCTCTTCAGGGCCCTTGCTCTCATTTTCTTTTCTCTGCGTGAAACGACATACACATACGGTATCTCTTCTTCCTGATTCTGATCACCTCCGTTTTCCTGATTTTGTACTTGTATTTGGGCATCCTCATCCTCCATCACCTTCAGTAATGCTGATGGACTATCCAGCGTTTTTCCTACTTTCTGCTCTGTTGTCATTGCTGTATTAATTTCTGTCTTCCCCCGCAGCCTCTCACCTTGTTGCTCCACAGTTTTAATTTCATCTTGGTTAATTAGTATCATTCTTTTCAATTCATTTGCATCTTCCCAAATTATTTTCCCATTACATTCATTCTCGCAAGGTTCTTTTTCTGTTTGGGAGCCTTTATTAAGCATTATCTTATTACTCTTAGGGGGGTCTATAGACGTTTCTTTTTTAATCATATTTAAGGCATGTACAAATTCCTCCAGCCTACTCGTTTTTTCTGTACACTCTACCATCATGTAACTTAACTCCTGTATCTCGCCATGAGTCCTTTCGTGCCCCTTATCCAGGAGGTTGAGTATCCTGGTTAGGACCGGAAAAGACTCAGTTTCTGACATGATTTCACCACCTTCTATTTCCTTGCTGGGCTGGGTATACATCAGTTCCTCAGTCTCTTCACTCCTAGGGGGAACAGAGTTGGTCGGGCTAGAACATTTGTTTGGAGTTGACTTGCCATCGCCCGTTTCCTCACCTCCAAAAAAGGCCATCGTTTCACCCATTTTGTTCTCATAGTGGTCCTGTTTTTTTGGAATCTCATACTCCTCCATTATTCCAATAGTGGATTTGTGTAGATGTACATTTTCAAGTCCACCTCCCCTAGCCCTCGCAGGGGTGGAAGGGCCAGTAGAAAGCCTGACCCTTCTGTCTAACTCCGCACTTACTGCTGGGGCCAGGAGGGACGTGTCCGGCTGAGGTGTGGAGGGCAGGGAATCATCCATATTTAGTATCAAAGGTCTTACTGGTATTTCTTACATGCTTAAAAAACCTTTCTGCGCTGTCTCTTCAAGAAGATCTGTCTTCTTGAATGATTCCATTTTTGCCATTATCCTATCACTAACTACATTTGTTAGCGGCGGAAAGTCTATACCACTTAGTTCCCATTTGTCCATCTCAACCACCCCCAGAGCATCCCTAGTATCTTCATCATTCATTTTAGTAGGGAGGGGACTTATCACTAAGGGATTTCTTGTCTGTGTAAATACAAAAGACCCACTTGCAATGATTGTGTTTTGCCTCGTCAATTTGCCTCTTGTGTTTTGCTTCTCCACTTTTTTATGGGCCCCACACTGCGTTGGTATTGTGCCACTCCTTAGGGTTCCCACCATACCCCCCGTACAGAAACACCCTCTCCCTGGGGCAGTTTATTATTTTTTTTGTTTTAATTTTTTGTACAATTTTTACCTTCCTGCCGTTTTCTTTTAGCCCAATTGAGTTTGCTTACTTCTTTGTACAGAAGCTGGATTTAATGGACGTATGATGGACATGTAACACACCCCTTACTGTCGGAAATCACTATCAAAGTGCATGTCGTTGTGCTACTGTAGCAACATATTCACCAGAGAGGACATGAGACTTTTTTGCCACCTGCTACTATGCGGCGAAGTGAACAAGCCGTTCAACAGAGCCCGAGATACAAAATGGTATTTCAATCGTGATACCTGTCGTTCTACCTCTATGACGAAGACCAAGTACAACCCCTCTCACCTCTCTCACTCGATGCTCATAATTACACGAACATCATTTCGTGACATTTTGTGGCCCTGAACCCCGGTCCCCCAGGACAAACAGGTGAAACAGGCACTTCCGGGCACTTCTCGGTGCGTGTGTGCTGGTGCGCGCAGCAGTGCCTATTTGTCAACGTTTCCGGGTTGGTGGGCGGGGCTTGTTTCTAAAAGAGATATATATAACTATTGAGGGAACTTAATGTATACCTGAGAAGTATATATGCATATTCAGGTATTCAGGTATTAAATGCCTCACCCTTAACAACAGAAAAAGCTTAAATCAGTCCATGAAAGTCCACAAGAAAGTCCACAGAAACATGGTGATCACAAGTACGGCAGGCACAGCAGGCTCTCCCCAGGTGAAACAGGCACTTCCGGGCACTTCTTGGTTGTTGAATACCTCTGCTCAGCGCTCCATTGCTTCTCGAAGACAGGTCCACACTCAATAAATACCTAAATAATAATAATTATAATAAAAAATGAAAATGTTCCTGTGATATGTATTTTACCTCGATTACTTTCTTACCTTTTGTAAATGAAGAAATGGTCTCTCCTCAGGGTGAAGATTACAAAAAATACACTTTAACTGGGGTTTCCAATTTTATTTGTGACCCATCTGATGACCTTAGTTTGGGGGATATAACTTCCAGGAGAAATTGTCCTAACAGGATTCCCCATGGACCTAGGATGAGCAGTCTTGTCCTTGGCACTTAAGGTTAATGGGTTCAACGTAAAAATGTGCCAATTTGTGATCAACAAAAAGACAAAAAAAGACTCAGAGATAAACTGCTTTTATCTACTTATTACTCAAACCCAACACCCTAACAGCCGATGCGCGGATTGCACACACTGTAAATCCAACCCCTGGGCTATGTGAGGAGGATTGTAGGGTATTTTGTATAGATTTGGGGCCTAGCGATATTTTCTTACCAGCAAAATGAAAATAATTCAGTAATAATCACTCTTTGCATTCAGATTAGATTTGGTATATAGTACTACAGTATACATACATTATTTCATCACACTGATACATTTAGTGGTATACATTATGTTGGTATGTGTTATTGGTGGTATTTCTGGTGAGCATAATTCCTTTGTTTTATATGTGGCCCCAATATCCAGAAACCCTTATTTTTGCTTAGTTTGTTCGTGTGATTACTAGAGAGGCCTCAGGCTTACATTTCAGGAACACCACATTTTCAATTGGAGTGCTACCATGGGCTGTCCGCGCTGTCTTATCTACGGCAGCGAGCTAACATGCGGTATTTATCACCAACTTATCTACATCGGTGAACTATGTCCAGGGCCTCTCTTTCTGCTGACTCATGTACCTCCAGCAGTAGTCTATTTCCCTCTTCCATGCTGACTGAATAGTTTTGCACACATACACACTGCCCCCACACTCTGTAATATAATTACCAGGCCTGCATGTGAAGTTCGTCGGCTGGTCGCCTTCTGTAAGTGGTTCAATGAATTCTTCTTAAATCACCCCAGCAAGGACGAGCATCTGCCGTCACTCAAACCGGGGCTTATTGACTGGAATTCCCAGTCTCTGCAGCAGTGCACTGGGATCTGCTTTTTCAATCAGGAAAATCCCCAGCCACCAGCCAGGTCTTTCTCCCAGCTGTGTAAAATGTCTTCTCCTCCTCTTTTTCCCCGAGATTCATTAGCAAAGCTCTGTTACTGCCTGCCAAATGAGTTCAACCAATGAAATTCTATCATGTCCTACCCTCCTTTTCTTTAACAACGGCTTGGCTTATACAATTGCAACTGTAACCAAACTGATTTCCTGCTTATTCAAGTCTTTGCTTCCTGCAAATACTGTGGATAGAGCGCAGATAAAAGCAAAGAAAAAAAAATCTGGATGCGCGTTTAAAATGACTTTCAGAGCCTGTCATTTTCCATCCCATTTTGCACTGGAGAACACATTATATTATTAATGAGTTAGAATCATTAGTATTGTTAATAAGGTTAGTTCATTAATCCTCAAATGTGTCTCCTGGAGAAAAAAAAATATGCTTTTAACTGTGAAAAAAAATTATTTGCATTTTAGATAAAGAAATCGTTTTTGACTGAATAGCCTGTTTTCATTTACATGTCCATGTCACACTGGCAACACATGCCTTGCTGTACCGCATTATAGCAATGCACCAAACCCATGCAGTGGTGCTGCATGAAAGAAATGCTAAATACTCTTACATATTTCCTCCTTTTTTCTGAGAATTTGGCAGTCCAAGCCATAATTAGAGGAAAATCAACTTGCTCCCTTCCTTCTTTTAAAATGTAGCAATCCAACAAAATGAATATTCACATGCAAAAACGAAGAAGTTGAAAAACCACTGTCCAATCAACATAATATCAAAATTCATCTTTGGGTCCATATGTTCCTTCCCAATGGAAGTGTCCATAGTTCAGTGCTTCAATTTTATACTTGAAGTCAATCAAAAACAATATGATAAAACAAATAACTAAAACAAAGAATTAACATAACAGATTAAAATAATTAATTAAAATAATAAATACGTGGAACCAGTGTTCCCTCTAAGCTGTGCGCATGTGCGCTTGCCCAGCTTCCTTCTGGGTGCCGCTCAGAAGATTTTTAGCAGCGCACAGAGACAATTCTCACCTAGTCAAGAAGTTGTAATAAGGCACAAGCCACAACAATTACTTGAAATTGTGTTTCTCTTATAATAAGCAACTAGTCTTCATATTCTGCTCATTTGCATTACACTACTATGCAAGGGTGGCCGTAAGCACCTAAAGTCCCTAACAGCAAAATACACACATAAGAGGTTAAAAACTAACATGAAAAACTGGCTCCATGAACAGAAGAATCTAACCAAGATATGCCTGCACATATGAACTAAATAATGTTCCCTCCCCACCCATGACTCCTAAGATTGATTCTACCACACTTTTACCTTCTGACTCGAACTTCTGCCCCAGAACACGTTAAAATAGTATTCTGCTAACCTTGACACTTCCTTTCTTGGCTCTGCGAAAGGTTAGCAGACGTGTATCTACATCCACTTGTTTTATGTTTGTTGTAATATGAATAATATGAATAACATGAATATGAATAACGTTCACGTGCCAGAATTTCTGTTACTTATTGTGCTTTACCAAAAGCGTCACCAATACGATACACTCGAACTACCAGCTCAAATATCGGATACTGACTGTAAGTAAGCATGCTACCTGGATGTGTAACCTTATCTCATACTTCCTCTTCTTTGTACATTTGTCACACAAGTGCTTTGAAACGGCCCCCTTGCAAGTAAACGTATTATAAAACCAATATTAATTTGCCCTGTAAGGATTTTGAGAAGACCAATGTGATGCTTAGTGTCTCCTACTGTTGCGTTACTAACCTTACACTATAAGTGGAGAGCAACATTGCAATACCATTTACTTTGCCTAAAAGGGATAATGGTTATGGACTATGCCTGGGATTACTCGTCCATAGTATCAAGGCACCGAAAATTCAGACAGGAGAATGCTTTTCACACAAACTGCCTCGTTTTCAAGTGTTCTGAGTTCCTTTGGACATAGACCTCCACACATTATATGGTAACTCGCTGCTATACCAAAACAGTTTCACTGAGCACTGTGTAATCCTACACAATGATATACGGGTGGGGTATATTGCAAACAATCTTGTATGCACTGCAAAAGAATTGCATACATGCAGAGTCATAACATTCTTAAAATGCACATATGTTGAAGCATTAAATATGCCTTGCTTGCAAAGTATTGTGGGTCTGCAAATATCCCAGTGAGTGTTTACTGCTACAATCCCTCACTTTTTACAGTGCTCTATCAACTAGTATTGGATGCTAGCACAGGGGCCGGGGAAGAGTATGGATGGAAGAGCACAGGTCATCACTCCTTGCGGGAGATTAATAAAGCAGCAAATTTCAAAAACCAAGTCAGACATTTCGGCAGTACAATGAAGGAAATGTGTTGCTTGTTTGCTAAAGGATAGGAAATTCTAGTACCCATCTAGACAACAGCACCTTCTTTTTCTTTCTATGCTCAGCTGCTGAAGGCTTTTCAATATAACCATGTGTTATGTGTGTATCGTCTATAGCATCCCTCTGCATCTTATTTAACAGATAACAAAGAATTACAGAAGAGGGATCCATAGTTACAGTCAATCAGTTGTATCTCTGATGAATTGATGCTATTAACTTAAAAGGCATATATTTGTGATATTATTCAGCACGGCTCCATAATGAACCTCAGTAAGGCACTTATTGAATTTTATCTAGGCTGCAATGCGGAAGGGTGGGTAAAACTTTAGACTTGTTATGTAACCTGTCATTTAACTTCCTATGTCAGGGGTATAAGTAGCGCTCTAATTAGATTTTGCTCCCTACTTTGAGTCAAATTCGGTTTTAGAAAGTAAAAAAGTAATTAGCTGTGCCAAAAGGGATACTTTCTGCTTATTAAAAGATGTTCTTGCCCTTAAAATTCCTGTTGAGATCAGGTATTAATATTATTAGAGCTCTACTTGTCACTAATTCGAAAGATTATTAGTGGAACTTTGTAGGTTGAAGCAACAACATTTTCATTGTTTCTCATTTTTGTTGGGCACATTTTCATTTATTTAGGGAGTCAAAATTGATGGTGTATATGTCTCTTAGCTGTAAGGCTGGTTTTATCACTACCCACAGGACAACGTAATAGTAAGCAGAGGCACAGGAACATTTGATCATCATATTCTGAAGTGCAGTTATTCTGATTCAATTATCATCCTTACACAAATTATTAGAAACATGGTATCCTGCCCCTTGAATTACTTCATTAAAGTGGCACTTGAACTGCTATCAGCATGTTTTTGACTAATTGCTTTTAATTGCCATTAATCCATTGGCAAATGTTGAATTCTGTCTGAATTTCTTGACAGCCACGTCAGTATATGACAAAAGATATTTGTGTTTTGTAGTACATATTAGTGATTTTTCAGTGGCATAAAACGTTTGCAAGGTACTGTGGCAGATGTTGAAGTCTTGGACTGGTTGATGAGCTTTCTGTTTAATCACATATGACATTTTATTTTAGCCTATGTGTTTGGAAAAGGTGTTGTAGGATTTGTCAAGAACTGCAGTGGCTCGGATTAGGAAATTCCTTTCCAAACTCTCTTCTGCACTAAATACGCATGCTCACAAAGTGGCTTAACTCATTAGTCAGTTGCACACATGTAAAATAATGTGCGCACAACAGCCAACCATTTCCGCACATGGAGAAAAATATTTAGAGGGAACATTGCGTGGAACCCCATACGCCAGGACACATGTCTGCCTCTGATATGTCCCAACCAGCGATGTCACATCATTTGGCTCAGTCGGGTGTTCTTCCATCTTGGTACTCTTGGATCCTTTTCTATAGAAGTCATCTTTTCTTTGGCATTCCGGTTATTTTGTCTTCACCTCCATCCGGAGGCAGGCATCATTCGATCTTCATCCAGGGGACTCCAGGACTCCATCGTCTCCCGTGACCTCCGGTACAAATATGTTAATATTCTAAATCAAATAGAAAAGAAACAGATTAAGTATATAGCACAATACTAATTTCACCCTTTTGCCAAAAATAAACCATGCTTTGTAAAACATTTTGGCCCTTTTCTCTCGCCTTCTAAAATTAAGAACAGGTTACAGAGAACAAGCATACATAAAACAACATTCAATATTTAATGCATTTTCATTCAGCACACCGACTTCATAAACTTCATCTTCTTTTTTATATTATATATATTTTTACATATATTACAGTGTTTATGTGCCATTATAATCAACCATCTTTATTTAACTTCTCTGTCACTGCCTCCTGACTGTACCCATTTATTTTACCTTTTTGTGTTCAAGGGGCTTTATCTGTTTCTACATGCTCCAGATTTTTTATCTCATGTCTTGGATTACATGGCTTGATTTGGTTTACATGCACAAACTGTTCTATTGCTGTTTCACCTTCAGTCTTTAAAATTTTGTAAACTACAGGTGAGACTTTATCTATAATTCGGAATGGCCCCTGCCAGGCTGCTAGGAATTTGGAATTTTTCTGCTTTCTTTTTCCAAAATGGAATTTATACACCTGATCCCCTACACAATATTCCTTTACTGTTGACTTTTTATCATAATATGTTTTAGCACCGTCAGCAGCCCTTTCCAGATTTCTCTGTACAAAAGCAAATTCATGTTGTAAATGCTTCCTCATCTCATCAATGTATTCATGAACTGTAGATGCGCTTACAAGTGTTTGCTCATGTGTTCTGTATAGCAGGTGTTGCGGAAACACCGTTTTCCTACCTGTCAAGACCTCATGTGGGCTAATACCTGTTGCTTTGGCAGGAGTTGATCTGATTGCCATCACAACCAACGGTAAACGTAAATCCCAGCTGGAACCTGCTTCAGCTACAAATTTCTTTAAAATGTCCACAACAGACCTATTACCCCGTTCAACTTCACCTGAAGAAGCCGCCCGATATGAGATATGTAGTTTCATTTTCACACCCAGTATTTGCCATACCTTGCTCATTAGAGAACTTGTGAAATGACTTCCTCTGTCTGACTCAATTCTTTGTGGCAACCCAAACCTTGAGAACACATAATTCACTAGCAATGTGGCTGCTGTGTGCGCACTACAATCTGGTGCAGGAATACATTCAATCCACTTCGACATCAAATATACCACACTCAAAATATAACGGTTTCCTCTGCATGACCTTTTTAAAGGCCCTACATAGTCTATTTGCAAATCTGTCCATGGAAGGGTTAGACCTCTTTTCATTAGTGGAGCTCTGTGCATTGGTGAAGCAGGTTTAAATTGGGCACATACTAGACATCCTCTAGTATACAATTCCACATCTTGGGACATATGTGGCCAATAAGCATAATCTTTTAGTATTTCCAATGTTTTTTGTGAACCTCTGTGGCCTGCAGTTATGGCATCATGTGCATGGTGTAGCATTAGCCCTCTAAATTAAAGGGGTACCACCCATTGTATCTGTCCTATTATGGACTCTCTAACACTGAGTCCATCCTGTTGTCTAATTCGTGTTTTATTCTTTAATAGCACCCTCAATTTCTCTTTTCCCACACAATCATCTTCTGTTAAAGGGTTTTGTCCAGGATCTATCAAATGGTTATAATAGATTCCCAAAAGTCGATCATTCTTTTGTGCCTCAATCAAATCTTGGTCTGGAGTGTTGTAACTCCAGTGTACCACTGATTGTTCTGTCTCCTTTGGTGCTTTAGAACGTGTTACTGCATCAATCTGTATTTCACCCAGTAAATGTTCAATAGGTAGCAATTCTCCCATCACAGCCCCAATTTTAGCCAGGTGGTCTGCATTATCATTCCCCTCTTTATCCTCTCCTGGAGTTTTTAAATGCCCACAAATTTTTCTCCAGTATATTGTCAAATTATTTTCTGACACTAATTTGTCTATGGCTTGTATCATTTTTCCATGTTTACGTGGCTTTTTGTTGTATGTAATCATGCCTCTCGCTTTCCAGCCAGGTAGATATTCCACAAAGCTGTTTCGTGCATAGTCAGAATCAGTCACCAGGACAATTTCACTGAATTTATTATCAATTGCAGTAGCAATGGCTTTAAAAATGGCTGCCAATTCCACTACTTGACTGCTCCTAGCTCCAATTCTCATCCCTATGCTGGGGATACCTTCACATTTCAACCAGACATTTTCTATTCCTGACACTAATTGTTTATTACTGTCATTTTCAATGTGAAAAGCACAACCATCGACATATACAGTTGGCAAGTCCTTGCATGTTTTTTCATCAAAAGCCTTGTGTGGTGATTGTTCAAACAACTGTAAATTAGGTTCTATTTCCATTTCGTTTGATGCTTGTTCAGCTGCACAGTCGTGTAAATCTGGTAAACTTTGAGCAATTGGGCTCTTTTTATTTTGGCCATATCTCACTTCTACAGGAAAACCTTGTAATGCTAGCGTCCATGAAGTGATTCTGGACTGCGCTAGATTACCTGACCTAATTCTTTTACTCTCTAAGAATTGCAAAGGTTGATGATTTGTTTCAATAATCACCTTTTCTCCCTGAACAATAGGGCGGAAATGTTGTAGCGCCCACATAGTGGTTAATAGGGCCTTTTCACATTCATTGAATTTCATTTCAACTTGGGAAAATGCTTTACTTGCATAGGCAATGGTTTTGTGATTCACTGCTGACATACAATGTTCAGAGAAACCTATTTCTATAAAGAAATCCCTATCCTTTATGGGGTATGCTAAACATGGTGCCTTTACAAGACATTCCTTCAATTTGGCTACTGCCTCTGACTGCTCTTTCTCCCATTTCCAGGGCGTATTTAGTTTTAGCAGTTTAGTCAATGGTTGAGTGATTTCAGCATAATTTTCAATGAACTTTCTGTTATAGCCTGTCATTCCTAATAAACTTTTCACCCCTTTCACATTTTTAGGGTCTTTTAGTTTTTGTATGGCCTCTATTTTCTTCTTTTGTGGATTTAGTCCATGTTCAGTTACTTCATGGCCTAGAAAATTCACTTTTTTCTTGCACCATTGTGCTTTTTGTAAATACACTTTGGCGCCTGCTTTCTGCAATTGGCCAAGCACATGCCTTATTTCATCAAAATGGTTTTTTAAGCTTTCATTTTTTATCAGGACATCATCCACATAAACTATGGTTCCTCTTTCCGCTGCATCAGGCATGGCCTTCCTCAAAAATATTCCAAATTCACTCCTACTATTAACATACCCGAACAGAGTTCTAACCCATGCGTATTGAGTCCTGTGAAATGTAAAGGAAAATAAATTCTGTATCTCCTCTGCCAATGGCATGTACCAATATCCAGAAGTGAGATCTAATGTGGTAAACACTTTTGAACCATGTACCTGAACTATGCCCTGATTAATGAATGGCAGTGGCCATCTGGACACTGGTACTCTTTTATTTAACTCCCTCAAATCTGCACAAAGCCGCCATTGACCATTTGGCTTTAACACACCTAAAATGGGCGTGTTGGATGTGCAATGGATAGGCCTGATGATTCCTTGCAATTCTAAATTTTTAATAATCTCTGCCAATGATTCTAAACATGCCAGCGGTAGTCTATACTGGTGTACAAATACTGGACTTCTGCTACACCCTTCCCGAAGTGTGGCCACATGTAAATTAGTCAACCCGCAATCATAGGCATCTTTTGCAAATACATCTTTAAATTCCATAAATATCTTCCTCAATTCGTTTCTATCCTCATCGTTGTGAGAATTCCAGAAAATGTTCTGGTAGTGGAATCTCTGCGCTTTCCTCTAGCTGTGTGGCTGTGTCTCTTAGTAAAGCTGCCACTTTTAAATGTTTTGTCATGTCAGTTTCCATTTCAATGGGCTGATTTTCCATTTCATTTTCACTTAAATCAAATGTTATGCAACTCTGTTGATAACAGCACACTGTCTCACTTGAATCATAAGGGTACACAGAATTAATTTTAAATATTCATTTGGGCTGAGAGTCCAGGTATTCTGGTAACTCACCCTTGGCATCTACATACTTTTCAAGGATATTTCCAATCACCATGTTATTTAGATCTGCAGTATAATGTGATTTTTGTATGGCCATTCCTAATGGGGAATTTTCCTCTAAGTGAATATCTTGACAACCCTTATTATTTACCATAATTCTTACAGGCCCTTCACCAATATCTACCAATGGAATGTATTCATAATCCAGGCCTTGCTGTTTTATGGATTCATTCAGGCACACAAATGCATCAGAGTCTTTCATCTGCTGTCCATTTTTGAATTTCAGTGTTATTGCAAACTGTTTTGTAAATGCAGGAATAATAGTATCTTTCCTCATTTGTAGTTTGATTGCATAAGGAACCAGTTGTGCACAATGACAAGCCCTTCTTTTGTCTTCAAATTCAGGTGCCGGCCCACCTAGGCGTGACCATATTTTTCGATTGAGGAAATCTAACACCATACACATTCTGTACATGATGTCATTGCCCATGTAAAAATCATTTTGTGCTCCACTCACTATCCATACATTATGGTAAATTGTTTTCTGCCCAATGCTAATTTTAAGCATGCATCTGCCTGCAATTCGGTTTTCAAAGTCTGGACTGTCCAACCCAGAAACATATTGGTTTTTAATCCTAAATTTAGGGATTTCCTCCCTCTCCATTATTTTTTGCAACAATTTCTCATTAATGAAGCTCCTCTCCTGTTCGAGCGCTAAAGTGGCTTTTATTGTTTTGAAACAGTCATTTATACCAACATGAACCCATGGTTGCTCATCTTCCATGTGTATTTCAGCAAGAGTGGTAATGTGTTTTTCTGAATCTGCTTTAGGAGTAATATTTTGTTTGCATATCTTTTCTTTTAAATAAAAACGTAATGTGTGCTCATCTATGGCGGTCTGCCAATTTTTCCTTGGGTCCAAGTATATTTGTACAGGTAGTTTTTCATTGTCGCTCTGCATTTTGTCTTGACACATTAATATAACAGTGACACTAGGTTTGCACCTATTCTGGAGATATATCTCCACAGCATCATTTGTTTTGGCAACGGTGTGACATTCATTTATGTTGCTGTTTTGTGATTTTTTGTTTCTTAGGTGTCAATCGTTTTTTGGTTAAGGACCACAGCACTCCATTCACCCCATCTATGAGAGGAGACAATCTTTTCAGGCAATCTGTCTCCATCAGAAATGGAATTTCACAAATAGATGTGATCAATACCTCTTGTTTCATTCTGTGCTTTCCTATTTTTATGTCAACCTCAGTTACACCTATGATGGGCACCTCCTCCCCATTAAAGTTATGCACTGGACCTTGATTTTCCTTCAATGTGATCTGATTCTGTGGGGATCTCCCTTCATTGATACTCTTTACCAGCTCCTTGGACATAATTGTATCCTGTGCGCCAGTGTCAATCATTGCAAATGTTTGGCATTTTTCTTCTACGGTGATGGGAGCATAATACCTGCCCTCAACTTCCTCTAATACACATAAGAAGTGTGAATTCTTACTGATTTCAGGACTCACCTTTCTCAGGCCTTTTTCACTTTTGGCTAAACACATTGGTAAATGGAAAGACATTTTTCCCTCCTTTTTACCCATTTCTGTGTGAGAGACTTTATTAATTTCTCCATGTTCAGAGGTTTTTTGGAGTGTGGCCACTGTTCGCCCATCCATCCAGGTATCATCAGAGGCCACATTACAACCCTCCAACTGAACATGTGTAACAACATCATTCAGCAATCTGTCATTGTTTAATTCTGTGCATTTGTGATCATTTAGTGTGGTACCAGCCCTTTCAGCCTCTTCCAATATATGTGGCTCAAATAATTCTTCAGGTGATTGGCATGTACCCTCCTTTGGAGTATTTCCTTTCTCTGCCTGTGTTTGGTCATTGTTTTGACTGCCCAGGGAAGAAATCATAGCATCCCCACTTACTCCCTATTTACTGGTATTCCCCATGCATGAGTCATTTTTCTTAAATCCGTCTCTTTGTTCTCTTGGAGTTTCAGGTTTTCTTATTTCATTTGTATAAATCTCCAATGTTTGATTTAGCTCTAGGTTAAACCATACCTCTCTTTTAGAGGTATTTGCACTTCCTGTTACATGTTCATTTACTGGCATTTTCAGTTTTAAATCATTAGACATCTCAGAGTCATTATGCAAAATTACATCAGAGCAATCTGTCTTTTCGGCGCTGTAGGTATCATGAGTACTTAGTCACTTTTCAGAAGAAGCCCCCCGGTCATTGCTATGGCCATCAGCCCCCTCCTTTGATGACTGTTTTTGTGCTGTACAAAGCTTCCCTATTTGTTCAGCTAACATTTTCACTTGGGCCTCAAGGCACTGGAACCTTTCCATCTCTCTAGAATCCTCCCTCTGTGGCCTAGATCGATATTGGTTGCTTTCTCCCTGATTGGATCTATTGTGATACCTCTCAGGTGAGTGATTTCTATTGTGATAGTTTCTGAACTCTTCATTCATTTGTGGAGGGGAGCGGGGTGCACCCATCCTTTGGTTGTAGTCCCCTGGTGGGGGATCATTGTACTGACGTGGAGTATAATTCACGTTCTGTCTCATGTCCTGTCTCTCATGTTGTGGGTACTGACCCCTATGTTGATTCCCATTATCAGCAAATCGATACACATATCGGGGTCTATCTTGATTACCATATATCATGGTGTTGGGATCAAATTTGCTCTGTGTCCCCAATGCCTGGTAGGGACCATCATTTCTTGTTTTTGTCTCTGATTATAGTTCATACCTGACATATCAGGCCGATAGCATGCCCGGGGCCTATCTCCTAAATACCTAGGACTGATGTAGCTCTCCCTATTACTAGGATCATGTGATTGAAACATTGGTGCAGAGTGTGATGACCTTTGTTGATTAACCCTTTGTTCAGGTGCCGAATTATTTTTACCTGGACTTTGAGCAGACTCAAGGGACATTTTGGCTGACCTGATTTCCATCACTGTTGCTGAGGGTTCTTTAGATTTAGGTCTAGTATCTTTCATTTTATCACTTTCTCTACCCTGACAATAGAGTACCTCATAGTTTTGTGCTTTGATGCACAATCCACTCAAGGGACTTGTCACGATCAAATTCACGAACCAATTGGGATATGATGTCTTTCTGTAGCCCATAGAAGTAGGCGGTTTTAAATTCATTAGAATTGGGGTCAAAAGATACATCAAAGCGAGAAAATGCTCTTTTTAAGTCTTGTAAGAACTGACGAGGGGATGTATTAGGCACAGGAGTAAGTGTGTAAGCAACTTTCTTTGCCTCTTGTAATGACTGGAAAGGAGAAAAATGACGCCTAATTTCTTTTTCAAACTCCACCCATGTCATATTCTGCTGTTCATTTAATCCCCTTATGATGCTGGCCGTCGGAGCATCTAAAGTTAAATGAAAATATTGTCTGTACTGTTCCTTAGGTATCTGGAGTGCTTTAAAAATGTCATGAACCGTTTCTAAGTGATCCTCAATGCAGCATTCCCCTCCTTTTTTAAATGGTTTGATCAGAGCTTTAATAGACTTCATTATTTTATGGGGCTACTTGTTGCAATGCATGGAATTGCACTACTTGGTCACTCAATCCTGGTTCCAGGTGTATGGGATTGGTGGCTGCCCCCAATGGGAGTATCAAATCCCCCAAGAGCGCTGCAACCAAGTTCAGTCACCCGCCCAGTCACTGGAGCACTAGCTCTTTGGGCAGAACTAGAATTCACCTCCACTCCATTGAATGTAGTACCCTGCCGCCTCTCCTGGGACCTGGGAATGCACATTTGCTGTTCTAAGTCTTTGCATTCTAAGGAACCTGTGTGCTTCATTTTGCAGATAGTTGTTTTTATCACTCATTTTATTTATTACCTCCTGCATGTCGCACATTTTCATTTGACATTCATTGAATTATGTGTTTCTCTTGTCTCTTTCTTGAATCATTTTAACCATTTCTTGCTCTGCACCTTGGAGATCACTTTCTTTTTCAAAATTTTCTTTTTGTAAAATCTGCATTTCTGAAACACTCTCATCTTTATCCTGTCTAATGTGATCCACTAAGGCTTTTAAGTGTACCAATTCTTGCTCACTGTCTTCAAACTGTTTCTTGCTTTTGGACAACTGAATATCAAAATCTCTGCATTTTAATTGCATGTCTTTCTGACATCCTTCTAATTCTGTTCTTAACATCTCCTCTTTTTTACTTGCCCCATCTAAGTCAGTATTTAACCTGTTAATTAGCTGGGTATCATTTTCTTGCATTCGCAGGGACCTATTCAAAATAAACCATATTTTGGTGCTTAGCCGTATTAAACAGTCTTTCTCTGCACTTTTATCGGCTGCATTCAATAACCTTGTAAGGCAGACCTGAATTATGCTGCCTTCTGCAAAAATATTGTCTAGTTTTTCTTTCTGCACCTCACCCTGAATGCGGTCATGCCATTCTGAGGTACTGTTCGATGACCACGTCCCATGTGCAAACAACTTTGCCTCTAATATTGCACTAGGTCTGAGAATGTGGTTTCCCTTTGTGACATTCTGAAATTCGTTTTGGTGACACACTGTTATTATGAAATGGGTTCCCTTTAATGTACAGATGGCAGTGTGAGACACACTTGCCACGCCCAGTAGGTGCTCTGTGGTCACTTTCCCGGCCAACGCA
The DNA here is from genome assembly GCF_040938575.1 of Ambystoma mexicanum. Lineage (NCBI taxonomy): Eukaryota > Metazoa > Chordata > Amphibia > Caudata > Ambystomatidae > Ambystoma > Ambystoma mexicanum. Next base: position 372,470,033 of record NC_090922.1, read on the forward strand.
CCATAAATGTGTAGGGTATTTTGTATAGATTTGGGGCCTAGCGGTATTTTCTTACTGCCAAAATGAAAATAATTCAGTAATAATCATTCTTTGCATTCAGATTAGATTTGGTATATAGTGCTACAGTATACATACATTATTTCAGCACACTGATACATTTAGTGGTATACATTATGTTGGTATGCGTTATTGGTGGTATGTCTGTGAGCATAATTCCTTTGTTTTATATGTGGCCCCAATATCCAGAAACCCTTATTTTTGCTTAGTTTGTTCGTGTGATCACTAGAGAGGCCTCAGGCTTACATTTCAGGACCACATTTTCAATTGGAGTGCCACCATGGGCTGTCCTTGCTATCTTATCTATGGCAGCGAGCTAACATGCAGTATTTATCACCAACTTATCTACATCGGTGAACTATGTCCAGGACCTCTCTTTCTGCTGACTCATGTACCTCCAGCAGTAGCCTATTTCATTATATTATTATTATGTTCCGTTCAGAAAACATACACTTATATACTGAATGGAATCATGCACACAGCTACCGCTAAGTCTTATTTTTAGCTAGCTTAAAAATGACAATTGCACTGTCTAAACCTCTCCCCATATTATCAGTACTGTAATGGTAGATGCACAAATAAAAGAGAAAAATAAAACACATTATTCATCTGCTTTCAGATATTTTTTGTGTATTATAAAAATTGCATTTCAACACGATCTTACTCTTTTTACAGAAATACATGGAAATTGCACAGTAACAACCTTATCTGTAACAAAATGAGAAGAGAGCGGCGAGAACATACTCAATTCGCAACATTAAACCTGTTGATAAAACAATGGAGTTCCCTCTTCCACGCTGAGTGCATAGTTTCGCATACATACACAGTGCCCCCACACTCTGTAATATAATTACCAGGCCTGTCCAGCATGTGAGGTTCGTCAGCTGGTCGCCTTCTGGAAGTGGTTCAATGAATTCTTCTTAAATCACCCCAGCAAGGACGAGCATCTGCTGTCACTCAAACCGGGGCTTATTGACTGGAATTCCCTGTCTCTGCAGCAGTGCACTGGGATCTGCTTTTTCAATCAGGAAAATCCCCAGCCACCAGCCAGGTCTTTCTCCCAGCTGTGTAAAATGTCTTCTCCTCCTCTTTTTCCCTGAGATTCATTACCAAAGCACTGTTACAGCCTGCCAAACGAGTTCAACCAATGAAATTCTATCATGTCCTACCCTCCTTTTCTTTAAAAATGGCTTTGTTAATACTATTGCAACTGTAACCAAACTGATTTCCTGCTTATTCGAGTCTTTGCTTCCTGCAAATACTGTGGATAGAGCGCAGATAGAAGCAAAGAAAAAAAAAATCTGGATGCACGTTTAAAATGACTTTCAGAGCCTGTCGTTTTCCATCCCATTTTGCACTGGAGAACACATTATATTATTAATGAGTTAGAATCATTAGTATTGTTAATAAGGTTAGTTCATTAATCCTCAAATGTGTCTCTTGCAACAGAGGAATTTCAGGTGGAGAAAAAAAAAATATGCTTTTAACTGTGAAAAAAAATGATTTGCGTTTTGACTGAATAGCCTGTTTTCATTTACATGTCCATGTCACACTGGCAACACATGACGTGCACTACCGCATTATAGCAATGCACCAAACCCATGCAGTGGTTCTGCATGAAAAAAAATGCTAAATACTCTTACAGGATGTTCCTCCTCACGTCCCAGTGGTTGGATTTCATTCAGTGTAATGAGAGTGTGCATATTGCTGACATGACACTGAATGTTTTCACTTTGCACTTTAAGTGTTTTATTTTGCTAAATGTTGTGTTTTTACTTGGTGGTGGGTCACTAGACCACCAAGGATGTGTGTTATGAAGAGGGGGGTGGCCCTCTCCCCCTCCTGTGCCAAATGGATGGGGCAGGTCACTTTGCCCTCCCTCTCCCTAAGTACGGATTAGCAGTATCATTTGCCATTCTGCCCCAGGAAGGGGCAAATAGTTTGTTTTCATGAAGTTGGCCATGAAATGTTTGGATTGGGAGGGTGTCACTAGAGCACCAGGGATGTGTTTTTTGGAGGGGCGAGCGGCCCTCTTTCCCCTCAGATCCCAAATGTTTTTGTTTTGTTAGTGGTTGATTGGCCAGTGCTTTGACTGGGGGTGGGGAGTGGAAATGTTTATTATTTTTTTCTTTTTATGGGAGGAGTGTGTGGGCAGTCTGCTGTTACACTGGTGGAGCCCTGCCTCCTGACTGACTGGAGTTCATCAACCAAACTCCGCCTTTTTCCCCACAATCCGCATATCAACGGAAATGCTGTGCTTCTCGAGCTCGTGCTTCCCGAAGTCCGCTTGCCCATGTCTGCTGTTATGCTGGTGGAGCCCTGCCTCCTGACTTACTGGTACGCGAGTATGCCTGCGAAAGCGTCTTTTGTTGGATGGGGCTGACTGGATTTGTTTGTGCATGCGGACTTAACAGTGGACCTAATTGTGGACATAGAGTGCTTAATCAACCGCATTTGTTTGTTTACCCTTTCAGGAGTTCATCAACCAAACTCTGCCTTTTTTCCCACAATCTGCATATGAACGGAAACACTGCGCCTCTTGAGCGCACACTTCCCGAAGTCCACTTGCCCAAGTCTGCTGTTAAGCTGTGCCAGCTGGGCAGCGGAAGAGGTACATGAACAGATACAATCCTAACTAACTTCAACGAATGTTGGTACTTAATATTGGAGGTACTTCGGCTGTGTTCTGCGAGGAGAGCTGAGACCTCAACGTATGTGGGTAATTTATGCTTGTATACCGAGTATAGTCTTGTATTTACTGATAACATCGAACATATGTGCGTTATTCATGTTGGTACTCAAAGCACTGCTTTGTATCTACTGCTAACAGTGGTGACCGCTACATGGTTGTACAAACCGTACAAACTATTCTCAGTAACCTTTGATACCAGTCTTCCAAGGTTAATATGGACACTTTGAAAACGAATATGCCGACTACCTTGGTAGTCTCCCGTGCATCAGTTCTGCTAAAAACAGCAGGACAAAAGCCTTCCCCCACTTTTGCATTAAAAAAGAAATTAAGCGGACAACCGTTAATGACACCCTAGATAAGGAAACTAACGAGTGACATTCGTGTGTTCTGCTTTCCCAGAAGCAAATCTAATATATTATCTGTGGTGAACACTACAAAGTATACCTATATCCAATGAGCTCACTCCACATCTTGTTAATGATGATAAAAATAGCTCCATATCATATACGATTCTAATAACCGAAGTGTGCACTACGCAGCAGGAGGCTGATGTATTACCTATTAATTCTAATAGCCTTGGGAAATCTGCTGCTATTAATAGCCTTGATGGTGGCTTGGGATACCCTATCCCTATTCATACACCTCAAGGCATCACTCATGATTCACAAATGCCAATGTACCCCCTGATTGTATTTCCATCCCTAATGAGTTGAGTGGGTTTGATGGAGTGAATGGGTCATATTGCCCATCCCCTATAATTGTTGATAAAACAACTCGACACAACAGTGAATTATATGGCTCGCCGAGTATGTTTGAAAACCATGTTTCAAAATCCGCAATTGAGTATTCCTCCTTTGGACACCCAACACCCCGAAGACCTTTGACTCTTGCTGTTCCCCTTGGATCTCCAAATCCTCTGAAGAACCACACCCCTTTATTGGAAATCACGTTAACAGCAATGAACAACTCCATTAACTCCTTATTTAAGTTGTTTGAGTCTTTGGACTCTAAACTGACATGACAGGCAGCTCAAATAGATCAAATAACTAACCAATTAATAGGTTTGAACAAAGAAATTAACAAAATTACATCACAAGCAAATGTGCCGCAAGCTGAACCCGACTTAATTGAGGTAATTAACCTAAGTCCTGGTGACTAGGGACGAAGCTCAGGGAATGTACAATATGTTTGACCTTAAGTCAAGCACAGCAAATCAGGTGTCATCTAATATGCCTAATAAGGAGGTTAAAAATCAAAGATACAATCGAACCAATGCTGGCTCAAATTCCAGACGCTTAACTAAACGCTCAGTAACATTACAAAAGCGTGGAGCTTTGCGCCTGAAATACATCAATTTGAGATGAGGGAAAACTGTACAACCCACTTTGGTTTGTCCTAATGACAAGCCGATAGAGTATTTCCCATTAAAGGAACTGGTATCATTAATTGGAGATACTCAGGTAGGTACAACTGAGAGTCCCTCGACTTTACCACTGCTGTCCACGCTAGAGAACTCAAATAGGAAACCTGAAGGCCCTACCGCCAGAGATGCTACTAATCAGAAAGCTATAACTGACGGTGCATTACCTCCGCCAGTGAAGTGTAAACCTTCCACTCACTCTAAACCGATGTCCTTCCCTGATGTTAACCCTGTTACTAATATACTTATAGACATCAGGGCAGAGATTCAGAGATCAGTGGACGAGTTTCTAAAATACAAACAATCGTGTCCACCTGTGATCCAACCACCGGTACAACCAACCCATGGCAGTTAAGAGATGTCCGAGCCTTAACATTAAGGGGGTAATTCGTAGAATTTTGCGCACAAGTGGTGCACGCGGCTGGCGCACAGTGTGCGCGTGCGAATGTCTGCACCAGCCGCGTGCGCTAAAATCGATTTCCGCGCACAGTGTATTCATGGATTATAGCCTCCAAAACCAACCGTGGCGCAGAGTGGTGCAGCGACCCTGCAGCAGCGCCAGTTACACCCCCAAGAATGCCCTCGTGCAAGGAAAAGCCATCAAAATCCCCAATGCAGCGCAAATGGCTGCACTAACCCTGGACCAGTTTACAGGGGTCCCAAACAGCAAACTCAAGCGTGGAACCTGTATTACTGGGGTTTGCGTGAAGTTTCACACGCGATAGGCCCTGTGCGAGCCGGGTACGTGTATAACTGGGGTTCGTGTGAAGTCTCACACACGATTGGATCCAGGTACGTGTATAGCGGGGGTGCGCGGGGAGTTTCACATGCGAAAGGGCCTGTGCGAGTGGGGTACGTGTATAACTGGGGTTCGCGGGAAGTTTCACACGCGGTTGGAGCACGGTACGTATATTACGGGGGTTCACGGGAAGTTTCACACGTGAAAGGGCCTGTGCGAGTGGGGTACGTGTATAACTGGGGTGCGGGAATTTTCACACGCGATTGGATCCGGGTACGTGTATTTCAGGGATGCGCGGGAAGTTTCACACACAAAAGGGCCTGTGCGAGTGGGGTACGTGTATAACTGGGGTTCGCGGGAAGTTTCACATGCGATTGGAGCAGGGTACGTATATTACGGGGGTTCCCGGGAAGTTTCACACGTGAAAGGGCCTGTGGGAGTGGGGTACGTGTATTACTGGGGTTCGCGGGAAGTTTCACACGCGAAAGGGCCTGTGCGAGTGGGGTATGTGTATTACTGGGGTTCGCGTGAAGTTTCACACGCGAAAGGGCCTGTGCGAGTCGGGTACATGTATTATTGGGGTTCGTGGGAAGTTTCACACGCAATTGGCCCTGTGCGAGCAGGGTACGTGCATAACTGGGGTGCGCGGGAAGTTTCACACGCGATTTGAGCAGGGTACATGTATTCCTGGGGTGCACGGGAAGTTTCACACGCAATTTTGCTGTCAGAGTCGTGTACTGAATTTCAGGGGTGCGCGGGGAGTCCTACACGTGAATTGGCAGTGTGGGTCCTCCCAGGTGTTCCCTCTATACCCTCCATGGCCCCTGCAGGCAGCCCACACCACAGGAGACTACCCTGCACCCCTGGTCATGTCCCGCAGGCAGCCCATCTACCATGGGCCTGCCCCCCAGCCAAGCCACATGTCAGCTTGCACTACTGATCACCCACTCATGTCTCCCTGCACCCCCACCCCCCAGCAGTCAGGGGCACCTGCCAGCAGGCCCCCACTCATGTCCCTTTGCACCCCACCCCCCAGCAGTCAGGGGCACCTGCCTGCAGGCCCGCACTCATGTCCCCCTGCACCCCTACCCCCCAGCAGTCAGGGGCACCTGCCATCAGACCCCCACTCATGTCCCTTTGAACCCCCACCCCCCAGCAGTCAGAGGCACCTGCCATCAGGCCCCCACTCATGTCCCCCTGCACCCCCACCCCCCAGCAGTCAGGGGCACCTGCCATCAAGCCCCCACTCATGTCCCACTCATGTCCCTTTGCACCCCCACCCCCCAGCAGTCAGGGGCACCTGCCAGAAGGCCCCCACTCATGTCCCCCTGCACCTCCACCCCCCAGCAGTCAGGGGCACCTGCCAGCAGGCCCCCACTCATGTCCCTTTGCACCCCCATGCCCCAGCAGTCAGGGGCACCTGCCATCAGGCCCCCACTCATGTCCCACTCATGTCCCCCTGCACCCCCACCCCCCAGCAGTCAGGGGCACCTGCCATCAGGCCCCCACTCATGCCCTACTCATGTCTCCCTGCACCCCCACCCCCCAGCAGTCAGGGGCACCTGCCAGCAGGCCCTCACTCATGTCCCCCTGCACCCCCACCCCCCAGCAGTCAGGGGCACCTGCCAGCAGGCCCCCACTCATGTCCCACTCATGTCCCCCTGCACCCCTACCCCCCAGCAGTCAGGGGCACCTGCCATCAGGCCCCCACTCATGTCCTACTCATGTCTCCCTGCACCCCCACCGCCCAGCAGTGCAGTTCACCTGCCAGCAGGCCCCCACTCATGTCCCCCTGCACCCCCACCCCCAGCAGTGCAGGGCACCTGCCAGGAGGCCCCCACTCATGTCCCCCTTGACCCCCACCCCCAGCAGTGAAAGGCACCTGTCAGCAGACCCCCACACATGTCCCACTCATGTCCCCTGCACCCCCACCCCCCAGCAGTGCAGGGCACCTGCCAGCAGGCCCCCACTCATGTCCCACTCATGTCCCTCTGCACCCCCACCCCCCAGCAGTCAGGGGCACCTGCCAGCATGCCCGCACTCATGTCCCTTTGCACCCCCACGCCCCAGCAGTCAGGGGTACCTGCCATCAGGCCCCCACTCATGTCCCACTCATGTCCCCCTGCACCCCCACCCCCCAGCAGTCAGGGGCACCTGCCATCAGGCCCCCACTCATGTCCCATTCATGTCCCCCTGCACCCCCACCCCCCAGCAGTCAGGGGCACCTGCCAGCAGGTCCCCACTCATGTCCCACTCATGTCCCTTTGCACCCCCACCCCCCCAGCAGTCAGGGGCACCTGCCAGAAGGCCCCCACTCATGGCCCCCTGCACCTCCACCCCCCCAGCAGTCAGGGACACCTGCCAGCAGGCCCCCACTCATGTCCCTTTGCACCCCCACCCCCCAGCAGTCAGGAACACCTGCCATCAGGCCCCCACTCATGTCCCACTCATGTCCCCCTGCATCCCCACCCCCCAGCAGTCAGGGGCACCTGCCATCAGGCCCCTACTCATGTCCTACTCATGTCTCCCTGCACCCCCACCCCCCAGCAGTCAGGGGTACCTGCCAGCAGGCCCCCACTCATGTCCCCCTGCACCCCCACCCCCCAGCAGTCAGGGGCACCTGCCAGCAGGCCCCCACTCAAGTCCCACTCATGTCCCCCTGCACCCCCACCCCCAGCAGTGCAGGGCACCTGCCAGCAGGCCCCCACTCATGTCCCCCTGTACCCCCACCCCCAGCAGTGCAGGTCACCTGCCAGCAGGCCCCCACTCATGTCCCCCTCGACCCCCACCCCCAGCAGTGCAAGGCACCTGCCAGCAGGCCCCCACTCATGTCCCACTCATGTCCCCTGCACCCCCACCCCCCAGCAGTGTAGGGCACCTGCCAGCAGGCCCCCACTCATGTCCCACTCATGTCCCTCTGCACCCCCACCCCCCAGCAGTCAGGGGCAGCTGCCAGCATGCCCGCACTCATGTCCCTTTGCACCCCCACGCTCCAGCAGTCAGGGGCACCTGCCATCAGGCCCCCACTCATGTCCCACTCATGTCCCCCTGCACCCCCACCCCCCAGCAGTCAGGGGCACCTGCCAGCAGGCCCCCACTCATGTGCCACTCATGTCCCTTTGCACCCCCACCCCCGGCAGTCAGGGGCACCTGCCAGCAGGCCCCCACTCATGTCCCCCTGCACCCCCACCCACCAGCAGTCAGGGGCACCTGCCAGCAGGCCCCCACTCATGTCCCCCTGCACCCCCACGCCCCAGCAGTGCAGGGCACCTGTCAGCAGGCCCCCACTCATGTCCCCCTGCACACCCACCCCCCCAGCAGTGCAGGGCACCTGCCAGCAGGCCCCCACCCATGTCCCACTCATGTCCCCCTGCACCCCCCACCCCCCAGCAGTCAGGGGCACCTGCATCAGGCCCCCACTCATGTCCCACTCATGTCCCCCTGCACCCCCACCCCCCAGCAGTCAGGGGCACCTGCCAGCAGGCCCCCACCCATGTCCCACTCATGTCCCTTTGCACCCCCACCCCCCAGCAGACAGGGGCACCTGCCAGAAGGCCCCCACTCATGTCCCCCTGCACCTCCACCCCCCAGCAGTCAGGGGCACCTGCCAGCAGGGCCCCAAACATGTCCCTTTGCACCCCCACCCCCAGCAGTCAGGGGCACCTGCCATCAGGCCCCCACTCATGTCCCACCCATGTCCCCCTGCACCCCGACCCCCCAGCAGTCAGGGGCACCTGCCATCAGGCGCCCACTCATGTCCTACTCATGTCTCCCTGCACCCCCACCCCCCAGCAGTCAGGGGCACCTGCCAGCAGGCCCCCACTCATGTCCCCCTGCACCCCCACCCCCCAGCAGTCAGGGGCACCTGCCAGCAGGCCCCCACTCATGTCCCCCTGCACCCCCACTCCCAGCAGTGCAGGGCACCTGCCAGCAGGCCCCCACTCATGTCCCCCTGCACCCTCACCCCCAGCAGTGCAGGGCACCTGCCAGCAGGCCCCCACTCATGTCCCACTCATGTCCCCTGCACCCCCACCCACCAGCAGTGCAGGGCACCTGCCAGCAGGCCCCCACTCATGTCCCACTCATGTCCCTCTGCACCCCCACCCACCAGCAGTGCAGGGCACCTGCCAGCAGGCCCCCACTCATGTCCCACTCATGTCCCTCTGCACCCCCACCCACCAGCAGTCAGAGGCACCTGCCAGCATGCCCACACTCATGTCCCTTTGCACCCCCACGCCCCAGCAGTCTGGGGCACCTGCCAGCAGGCCCCCACTCATGTCCCACTCATGTCCCTTTGCACCCCCACCCCCAGCAGTCAGAGGCACCTACCAGCAGGCCCCCACTCATGTCCCCCTGCACCCCCACCCCCCAGCAGTCAGGGGCACCTGCCAGCAGGCCCCCACTCATGTCCCCCTGCACCCCCACGCCCCAGCAGTGCAGGACACCTGCCAGCAGGCCCCCATCCATGTCCCACTCATGTCCCCCTGCCCCCAGGTCATGACGATCCTCAATCATGGCCTTTATGGCCAGCCTCCCTAGCCCAAAGACCCAACCAAGTATTGCATCCACCCACATAGAAAAGGCAATTACATGATACAACCCCAATGGCAAGTATGTAAATGAACACATGTCCGTCACACACACACAGTGGGTGCAAGTGAATGTGAAAACCCATATCATGACATGCATGAAACCAATGAGATAATACCACACATCGAAGTATGAAGAAAAAAATGTATTAAACACAACATGAATGTAATTAAAATCCAACACACAACAATGGGAATAATAAAAGAAAAGCTGCATGTCCGTAAAAGAATAAAAAACAAGAAATCATAATCCAAAGAAATCCAAAAGAAATGGTGTCCAAAGTCACAGTCCAACAAAGCAAATCCAAGGGAAAAAAGAAAGTGAAAACCATTGCTCCATGGTGAAAATAAAAAAAAAGAGAATAATCCAATGGAGAACTATGTACAGACAATCCAGGGCCCAACTGATGAAATGAAACCTATCAAAAATACTACCTAATAAAAAACTATATACAAAAACATGGTGCATTGTCCAAGCGCAACCAAAATAAAGAAAAAACAAAAGGAAATCTATCACTAACTATATACGATGGCGGCGGGCAAGTCCAGCGGCTCAGTCTGTGGTGTCCCGGGCCAGGACGTCATCGAACTCCATGTCTATTTGCCAGAGGCGGGCCTCTGTCCTGGCCCCGAGGTCTCGCAGGGAGGCACTCATGGCCTGTTCCAACTCCCTGCGAGTTGCCTCAAGGCACTCTGCCGCCTCAAAGCCCGACACATGGAGAACTCCACCCTGACCATGGTGAGCCGTGCCTCTTCCGCCCGCCGCCGCTCCGCACCTATCTGCTGGCCCAACCGGTACCACACGGAAGACACTCCCATTCCTGGGTCCTCCTGCCCTCTGGCTGATGCCTGCCCTTCCGATGACGAAGGCCCCGAGCAATCATGGCTCTCACCTTGTTGCTGCTGCTGCTGTGCCTCTGCCTGTGCCCTGGCTCTTGCTGCCTGCACATCCTCCTCGGCTGGGGTGCAGTTGTTGATGTGGCCACCCCTGCTGGACATCCGACTCCCAACTGTGGCAGGGATGTGTCCTCCGCCAGCCTGGCCGCAGGGTAAGAGGCAGCTCCACAGGGTACCCAGGTGATACATGGATGGGAAGATGGCATGGAGTACGACTGGCGCATAGGGGGTTCAGTTGAGGAGGGGGTCAGAACAAGGTCCAGCAAACGGAGGAATCCGGTCCTGGTGAGCTGTCCCAGTAGGTCAACGCGGTCAACGAGCCATTCGAGATGACGTGCAGTCTCCTAATGAAAAGACTGCAGGTCACCTCGCATGGCCCGTGACGCAACACCACCCCACCCAGGACAGGCTCAACCCGGTCCCAGATAGCCACGTCTGCAGAGAGAGGAAGGCCAGCTGTTGTAAGCATTTCCCCTCCCTGAAAACGGGTCTGGACGTAGGCATCCCTGCTGGTGTGGGATGATGCAGTCACAGGATCTGGGACAGCATTACACACAGGCACCTCCGCGGTGGCCTGTGCTACCTCCTGTCCCTGCCCCTGCACTGCACCACTAGCATCAGTGGAATCCCCACCTCCAGACCCCGTGTCTGTCCCTTGCACGGCCTCCTCCTCCACCAAACCCCCCACCAACCTGGATGACTCTGTGCCATCTTCCTCCGTCGGACCCTGTGGGGTCTCAGCTGCCCCATCTGCTGCCGAGGGGTCCAACTCCGACCTCTGCCTCTTGGACCTTCCCTCAGCAGCCGCGGCCTGGGACGCGGCACCAGACTCCTCACTCCCCGACAAGATGACAACCTGGGAGGGGAACCGGGCCTTGCGTCTCCGGCTGGCGGGATGATCCCTGCCACTGTGCTCCACAGCACCCTCTCCGCCCTCTTCTTCAGTTGACGCTGCAGACAGGGAGAGATAAAACACAGGCATCAGGGCACTGTACAATGGACTGATACACACATGACAGTTGCACATGAGTGGCATTGTTTAACTACAGACACGGCATCACACTCCATGACACATATGTCATTTTAACTCACACACATGAACATTTCAACAGCAATATTGCAGCAGGCAGCACCGTCCATACACATACAACAGCATGAACAGCCAAAGGTGAGCCTGACATCACATGAAACACAAGGAGTGCACTAGACATGCACACACGCCACCACACTTACTTGCATGCCTACATCTCCTCCAACTGTTGCAGTGATGAGATTGCCATACATGTCACATCTGCCATTCATCCTTCTACATATCAGTGTCACGTGCATCCATGTTGCATCACAGTTGCACACTTGTCAGATACACATACATGCACATGTACACAGTGCAGATACATGCATTATGAACCACCATCCATGCCACAACCATGCCAATGTCCATACGCAGACATTCAAACATGTGTGCTCCCACACCTGCATTTGCCCAGCATGCTTACCAACACATACACCATCAATGTGTCTCACAACTGAGAGGACTTACATGTGGCAGCCTCACGCCCATGTTCATACACATCCCTACATGGCCCTACATAAACACATGTGCAACCTGCACACTACTGGCACACCATGACACGCACAGCATACTATCAACATGCATGTACACTTACCGCTCGACTCCAGACGGGTCTGCCTCTCAAGGATCTTGACGTAGAGCGCTGGCGTATTCGTTCCAGGACCCTCATTTGATGGTTCGACAGCTGGCCCCGGCGCCCCTTGGCATCCGCTGCCTTAGCGAGGCGCCGGGCCTTGTTGAGGGTCCTGGACCTGAAGTCCTCCCAGCACTTCTTGACATGATGTAAGTCGCGGACTGCCACCCCCTCCGCTTTGATGGTAGTCACAATGTCCATCCAGATCCTGGTCCGTCCTTCATTGTCGGCGCGCAAACTTCCAAAAAGGGCATCATACTGCCCCAGGACTTGCTCCACTAGGACACCAACTTCGGTGGCAGTGAAGCTGGCGGCCCTCTGCCTCTCTGGCTGGGGGTTGCCAGTGCTGCCAGATGGTGTTGTGCTGGACATGGCAACCCCAGAGGCAGGAGTGGGTGGGCAACTGGGTCCTGGGGCTGGGCTGTGGAGTTATGGAATCCCAGTCGGGAGTCTTCGGTTCCAGCAGGGGTGGTCACAGCAACTACACCCATGGCTGACATTCAGGCAGCAAATGGCAGGGCACGTGGGCAGCAGGCAGTCAGGCAGCAGCAGATGGAGGTGGGAGTGTACTCGGGGCTCTGGGGGGGGAGTAATTCGGCCTTCTGGGCAGGAGCATGGTCTTCCGTGTGTTTTCGAGTGGCCAGCTTGATACGGAGTGATTTGGCATGTGAAAAAATTGCACGTCAGCGTGTAATTCGAGGAAAGGGCCTTAGCGCGTAAGTACGTCAGCACACGCAAGCGATTTCATTGGACCAAAGCCACTTAGCGCGTAAGTTACATTACGCGCGCGGCCGCTTTCCCTCATAGCACTTGACGACAGAGCACACATGGAAAAACTGCACGTCCGAGTGTCATCGCGTGTAATTGGAGGAAAGGGCCCGTGTACACGCATATCTGACGTGTACGTGTGGGCCGGTTTAAAAGCTACGTGTAGGACGCCATTTCCTTGTACGTGCTTTTCGTGGAGAGCGAGTGGGTGAAATCTGTACTTCTTGTCGGTTCACACGCGATTACTTCACAGCGTTTCTAGTTCGTACTCCATATTACCTCTGACAGCTCCTTTCTGATTTTTTGTTGGGCCTGTTTCCTCAAACAGAGTTCACTTCTCCTTTTGTCCTGTCTCCTCAGACAGCGTACAGTTCTTCTTTTGGCGGGGGTGTTGCCAACGCGCACACGCGCATATTTTTCACATTCTTTTTCCAGGCAGATGGCGAGTTCCGCACGTACTTAGCAACTGTGCTTGCCCTGTGTGTCGCGTTCCCCTTCAGAGGTCATTGTAGGCTGCGTGTATTACGCGTACGCTTATTTTTGTGTTTCTGGGTGCCACAGCATAGTGCGGGTTCATTTTTTCACGCACGTGGTCTACAAGGGGTTGCATGCACATTCATTTTTGATTTTGGGCTGCCTGTGCATTGCGTGACCCGTCATCTTCCCCCAGGGGTCACAGACTGCCTTGTTAGAGCACTAGGGTACGAATTCCATCTAGTATCCTACCCCTTTGACCCCCAATTGCCCAGGACAATAGTTTACTGCAACTCCCATACGCACACCAACATCAGTGCCATGGTTGGGAGGCGACCAAGCAGTAAGGGAGGCAAAGGTGGCCAACCTTCAAAAGGTGGGTGTGGTATATGCGGTAGGGGACGTGGCCGGGATTTGCAGAGTGCCCCTATACCCCCATGTGTGGAGGAAAAATTAGGGACACCCGTTGCCCCCCATGGTTGAGGGAAACGTGGCTGACACCATCCCAGCTCAGCCACTGTTGGACCAGCCGATTGTGGCACCTGACCCTGCACAGGATGACTCCCAGGCTGACTTCCAGGTCAGCATGTCTAGGCCACGTGTGGCGGTGCAAGTTGTTGTCACCAACCCACGTGGATCTGGGGCAGCTATGTCATCTGCTACCCCAATTATGCAGGGTGGGGAGGCTGCAGGGGCAGCTGCAGCTCCATCCGCCCCAGCTCTGACTCTCCCAGCCAGGACAGTGTCAGTCCAGGTCCATCAAACTGACGTTCCCCCTGCCAACATTACCCTGCAACCAATGCCTGCATCAAGACCTATGATCATTGTGCATTCCCACACTCCTACTACCCAGTCCACCGCTCCGCTCCACCTTTAAAGAAGAGGAAGAAGGGTGCTCTGGCAGGACAGGCTGAGACCCCAGACACGGCTACACACTCCGGCACGTCAAGGAAGCCTTGCTTTAATGACGCGGAACGTGATGCACTTGTGTCCTATGTGTCGGCACATAGCTGCGAAATGTTGGTGACTGCAGGGTGCAAGACCACACCTGGTCAGCGTAGGGCACACTGGCAGACCATCGCCGACTGCATAAGTGCCCTTGGATTTGTGAGGCGCACAGCTGATGATTGCTCCAAGCGGTGGAATGACCTGAAACGCAGAGCAAAGTACAAGCTGGTCTCAAATCATGCTGCTACTCTGGTGACTGGCGGTGGATCTCCACAATAGGACAACAAACTCACTGAACATGAGTCTGTTGCTGGGGCCTTCGTCACAGAGGAACAGATCCAAGGTGTGGGAGAACTACCTGATTATGATGCATTGTCCGGTGAGTGCCCATGCATGTGTGTGTAATGCATGTGTATGTTGTTTGGGTGACGGGTTCTGATTGAGTGCCAGGTGAGGGTGTGTGTGCCTGAGTGGTATGGGTCACCCATGTGCTTCATCCAAAACATTCAGCGGCCTTGGATTTGGGTGTGACAGTATCCCTTCTGCCCACAGTAGTAATTTAGCGCAACATTACACCAGTTGCCCTTGAAGTGGCATTTTGCAACAACATTGTTTGTATTTTTCAGTGTTCGTTCAGGCTGATTCTTTCAATTCTCCCACTTTTGCTACGCATTCCTCAGCCCTATTGTCACATTTGCGACATGCTTCTGTCATTGATGAACCCCACATTGGCCCACATGTTTTACCTTGTTAGGTGAATGATTTGACCATTCAGGCTGATTGAGTATTGGCCTGATCACATACATTTTCGGGGCCTGTTTGAATGTGGAACATGATAGTTGTTTCCTGTCATGTTGAAGTGCACAACCATTGATGTGTACATCGGCCTGCAATCACTGTATTTTTGTACACTGGATGTGTTGCAGTGTGTGGCACATGCGTATTTTGTCACACTATGTAGCATTTTTCATCTCATCATGTCCATCTCACATGGATGGCTGACAGTACTCATTCACTTACATATGGATGTACTTGTGGAATGTACCATGGCTATGGTACATGCCATCTGTGTGATGTCATGTATGTGTATTGGACATGCCACTCACAGGCCAATGTGTGATGGCAGTGCTACCCAGAATGCAGCAAATGTGTTGCTCTTCCATCTTGGTGTCATCAGTGTCTGCCTTTTGCTTCCCCTTCCAACTCAGTGACAGTGCATGCATGCATGGGAGGGTTATAGTCATGTGGGACATGTGTAAATCATGTACTGGTTCTGTAGCTTGTCAGGCCTATTTGTGTTCTATGGTGCTAAAGCCTGTTTCCATTTTTTGTCTTTCATGTTTTTGCAGGGGATGACACACTTGATGCTGTTGAGGTTGAGGAGATGGTGCAGACCCAGGAGGATTCTCAGGCACGACCGGGCACCAGTGGCGGATGTGGTGTTGTCGTGGGTGAGAACCCAATCTTGCTGCAGACCATTCTGTCCAGGGGTGTCTCTGGGTGCGCCTCCCCAGACCTCTATTCAGGTGCTGATTCGGATGATGAGACCTATGTGCCGTCGCAGGTAAGTGTTTCTGGCAGGGATTCTGTTCTGTCCAACCCACCTGCACCAGGGGTAGAACCCTCTATGGGGATGTCAGTGTTGGTAAATCCGCCTTTGGCGGTTACGGATGCAGGGGCACACTCCACAACATCTGATCCTGTTCCTGGGCCAGCATATCAGAGGGGGAATGCAGTTCTGCAGCCTCAGGCAGTGCCGGCACAGCAAGGTGCAGATCGCCTTGCCCCAAACAGGTGTGGCCGTATGCCACCTGGCAATACCGTATGGGAACAATCCATGTATGGTATGGCAACCCAACAGGCAGCATCAGTTGAGATGATGGCTCAAGCAATGGAGAGGGTGGCCACTTCCATTGTCATCCCTGACAGGCAGATGGAGCAACTACAGCAGGCAACAGACTTCATTTGCCAATCACAAAGGGAATACATGTTGGTGTCCAACAGGGACCGACGGGCGGCACTGAAGACTCTACGCCAATCGATATCAATAGAGTCCCAGGCCCACAGGGAAGCCCAAAGGGTAGAACTCCATCACCTCAGGGAGACTCTTGTTGACATTGAGGCTTCCACCAACTTGAGGACAGAACAGCAGCTGGAGCGGCTCACACGTTCGAGATGCAGGCAACTCGGGAGGAGATC
Organism: Ambystoma mexicanum; assembly: GCF_040938575.1. NCBI lineage: Eukaryota > Metazoa > Chordata > Amphibia > Caudata > Ambystomatidae > Ambystoma > Ambystoma mexicanum. The sequence goes on from NC_090922.1 coordinate 372,486,522, forward strand.
CGGGCATCACGTCAGGTGCTGCATGGGGATCTCCACACTATAATCCTCCAGAACGAGACCTTCCACACCCGCATGCTTGCTGCCATGGAGGACCATACCAGGGCTTTGCGTGGGCTGCCTCCCATAGCACCACCACCTCCTGATGCAGCAGCAGAGGGTGATGAGAGCAACAGCAGCAGTTCTCCCACATTGCCATAGCCGTGCAGGCCATGAGCCCATGGAGGTGTTTTTTTTCCAACATCCACACAGGTGGCTGTTGGTGCGCACCCTGTCCTCGGACCTCCTGGGTGCACCCCCCCCCCGGCTCCCACATGGCCATTTTTGATTTTTGATTCTTGTTTTATTTTTTTACTGTGTGTTGCCTTGTGTGGCTCCCGTTGGCCTCCACTGTATTCTGTATGGGCACATGCAGGCTTGTCCTGAGTTTGGGTTAGATGCTTGGGTTCGTGAGACACAAACCCTCCTGCTTCCCGTTTCCATGAGCTTGTAAAGGGTGTGCCCAAGTGACAGTGAATTACACAGTGACGTTGGACTCCCATGAGCTGTGTGGGCAGTCTGTAGTCAATACTGTGTATACATTCCTAGTGGATATTGTTGTTGTATTGTACACTGCATGGTGTATTGATATGTGCTTGTGCATCCATGTCTTCCTCCTAATTTGCAGGTTCATTCCTCATGTCTTTACAAGGACATCTACTTTGGAGATGGTGTTCATGTTGTAAGCATTGCACTTACACATTTGCGTGGCAGCAACACTGTACAGTTGGAAGGGGTCGATGTGCTGGCATAATCAGGTTGTAAGACTACCATTACTTTAACTTATTACTGTCATGTTTTTGCTATGTTTGAGGTTGTGTAACTGCATTGTATTGTTGGTAAGTATTTGGTCATGTGTGTTGTTAGTTCTACATTGCTGGGAGCATATTGTGTGTGGCCAGTTGCCATTAGAGACACTGTACTTTGTGACACTTGTGTCAGGTTTTGGGGATTGCTTTGTTTGCTCTCTCATAGCATGACATGCCATGGTGTGTTGGGTGGCGGTGCTGGGGAGGGGTTGGGTGACATGGCACTGTTGTCATGTTGTATTTTGCAAGGGGGTAATGAATTTAGCAGCATAGAAGTGTGTCTTTTGATGACACAGCATTGGTGGTGTTTGTGTAAGTAGGGATGTACACAATGTAACGCTTCCAGGTGACCAATCTCAGGCTGGTATGGTTGTGACAGTTGACTGTCCCTTATGTCATCATCATTGATTGTCAGCTGGTAGAGCAGAATTTATGCGATTGAGATTCAGGGGGTAATTCATAGAATTTAGCACACAAGTGGCGCACGCAGCTGGCGCACACTGTGCGCATGCGAATCCCTGCGCCAGCCGTGTGCGCCAAAACCCATTTCCGCGCACAGCGTATTCATGGATCCCAGCTACCAAAACCAGCTGTGGCACACAGTTGCGCAGCGACCCTGCAGCAGCGCCAGTTACACCCCCAAGAACGCCCTAGCGCAGGGAAAAGCCATCAAAATCCCCAATCCAGCGCAAAGGGCTGCGCCAACCCTGTACCAGCACGGCAAGCAGGCTACGTGTATCACTGGGGTGCGCGGGAAGTACCTCACGTCATTTGAGCTGAGTATGTGTATTTCAGGGGTGCGCTTGAAGTTCCACACGCGATTCCATCAGGGTACGTGTACATCAGGGGTGCGCGGGAATTTTCACACGCGAATTCAGCAGGGTACGTGTATTCCAGGGGTGCGCGGGAAGTTCCACATGCGAATATCCTGGCTATGTGTATTTCGGGGTGCGCGGGAAGTTCCACACGCGAATCTCCTGGCTACGTGTATTTCGGGGTGCGCGGGAAGTTACACACGTGAATGTCCTGGCTACGTGTATTTCGGGGTGCGCGGGAAGTTCCACACGCGAATCTCCTGGCTACGTGTATTTCGGGGTATGCGGGAAGTTACACACGCAAATCTCCTGGCTACGTGTATCTTGGGGTGCGTGGGAAGTTTCACACGCGAAGTCAGCAGGGAACATGTATATCAGGGGTGCGCGGGAAGTTCCACACGCGAATGTCCTGGCTACGTGTATTTCGGGGTGCGCGGGAAGTTTCACACGCGATATCAGAAGGGTACGTGTATTTCAGGGGTGCGCGGAAAGTTTCACATGCAATTCCATCAGGGTACGTGTATTACAGGGGTGCGCGGGGAGCACCACACGTGAATTGCATGTGTGGGTCCTCCCAGGTGTTCCCTCTACACCCTCCACGGCCCCTGCAGGTGGCTCACACCACAGGGGCCTACCCTGCACATGTCCTGCAGACACCCCATCCACCATGGCCATGCCCCCCAGCCAACTCACATGTCAACTTGCACTACTGCCCACCAACGCATGTCCCCCTGCACCCCCAGCCACCAGGGGCAGCCTCCACCAGGCCCCCACCCATGTCTCCCACCACCCCCACCCCCCAGCAGTGCATGAGCAGCCTCCACCAGGCCCCCACCCATGTCTCCCATCACCCCCACCCTCCAGCAGTGCAGGGGCAGCCTCCACCAGGCCCCCACCCATGTCCAACTCATGTTCCCCACCACCCCCACCCCCCAGCACTGTGGGGCACCTGCCAGCAGGCCCCCACCCATGTCCAACTCATGTTCCCCACCACCCCCACCCTCCAGCAGTGCAGGGGCAGCCTCCACCAGGCCCCCACCCATGTCTCCCATCACCCCCACCCCCCGGCAGTGCAGGGGCACCTGCCAGCAGGCCCCCACCCATGTCCAACTCATGTTCCCCACCACCCCCACCCCCCAGGCAGTGCAGGGGCAGCCTCCACCAGGCCCCCACCCATGTCCAACTCATGTTCCCCACCACCCCCACCCCCCAGCACTGTGGGGCACCTGCCAGCAGGCCCCCACCCATGTCCAACTCATGTTCCCCACCACCCCCACCCTCCAGCAGTGCAGGGGCAGCCTCCACCAGGCCCCCACCCATGTCTTCCACCCCCCCCCCCCCCGCAGTGCAGGGGCAGCCTCCACCAGGCCCCCATCCATGTCTCCCATCACCCCCACCCCCCAGCAGTGCAGGGGCACCTGCCAGCAGGCCCCCACCCATGTCAACTCATGTTCCCCACCACCCCCACCCTCCAGCAGTGCAGGGGCAGCCTCCACCAGGCCCCTACCCATGTCTCCCATCACCCCCACCCCCCAGCAGTGCAGGGGCACCTGCCAGCAGGCCCCCACCCATGTCCAACTCATGTTCCCCACCACCCCCACCCCCCAGCAGTGCAGGGGCACCTGCCAGCAGGCCCCCACCCATGTCCAAATCATGTTCTCCACCACCCCCACCCCCCAGCACTGTGGGGCACCTGCCAGCAGGCCCCAACTAATGTTCCCCAGCCAACATGTCATCACAATCTAGATCCCTGGCCCCTATGGTCAGCCTCCAAATGCAAAACACCCACCCGAGTATTGCATCCACCCACTCAGAAATGGCAATTACATGACAGAACACCAATTGCAAGTTTCGAAACAAACACATGTCCCTCACATACATCCAATGGGTGTCAGTGAATCTCAAAACCCATATCATGATATGCATGAAACCAATGAGATGATACTACACATTGAAGTTCAATCAAAACATATGTATTAAAGGAAACATAAATAGATTCAAAAATAAAGAAACAGAAATGGGAATGTACAAAAATGAAAAGAAGCATGTCCGTGAAAAAAAGCAAAACCAAAAATCATTATCCAAAGGAATGGTGTCCAAAGTCACAGTCCACAAAAGAAAATCCAATGGAAAATAATAATTGAAAGCCATTGCTCCATGGGTAAATTGTGAAAGAAAAAGAAAATCCACAGTGAACTATGTACAGACGAACAAGCCAGGGTCATTTATCCCAACAAAAGAAATGAAACCTATCTAACAACACTAGCTAATAAAATAAACTATATACAAAAATGTGGCCCATTGTCCAAAAGGTCCAAAAAAAATTCAAAAACAAAGGAAACCTAACACTAACTACATAATTATGTACAAGGGCAGCGGGCTAGTCTCACGGCTCACTTTTGGATGTCCCGGGCCAGGGCATCATCGAACTCCTGCTCAATGTCCCGGAGGCGGTCCTCCTCCATGGCCCCGAGGGTCCGCAGGGCCATCGACGTGTCCACCTCCAACCCCCTGCGGATTGCCTCGAGGCACTCGGCCCGCCTCAGGGCCCTCCGCATGGAGTTCTCCGCCCTGACCATTGTGAGCCGTGCCTCTTCCGCCCGCTGCCGCTCCGCATCTATGGAGTGGCCCAACCGCTGCCACACGGAAGACACTCTCTGTCCTGGGTCCTCCTGCCCTCCGGCCGATGCCTGCCCCTCCGATGTTGAAGGCCCCGAGCCTTCATGGATCCCACCACGTTGCTGCTGCTGCTGTGCCTCTGCCCGTGCACTGCCTCCTGCTGCCTGCACATCCTCTGCCGGCTGGGGTATAGTCGTTGATGTGGTCACCCCTGCTGGACGTCCGACTCCCGACTGTGGCAGGGATGCCTCCTCCACCAGCCTGGCCGCACCGTCAGAGGCAGCTCCACAGGGCACCCAGGTGACTGATGGGTGGGAAGATGGCACGGAGGATGACTGGCGAGTAGGGGGTTCAGTTGAGGAGGGGGTCGTAGCAAGCCCCATCAAACGGAGGAATCCGGTCTGGGTGACCTGTCCCAGTAGGCTGACGTGGTCAACGAGCCATTCGAGATGACCTGCAGTCTCCTCATGAAAAGACTGCAGGTCACCTCGCATGGCCCATTGACGCAACACCACACCAGTCAGGATAGGCTCAACCCAGACCCGGATAGCCACGTCCGCAGGCAGAGGAAGGCCATTTGTCGTTCGCTCATCCCCTGCCTGAAAACGGGTCTGGACGTAGGCATCCCTGCTGGTGCAAGATGATGCAGGGACAGGATCAGGGACAGGATTGCACACAGGCACCTCCGCGGCGGCCTGTGCTGCCTCCTGTCCCTGGTCCTGCACTGCACCACTAGCACCAGTGGGATCCCCACCTCCAGACCCCATTTCTGTTGCTTGCACGGCCTCCTCCTCCACCAAACCCCCCACCAACCTGGATGACTCTGTGCCATCTTCCCCCGTTGGGCCCTGTGGGGTCCCAGCTGCCCCTTCTGCTGCCGAGGAGTCCAACTCCAACCTCCGCCTCTTGGACCTCCCCCCGGCAGCTGCGGCCTGGGACGCGGCACCGGACTCCTCACTCCCCGACGAGATGACAACATGGGAGGGGAGCCGGGCCTTACGTCTCCGGCTGGCGGTGGGATCCCCGCCGCTGTGCTCCACAGCACCTTCTCCGCCCTCTTCATCAGTTAACGCTGCAGACAGGGAGAAATAAAACACAGGCATCAGGGCACTGTACAATGGACACATACACACATGACAGTTGTACATGAGTGGCATTGGCAAACCTCAGACATGCCATCACAATCCCCAACACACATGTCATTTCAACTCGCACACATGAGCCATACCACAGCCATATCGCAACTGCCAGCACCATCCATACACATACAACAGCATGAGCAGGCAAAGCTGAGCCAGACATCACATGCAACACAGGAAGTGCACTACACATGTACACACACCACCACACTTGCATGCATGTGTACACCTCTGCCAAGTGTCGCAGTGTTCAGATGGGCATCCATGTCACATCTGCCAATCAGGCTTCCACATCCCGCTGTCACATGCATCCATGTTGCATCACTGTTGCACCCTTGTCAAATACACACAAATGCACATGTACACAGTGCTGATACATGCAGCTGAAAACAACATACATGCGTGACATCACGAACATGTCTACTTACATACACATTCATCCAAACATGTGTGCCCACACAACTGCATTTGGCATGCAAGCCTACACACAAAAGCACCATCCATGTCTCACACATTACAGCCCTCGCATGTGTTAGCCTCACGGCCCTGTACACCCCCACCCATACTCGACCCCATACAAACAGATGTGCAACCTGGACACTACTGAAACATCACCACACGCACAGCTCACAATCAGGATGCATGTACACTTACCGCTCGACTCCAGACGGGTCTGCCTCTCAAGGACCTAGACGTGGAGCGCTGGGGATATGCGTTCCAGGACCCTCATCTGATCTTCCGACAAGTGGCCCCGGCGCCCCTTGGCATCCGCTGCCTTCAAGAGGCGCCGGGCCTTGTTCAGGGTCATGGACCAGAAGTCCTCGCAGCGCTTCTTGACATGTTGGAAGTCACGGACTGCCACCCCCTCCGTGTTGATGGCAGTCATGATGTCAGTCCAGATCCGAGTCCGTCCTTCCTTGTCGGCGCGGGAACTTCCGAAGAGGGCATCATACTGCCCCAGGACTTGCTCCACCAGGACACCAACTTCGGTGGCACTGAAGCTGGTGCCCCTCTGCCTCTCCGGCCGGGGGTTGTCAGTGGTGCCAGATGTTGCAGTGCCCGACATGACAACCCCAGAGGCAGGAGTGGGTGGGCAACTGGGTCCTGGGGCTGGGCTGTGGAGCGATGGAATCCCAGGCGGGAGTCTTCGGTTCCAGCAGGGGTGGTCACAGCAACAGCACCCCTGGCTGATATGCAGGCAGCAAATGGCAGGGCACGTGGGCAGCAGGCAGTCAGGCAGCAGCAGATGGCAGGTGGGAGCGTGCTCGGGGCTCTGGGGGGCAGTAATTTGGCCTTCTGGGCAGGAGCGTCGTCTTCCGTGTGCTTACGCGTGGCCAGCTTGATACGGAGTGATTTGGCACGTGAAAATTCGGCACGTCAGCATGTAATTCGAGGAAAGGCCCTTAGCACGTAAGCGCGTCTGCACGCATACGCAATTTCATTGGGCAGAATGCCCCTCAAGCGCAAGCGCCCCTGTGACGTGACGCGTACAGGCATGCATGGGCATTTCAGCGCGCGTGAAAAACTGCACGTCCGCGTGTAATACGAGGAAAGGGCCCATGCGCGTAAGTGACGTGACGCGCACGTGCGTTTCCCTCAGCACGGGTTAAAGGTGAGCGGGCCCAGCAGTTCGCTGTACGTGCCTTTCGTGGAGACCGACGTGTGTTGCTGCTTCCTGTTGTTTCGCGCGCCATTACAACTTCACAGCTCTCAAGGACGTATCTCTTCTTTTGGCGGGGGTATTGGCTACGCGTGTTTTTCTGCATCACACTAGTCAGACGGTGAGTTGCACACGCTCTTTTTCCCACTGCGGGTGCCCCTGTGTATCGCACCCATTTTCGATGTCATAGTAGCCTGCGTGTCCCACACGTACGCGTTATTCGTGTTACTGGGTTCCACCGTGTACTGCGGGAGGTTGAATCCACGCATGTAGGCTGCAGGGTTGCGTGCACGGTTTTACTGCAGTTTTGGAGTGCCTGAGCGTTGCGTGACCCGTCACTACATCACCGGGGTCACATACAGCCTTGCAGGTGCAGGGGGCTGTTAACATCTTGCTTCCCACCCCCTTCACCCCAATTGCCCAGGTCAATTGTGGTGTACACCTCCCATTGGCACCACTCCATCTGTGCCGGCACTACTACATCTGTACCATGGTTGGGAGGCCACCAAAGGTGAGGGGCACCTCAGTGGGGCGTACTCCTCATGGCGGGCGTGGTCGGGGACGTGGCCGTGGTGACCAGGGAGTAGGGGGACTCCAGGGTGTCCAGGGCGACCACAGAGGGGGAAGAGGCAGGGGTGCGCCACTTGAGCACAATGTTGTGCCATGTGTCGGTGCAGTCATGCCACTACCCCCTGTGGGTCCGGGGGATGCAGCTTCTGCATCTGGCACTGGCGCCCGTGTGACCCGGCAGTCCGTTCCATCGACTGCCACGGGCCCAAGGGTAGTGGTAGCTGCAGGTGCAGCAGTGGACACCGCCACCCAGGCTCGGGGTCTGCCAGCGCAGGCTGCGTTGACACTTGAGCCGCCCTTGGTAGATCTCCAACAGGCCAGGGGGGAAACCATAGGGGCAGGCCGGGCTGCTCAGACCAAGACACGTGTCCCCGCGGCAGTTATGTCATCTGCTGCCCCGAACAGCCGGGTGTTGGCAAGTGCAGGGGCAGATGCACCCAACAGCACCCCGGTTGTGAGTCTGCCAACCAGGACCGTTGCGGTCAATGACCCTGCCACAGCTGATGTTGCTGTGCAGGGTCCATTAGTGGGCACCCAGCTGCCACTGACACAAGTCAGGCCTTTGGTCATCCCTCCACCTGCCACTCCCTTGGCTCAATCCACCGAACCCACTGGTTCTGATGTGTAAGTAATGCAATGCTTCCGTTATGCATGTCTCCTCTGCCTGCATGCGGGGACTCCATGTAGGCATGCTCCCTTGCCCCTCCTCCGCCACTCTGCACCCCAGTTCCACCATTAGACTGGTGTTCTACAATCATGCCAATGTGTACTTTCTTGTTCATGCGTCCTGTGTCGATGCTCACTTCCAGCGTAGAATCTGCCAAACATATGCCGTGTGGTACAGCCTTAGTACTTGATGCAGGGTATCTCACTTGTACTGTGCATAGGTCAGATGTCCCACAGGGACATGAGTGCCCATTCATGCTCCATGTGCATTGCACGCATGCCCCTATGTGTCCTTGACTGGATGATCACTGTAATACAAGTCCTTGGTTACATACATTGCCTGCCATCTCATCAGCCTTCCCATGTCATCTGTGGCTCAGTCCTGCGTTGCACACATGTTTAGGGTCTGACAATCTGTGTGGCTCAAAGGCCTCAGCCTGTTCAATGGCCAATGACTCAGTCCAACTGTTGTTGTGTCTTCTTCACACATGGGCGGAATCCAGAGTTTTCATCTTGTGTCCTGCTTACTGTCCCAGCATCATTTGCAGTGTTGTCACTAGAATCACATTAAGCTGTTGATGCCAGTCAACACTTCCTGTCAATACACAGGTGTATGGTCAGCCTTTTGATACCATGCTAGGCATCCCTGCTTTGGTACTGGGGTGGAGGGGTGCATGGCTTCTAGATATGGTACACATTGAATGCACAATGCACGTGATGTCTGAATTTGACATTGCACCGTCTTCACATTTCCTGGCACACACCATGGAGTCCTTGTACATGTAGGTAGTGAGTGGCGTACACATTTTGTGCACTGCATAGACCCACTTCCATGGAAACTGCCACCTTTCAACAGGTCTGATCACAGAAGCAATTCAAAGTTGACCCAGCATGCATGCCAGGTTATATGTTGTGTGTCACATGTCTGCCTAATGCGTTTGCTGTCGGTGTGTGTGTGTGTTGTGTGCTTCTGACATGTGTAGTGACCTTTTTTCTCTCTATTATTCAGGTGATGACGCAATGGAGGCGGAGGATGGTGTTGTCATGCCAGACACAGGGTTGTTACCACTACATCAACCCGGCACTAGTGGGGGTCATGGGGTGGTAGGCCACGAAAACCCCCAAGTGCTACAGTCCATCTTGTCTCTGGCTGCCTATGAGTCCAGCCTTGATGACGACTCTGACGTCCATGTTGAGTTGGATGAGCATCAAGTCCATGTGTCAGGGGTGAGTGATTCTGATGTGGACACTCCTCTGTCTGCGACACCTGCACTGAGGGATCAGACAGTCTTGGTTCCTCCGCCCGTGGTGGATCGGGACGCAGGGTCACATCCACACCAGTCACTGATGTGCCTGGGACATCACGTCGACGGGGGCATGTAGTCGTGCAGCCGCGGGCGGTGCCAACACAGCGAGACCCCCGGTTTTTGGGTCCCGCAGGGGTCAAGCCCGGCAACGCGGTCACCGCGTGCAACCACAGTATACTGAGTGAGAGCAAGACATGACTGCCAATTCAGAGCGGCAGGGGGCAGCAATGGAGAACATCGCTGAGAGCATGGAGCGTGTGGCCCGATCTGTGTTCCCCCCTGCTAGGCAGGTGCTTCTCCAGCAGCAGGCAGCACGGTCCACGGCTGGGCATGGCGGCCTCAGACAGGGCACGCCAGGCTGAAATGTTGTCTCTGCCTCAAGCAATTGCTGCTCACGCAGAGGCACACATGGGTGCCCTGAGGGAGGAGTATGCTTCCCTCAGATCCACTCTGGGTGTCCTTATGATGTTCCAGAGGCAGCAGGCAGAGGAGAGGTTTGCACAGCTTGAGTGTACCATCTCGGCTGAGCTACAGGCTTGCCGGGAGGTGCAGCGGTTGTCCAGCCAGGCCTTGCAGGAGGAACTCCGTGTTACATGTGCTACCTTGCAGGAGGAAGCACGTGTATCACTTGAGGTTCTGCATGCCGACCTACGTCACATCGCCACACAGAACCAGGCTCACCCATCCGGCAGACTTGCTGCCGATGAAGGGCAAGCTGCGGCTAGGCATGGCCAGGCTACTGTGCCACGTCCTCCTTTCCAGGATGAGCCAGACTCGGACGACCATCTATCTCCCACATAGGTCGGGCTGTGCAGGCGTTGAGCCCATGGAGGTTTTTTTTTTGGCTCAGCATCATCGCATGTGGATGTTGAGCAGCACCCTGTACCTCCCCCCTCCTGGGTGCCTCCCCTCCCCCCCGGGTCGTATGTGGCCATTTTTGATTTTTCTTTTAGCTTAGTTAGTTAAGTTTCTGTTTGATAGTTAGTTTAATTAGGTAATGTAGGTTTTCCATAGTTAGTGTAATTAGTTAATATAGTTTAAAATTGCTTGTCTATTGTGCTTTCATGTGACAGTGCAGTGCTTTGTGGCTTTTGAAGGCATCCAATGTCTGTTCGAGCTGGGCCCTTCAGGCTTGTCTTGTGTATGTGTTTGGTGCTTGGGGTTCTTGACTCACATATGCCACTCCTGCCTCCCTTATCCATGGGCTCGCAAGGATGGTTCGGTGTCACAAACTTTTACACAAGGGCTTTGGACTGTCATATCTGTGGCATGTCTGGTGCTGTGTGACTTGGGTTTACACCCCTAGTGGGGTTGATTTTGGTGTTATTGTCCACTGTTAAGCTTTTGCTAGATGGGGTGTTTCATGATTAATGTGTACATTAATTTCTATGCATTGTGTAGTATGTTTCTTATCTTTACTGTACACGTGCTTGTTGCAATTCATGCTGTAGATAGTGTTCCACACTTTGGATGTGAAAGACGGACTGATGGTGTGATTTATGCTGTCACTCTCTGACATGGTCAACTAATGAGATGACTGAAGAGACACACACAGATGACTTTGAAGCATTAATCATGTGTTTCATGACCTTTCTGCAGGGGGATGAGCCTCCAGAGCACCTTTGCCAGCAGACATGGCCCATTGGACGACGGAATTCTGGACAAGTTTGTTGGTGCCCACATGCACAAGTGTGCACAAGCAGAGGCACAGGGATTGCAGACCTACATCCTAGAACTGCTGACGTGTTCCAAGGAACTCCAGGCAAGGTGAGCAGCACAGGGGGGCCAAAACACAGCAAAGCTTGCACCAGGCGAGTTGCACATGCAGGCTTAGTCACAGCACTGAGGGTGAGCTTGGACGGACACAATGCAGCTCAGATGTGTTGGTGGACTGATGGCTGTTGATTGTAAGGTTGTCTGGGACACCTGCAGGGGCAGTGGCACATACCCTCCGGTACACCAAGGTCCATCGAGGCACTTGTATCAACCGTGTAGCCTTCCGAGACATGGAAAGGGGCAGCTCACAGGGACATACAGCAAGGGACATACTCAGGTGCAGTGCATTTCATTTCCATGTACTTTATGATGAATGCACTGCCAACTTTGTTTCAGTCATGGTGGTGCACAACTTGCTCTGAAGTCATGGCTTGCTATATGGGTCTGTCTGCTTACCCAGGGAACATTGTATGTTGTGTGAATTGTGACACATTGGTGTTCCATTTGTCACGCACCCACCGGCAGCTGACTTACTGCATTGACTGTGTATGACTCGTCACAGAGGTAATGTTATGTATGGGTACGAAGCATCTACACCAGATTGTCTGTTTGTAGAATAGTTTGTTGCTATGGGGCATGTTTGGTGGTGTGTTTTTGTGTAATTGGCACGTACAGGTTGTTGACTGTGGCTCTCTTTGCAGCATTGCAGTGCTCCTGTAACCGGACCTGAGAGTGCGCAGGCAGGAGGCCAGCACTCAAAACCAGAGCTAAGTGTCTTGTTGTTTTTCTTTAAACTGCTCTGCATAGGCTTGTTGGGGGGTGCACTAATGCATGGATGTATGTGTGATTCAATTTGGTATGTTTTTTTCCCCCTAATCACCCAGAATCCTATGCAATTTTGAACCCTGTACCCTCTACCCGGTGTTCCTGCTTCCCGTACCTATCCAAGTAACGTTCCCTAACCCTCTTTCCCCGCTGGGGTTGCGGATGCCTGTGTAAGCCCCGAACTTGCAGGCGCCAAAACCCTAGAGGGGGTGGTTGGTTCGTATCACTCCTAAGCCTGGACTACAGAAGGCCATGACAATGATGTCCAAGTTTGTTTGGATTGTGTATGTGTTCATGCAGGTAGTACATTTTCGTGCATTCCCTACTTTCATGTGTCATTCCTCCTCCCCTCTCCTGCCACTCATTCCAGGTATCCAGTGTGGCAACACCTGTCCCGACTGCATATCCCTGACCCTCCTTCCCCACCAGGGTCTCAGGGGCCTGTGTGAGTTTAACCTTGCAGGCACCCGGGACACAGTGGGGGTGGTTGTTTCGTGACACTCCTGCGCCTGTTCATGGGACCTGTGACAGTACACATCCGTTCATGGTGCATCATCCTATGTTATGTACCACACATGGTTCACATCCTGTTGTGACATTGTTTTACTGTGCTACCTTGGTTGTTGCATCTTTGTGGTAGTACTTGGCCTTTGTGAGGTACTGCTACGTCAAGTCATCTACTGGAGGGTGTTCTGGTTTGTTTTTATGCCTTGGATTTTGTGATTTTGGAAATTAGTGTGGATTCTGAGGGTGCAGGCACCTTTTTACACACACGGTGGGAGATGGTGACGAAGGGTAAAGATGATCCTGTGGCCAGGTGGAATTGAGGGTTGAAGGCTCCATGACCCAGGTGCAGTTGTTCAGTGGGTCATGGTCATTTGTGAGGGAGGAGGGGGGGTTGTTGTTGATAGTTGCCTTGCCCTGTAGTGTGATGGGAACTCTGACATTGTAATGGTGGTATCCTATGTACATGTTGTGTTCTGCTGATCAATGCCTGTTCATGTGTTGTGTTTACCTTTCAGGTGCGAGGGGATAGTTGTGGTTTGACATGCTGGGGTGTACACATGGTGAATGTTCACATGTGATGTGTAGAGAACACTTATGGTCACTTGATTGCACATGCATATGTTGAGTGCATGTCCTTGCACTCTGATGCACTACATGTACTCCCACCCTTGCATATCCACGTGTACACTGTTTGCCTTCTGGTGCCCACTGTGTCCCTGCACCACATGTTCTCTGACCAATTATGGATCCTGTACATGCCTAATTTGCTTTTTGATGTGGTCTGTCGCTTAGATGTAATGCTCAGGGTGTGCATCACACACAATGGCTGTTCACTGTGCTGTGCGCTGAGCAGTGTGTTGCAGGAGTAGAACACAGCACACAGAAGCTGCAGTGTTGATTTTGCAATGCACAATGTGCATGTAGACAGGCATTCATTGTTATGTTACGTCTACAACTCTTGTAATGCATTTGGAAATTACTTATTTTGGGTGGGAGGTTGTTGGTCTGTCATTTCATCTGATTCCAGGTCAGGCATCATTGTCTGATGCCACTGTACATTTTGGACATGGCAATGTGTACCTTATTGTTACTGTGTTGGTGTATGGGTATTGCTTGCCATGTCATGTTGTGGTTTGGGAGGGTTTGAGTGACATAACAGTGATGGCCACGGCCTGTTTTGCAGGTGTTTGTGATTCACACCTTGCATGTCAGGGTCATCCGCTTCTCAGAGCAACTAGCTGGGGGTAGATCTCTCTCCGCGGCAGGGCCCTCCCTCTGGAACAGCCTTCCTGCCTCACTTGAACTTGAGGTGACCATCTCCGGTTTGGGAAGCACCTCAAGACCTTCCTCTTTGCTTCTGCTTTCTCTCTGCCTCTCCCTTGCGGAATTCTTCACTGGAACTGCACTGGATCTGCCACTGGGCCACTCTCACTGACCTCGGTCCCTGGCCCAGCCACTCTCCACTTGCACTGCCTCCCTGGCAACCCCTGCCCCGCGGTACTGTCTCTCTATCTCTACAGCCCCCCCTTCCCAGCACTTGTCTGCACTTACCTTTGCAGTTGCCACCAGCTGACCTATGTATTTGTTTTTTGGTCTACTTCCCCTGTACTGCACTCCCCCCCCATTCCCCTTGCACTTTTCCCTTCCCCCTACCCCTGCACTTGCACAATCTAAATGACACCTGGCCTAGTAGTACCGTTGTCTGTCTTACCTTGTTCCCCCCTCCCTGCCTCATCGCACCTTGAAATACTTGTGTATAGGCCATATCATGTCATATGTCATATGTGTGCCTTCTGGTCACACAGGATAGCTTGTGTTTAAGTAGCTAGGGATGCAGACAATGTGGCACTTCCATGGCAACTATCTCAGGGTGGTAGGGTTGTGACAGTTGACTGTCTCTTTGTCATCATCGATTGTCACCTGGTATGTGCCAGGCCTGTGTGCACTCCGCAGGGGTGGGAGTTTAGGTGAAAAATGTGGCCACAAGCTGGGTCCGGGCTTCCTCGCCACATGCCCTGTCCCCTCCCATGGGCAGCACCTGTGCCTGTGGTTGGGGATGTGGGGGCACCACCATGTCCACCGGGACGCCCTGCCGTGTTGCAACATTGTGCAGGACACATGCTGCCACAATGATCCTGCACACTACTGTTGGTGCATAGAGTAGCTGCCCGCCAGAGCGGTCAAGGGAGCGGAAACGTGACTTGAGCACTCCGAATGTGCGCTCCACTATGGCCCTGGTTGCAATATGGGCGGCGTTGTATCTTACCTGGGGTGGTGTGGTGGGGTTCCGGATTGGCGTCATCATGTGGTTGCTCAGAGGGTAGGCACTGTCCCCTGGGGAGGTGATAATAGTTGAGATTATTAGGGTTTGGGTATTTGTCTGTGTGTGACTTGCATGCATGTGCAAGGGCATTTGTACTCACCTAGGAGCCATGTATCGCCATGCTGCCCAGCTTCCAGGGCCCGGCTCAGGGCAGACATTCTGTATATGAAACTGTCATGGGTGGAGCCAGGGTAGTTTGCATAGACAGAGGTGATGATTCCCTTTGCATCGCATACCACCTGTACATTGATGGAATGCCAGTGCTTGCGGTTTCGGTAGATGTGCTCAGTGGCCCTAGGTGGACGTAGGGCCACATGGGTGCAATCTATGGCACCGAGCACTTTGGGGGAGTGTGCCACCCTGAAAAAATCCAGGACAACGGCCTGCCTTTCTGCGGGTGTTCTGGGGATGTATATGTGCCTGCAGACTGAGGGGCGCGCTGTCATGATTGCCAGTACCTGGTGTAGGCAGCGTGACTGTGTGGCCTGTGAGACCCCCCCCCCACTATTGCAGTAGTCCGCTGAAATGACCCAGTGGCCAAAAAATGCAGGACATTGAGCACCTTCTCCAAGGGGCTCAATGCTTGAGAGCAAAGGGTGGGGGATGTAAGGTCATCTTCCCACTCCCTGACCAGGTCTAGGATGATGTGGGGTGGAAACCTATACCTGCCATAGACCTGGTCGTCAGGCATCCCAAAAAGGCTTGTCCGTGGTGCAAAAATGCATGCCCTGGCTATTCTCCTCCTGCGGTGTCCCACGATCAGTGCTGCGACAAATGGGGCATTCATCGTAGCTGTATATATGTGTTTGTTGTTTGCGCACACTTTTGTACTGTGCGCAGGGACGCTTCCGCCTGCCTTCGTGTGGCGGACGCGTTGACGCCTGTGCACGTCTTTTGCCGTGCGCGGGTTTCCCGTATTCGGATCCATGAATACGGGTTGTTCGCGTGCGTGTGGGCGTTCCGTGTAGTTCCCTGCAGTACTTCCCCAGTTACGCCTTCTTTTTCACGCCTTATTCCCCATTCCGCGTGTTACGCCCACTGTTCCGCCCACTTTGGTTGTGTGCACCGCGCTATGTGCGCTTTTGCTGTGCGCGTAGCGCACGCCGTGTATGCCTGCGTGGGCTATTGCTGGATTGGGCGCACGGACAGCGGGAAACACGTGCAGCGTCTTCCTTGAATCGCACGCGTGCGCTGCATTTCTCGCGCTTGCGCTCCCTTGTGCCTGCTTGCGCATGGATTTTCGGCCACGTTTGTTCCATGAATCGGCCCCTCAATCTCTGGCCAAACAAGGATCTCCTAGCGATGGTGGAATAATACCACATGGAGATATTTTCTGATGGTTTTGTAAAGCGGTAAATTAACCAGAGACCATACGCCACTTCATATCAGAATGTGTTTCATTAAGACTGAAACGTGAACAGCACTAAAATTTTGCAAAACTATGTAAATCTGTCAGCGGAAACAATGTGGTGGATGGTTTACAGAGGCCGCATTTTCCCCTATTGCCTTTTTAAATGAGTTAAAGTTACATGAGGAACGAAATTGAGATAAATTCCTGAGTTTTGATGTTCATCTAATTGATTGGTTTTACTCAAATTTTATATACTTTTAATGTTTTACGAGGAATTTGTAATTAGTGGAAACTTTTTTTATTTTATTTTCTTTTTTGATATTATTGTTGTGTAATATTGTAAAGCTGATTAAGTTCAGTTAAAACAATTTTAAAAAAATGTAAAAAGTATATAAGCAGCCCTCTCCCCCTCTGGCCCCCAAAGCATGGGGCATTTTGTTTGGCCACCCTGGTGGCAGATGGGTGGAATAATCTGCTGGTCTGCCCCTAGGGCAGGGACAAATCATATTTTAAAATATTACATGTATTCTGATGATTGTGCTTTTTCTGGGGTGTGGGGGGTCGCTAGATACCAAGGATGTCTTATATGAAAGGGGTGAGGGTCCCTATTCCCCTCCTGGCCCAAATGGGTGGGGACATGTCATTTAGCCCTCCCTGGGGTACATTTGTGTTTACTGGGTCACTAGACCACCAGGAATATGTTGTATGAAAGGGGGGGGTGTCCCTCTCGCCACCTAGCCCAAATGAATGGGGCATGTCATTTAGCCCTGCTTGCCAAACTTCCCCTGGGAAGGGTCATATTGTTTGTTTGTGTTACCACTGTAAAGTGGTTGGATTGGGGGGACTTACCACTAGAGCACCAGCATTGTGTTATTCGAGGGGGGTGGTTGGTCCTCTCCCCCTCAGGCCCCATTAGTGTGCCATTACATAGTTTCTTTACTGGGTGGGGGTGGTTCTGATTATTTTTTTATTTTTGATTATTGGATGAGTGTATGGCCAGCAAAAGTAGGATGCTGGCTGCTTTGCATAAAAACAAAGTGCATTGATGGGCGCGGATACCTGCATCTGGGCCCAACAATGGCACTAGACATTGGTGTGGTCCTTATTTCCGGTGTACAATATTTTGACAGAGGAAATGAGGACCATATTGAGTGTTCATTGCGTGTTCTGAAGGTATGAACATTGTGACTACTCAGTAGTGCAAAGCATGACACATACTGTTCCATGTGTTTGCGCTATTATTGAGTAGGAGGGGTTTAGTCAGAAATGTGCGTGCTAGTGATGCAAATGTGCATTCCTTTAGAGCTTGCGATGCACACATGCTATGGTGCTCAATTTTATTGTCACAATAGTCACCCTGACTTATTAGTGCAACATAATCATGATGTTCCCTTAACAAAGTTTTTTCATTCAATTTCATAGGTTTTTATTAGTGCAACTTAACCATAACGTCCCTTTAACAAAGTTTTTTCATTGAATATATATATATATATATATATATATATATATATATATATATATATATATATATATATATATATATATATTACAGGGACGCGCTAGTTATGGTTAAGTTGGTGTTTCCATAGGAAGAGCATTTTTTGGGTGGCTTATAACTTCACTCCCTCTGGACGAATCCTCACCAAACTTTGCAAAAACAGTATATGGCCCACTCTGAATTTTTTTGCAAAGGTTGGAGAGGTTTGGTCTAGGGGGGGCAAAGTTATAGGGGGGGTCCCAAAACTTTTGTTTTTTCCCATAGACATAATGGCGGCAGGAGCAGGGGCTTGGTCCCGAAAGCATGCTTTTGCAAATTTGGTGTAAATCCATCCAGTAGTTTTTTTTTAAATCACCAAAATGTAAGGCAAAAAAATTAGTGATATCTCCGTTCGCTCCGTGGATGGTCTTCCCGGTTCGCTCCGCGGACAGTGCCCTGATTGGCCGAGCGGCTTGCGTGATGTCCGCGGACATGCAACGTGTTCACTGATTGGACTGTGTGGTGCATGAAGCGCGTCAGATTTTCTGTGGCGCCCGCCATCTTGCATTCGCGGACGACCGCGGACAGCGCGGTGAAACTTGGATTAAAAATTGTATTTAGTGGAGTGTGTTGGTGTATAAGAGTGTTTGGGGAGGGTGGGGGAGTATGAGATAGGTTCAATGTTCTGTTTTTTTTATGTGCTAGACGCTTTGGTTGTGTTCGATTTTTCTGCGGACAACACGGCTGTTCTGAAATGTTCGTAAATAAACAGAATGGATTCGCTGTCAAGTTGAAAGTGTTCTAAGAAGACTTGTGGTGTCCTTGAATGTTCGCAGGGGGTGTCCTGAAGACGTTGTCTGTATTGTTCGTTGTCAAGCTGAAAGTGTTCTAAGAACACTCGCGGTGTCCTGAAATGTTCATACATAAAGAAAATGGGGGTGTTCTGAGGACGTTGTCCGTATTGTTTGCTGGCAAGTTGAATGTGTTCTAAATACACTCGTGGTGTCCTGAAATGTTCGAAAATAAACAAAATGAGGGTGTTCTGAGGACGTTCTCCGTATTGTGTGCCTGCTTAGCTGTATCCAATGAGGGAATGGCACAGAGAATGAAGTGGAAATGGTAGAAGGGATGTCTAAGAGTTATGCGGTCTGCGGACAGGGCATGCTACATCCGGGGTTTTCCAGCAAATCCAGCATGGAAAGAAGACTGTAGGGATCAGCCAATTAGATGTTGAGGTTGTGGATTTGTGTTCAAAGAGACTGTGTGTAGTGAAGATGGCAGAAGTGGAGAAAGTCAGGGTGTTGGTGCTTGGAGACATGTTTGTGCATGGTTTACAACAGTATGCTCAATGCAGGCATGTTGCAAAGAATTCTGATGTTAAAGGAGTGGAGGTGGTGTGGAGCACTGTGCCTGATTGCAATGTACAGGGAATTGTACAAGTTTGTGAAGATATGGGCAGGATCAACAGTCCCCATGTGGTAGTTTTGCACTATGATGCTTTCCATTTGGGCTATGTCAGTGCCCCTACTTTGTTGGCAGATTTGGAACACTTGGTTCAAGCAGTAATGAACATCCTTCCAAATGCCAAAGTAATTTTTTCTGGATTAGTACCTAGGGCAATATGGGACAATAGTTCAGTTTTTTTGTCCTCAGCAAAACAATGCTAGGTGTATAATCAACTGAGGCATGTGTGCCTTCATGCTTAGAGCTGGTATGGTCTTCTGTAATAATGAGAATATTGATTCCAGTAATGCTGTTTATTTTAAAGAAGATGGCATTTCTTTATCTTTAATGGGAAATGCCATTCTGTTTTGGAATGTAAGGGTTGCTTTGGAGAAGGTTATGTGAAGATTTTAGGGGTAAAGTAAGAAAAAAAAATACAAAATAACAGGTGTCTGTCAAGCATCTGCAAAAAACCCTGTCAGAATGTTGAACCTCACCACCCTTCTCCTCACCTGTGGCTTCCTCTGGTTTATCCTTGGAGTGCTTGGAAGGCCTTCGGGGACTCCTGGTGTCTTCCTTTGCGGGCTTGTCTCTGGACTTCCTATCGTGCAAGTAGGGCCTGGCTCCCTCAGAGGCCACCTCGACAGGGAGTGGGACCTGTCTCGGGGGGCCCCGAGGAGCCAAGGTCCCGCAACAGGGAAAAGACTGATGGACAGTAAAAAACCCTGTGTAGTCTTCCGGAGATCGTGACGAATATTATGCACTCCAATGGTAGATGTGGCTGTTCGTGATCCGGAGTGACCCAGGAAATCGTGGATCAGGTAAGACTGACCGTCCTCCAATATGGATACAGCTGAGGAAAGGAGGCAGGAACCGATCCGTAGGTTAATTGGCAGGACGTAGGTAAGTAGATAATGAGAGGAGCTTAGTGAGAAAAGAGAAGAGGGGTAACCACGGAACGGGGAAACGTTCGGAACCCAGAAGATATGGTACAGATAGGAAGAAAGCTGAAAAGTCCCTACTTACCAGATACGGCAAGATCCACGAAATGCACAGGGAGGAACGCGTAGAAACGCGAGAATGGCGGCTAGCCGCTAGTGTGAATGAAAAGACGCAGAGCGAAGAAAAGTTAAAGAAAGTGAAACGGACGAGAGCCGTGAAAGGGAAAGGGGAATCAAAGCAAAGCCAGCAAGCGCAAGGGTACGCGGGCGAGGAAGAGAACTGCAGAAGGCACAGGAGGTGGTTTAAACAGAGTTAGTCGAGCGCTGGTATCACGAAGGAATAACACAGATACAACGCGCTGAGAGGGGGGCGTGGCTTGCTTAAATAATGAAGGCGGCCATGTTGGATGAGGACTGGCCCGCTAACAGAAGGTTCTCCGCGGCGTGATCTTCCACTTCTGCCATAGCTTCCATGGGTGGATCCTGACAGTATAACCCTTCTCTCTCCGAAAACCCCCTGGTTTTCCCGGATATCTCAGGTGGAATTCTCTCAATAATCTTGGGGCATGCAGATGGTGCCTGGGTTCCCAGGTTCTTTCTTCCGGGGAGAACCCCCTCCAATGGACGAGATACTGTAGACTGCCCTGGCGATATCGGGAATCCACCAGGTATT
The DNA here is from genome assembly GCF_040938575.1 of Ambystoma mexicanum. Classification (NCBI taxonomy): domain Eukaryota; kingdom Metazoa; phylum Chordata; class Amphibia; order Caudata; family Ambystomatidae; genus Ambystoma; species Ambystoma mexicanum. The sequence goes on from NC_090922.1 coordinate 372,507,399, forward strand.
CCACCTCATACTCCTGTGGTTCTACCGTGGTCGGAGTCTTGGTCTTCCGGAGCTTCCGTGAGAAGGGATCCTCCTTATACTCCTTTAGTAGTGAGGTGTGAAAAACTGGGTGAATCCTCTGGAGGTGCTTAGGCAGGTGAATTTCGTAGGCCACTGGGTTTATTTGTCTTAGGATAGGGTAAGGACCCAGATATCGTGGTGCGAACTTGCCGGTGTGTATCCATTTGGGTAAATATCTCGTGGATACCCAGACCCTTTGTCCGGGCTTCCATTCGGGATTGGGTCTTCTACTCCTGTCGGCCCACTTCTTTTGTGAACGTTGGCTGTCCTCTAATGCTTCTCTCGCCAGCTTATGTACCTTCTTTAGTTCCGATAACCGGTCATCTATGGCGGGGGATTTGGTGGGTTGTATTCCGGACCAAGGCATCTGCTGAGGATGGTACCCATAAGTGCAATAGAAAGGACTCATTCTCGTGGAGGTGTGGTAGTTGTTGTTGTAGGCGAATTCAGCCTGTGCAAGATAGGAAGACCAGCTCTCTTGTCTGTTGCTGCAAAAACATCTTAAGTACTGCTCAAGACCGGCATTGAGTCTCTCTGTCTGACCGTTGCTTTGGGGGTGATAGCCGGACGACAGTGCTCGATGTATTCCTAACTGTTGACACAACAAAGTCCAGAACCTGGAGGTAAATTGGGTACCTCTGTCAGAAACAATAGTTCGAGGCAGTCCATGCAAGCATACTATATCCCGGAGGAAGACAGAAGCCGTTTTTGGAGCTGATGGAAGTCCCTCCAATGCAGAGAAATGGGACAGTTTACTATGTGAATCAATGGTCACCATGATTGCGGTCATTCCCTCTGACTTCGGTAAGTCAACAATGAAATCCGTGGACACGTGTTCCCAAGGCTGGGTGGGTAGGAAGGGTTGTTGTAATTTACCTAATGGTTTGCCTGTTTGATATTTGTTGGTGGCACAAATCGGACAGGCCGAAACATATCTCTTAACATCCTTGTGGAGTTCTGGCCACCAGAATCTTCCGCTTATGAGTTCCTGTGTCTTCCTGATACCGGGGTGTCCAGCGAGGGGGGCATCATGACACCAGGAGAGGATCTGTTCCTGAAGTCCTTTAGACGGGAGAAACAACCCAGTACCATGGTAGTACAAACCATCTTTGGCCAGATTGACTGTGGGTGGTACGGTAGATAGCGAACCGTATTGGGTGGTAAGTTCTTGTAAAAAGAGTGAGACACCTGCCATGATCTTAAGGTTGGGAAGCAAGAGATCGTGATCTGAATTATGGTTGCCTTCTTCTCCTTGACATCTGGAGAGAGCATCTGCCATTTTGTTCTCTGATCCTGGTATATAAGAGATGTGAAATTCATATTGAGAAAAGAAGTATGCCCATCTGGCATGTCGGGCGTTGATACACTCCATCTGTTGTTACACTCTAAGGTTGCGGTGATCCGTTCGTACCTGAAATGGGTGTGCTGCTCCTTGTAACAAGTGTCTCCACTCTTGACATGCCAATTTGATGGCTAGTAGTTCTCTTTCAAGAACGGAGTAATTCCGCTCGCTTTTGGTCAAGGTTTTGGAATAATACGCCACGGGATGTGTGAGACCGTCTTCTGCTTCTTGCAAAAGAATGGCTCCCACTGCTCCCCCTGAGGCATCCGTTTCCATAACGAATGGCTTAGCTTGATCCGGCTGTACCAATATGGGAGCGGAAGTAAACAGCTCCTTGAGCTGTAAGAAGGCTCGTCTTTGTTCCGGACCAAAGGAGTACTGAACCCCCTTCTTAAGGAGTCCTGTGATGGGTAACATCAAGTTAGAGAAGTTGGGAATGAACTGGCTATAGAAGTTAGCCAGCCCGAGAAAAGACTGGACCTCTTTAACACTTCTTGGCTCCTTCCAGTCCAGAATAGCCTTTATCTTTCCTGGTTCCATCTTGATCCCTTCCTTCGAGAGGACATAACCTAGATAAGAGACTGAGGTCACTTCGAATTGGCATTTCTCTGGTTTTACCAGGAGATGATTTGTTCGGAGTCGATGTAATACTCTTTTGACTTGTTCACAATGGTCCCGTAGCTCTTGAGAATAGATCAAAATGTTGTCTAGGTAAACGACCACTGAAACAAACAGCATGTCTGAGAAGATCTTGTCAATGAACCTTTGAAAGACAGCAGGAGCGTTTACCAGGCCAAAGGGCATAACCCTGTATTCGTACAAGCCGAAGGGGGTTCGAAATGCGGTCTTCCACTCGTCTCCCCTCCTCACCCTGAGGAGATGGTAGGCCCCTCTAAGGTCCAGTTTAGTGAAATAAGAAGCCCCTCTGACAGCTTCTAGGATGTCCCTTATGAGTGGCATGGGGTAGCGATCGCGGACAGTAATCCGATTTAGTCCTCTGTAGTCTATACAAGGACGTAGCTCGGTGGTGTCCTTCTTTGGAATAAAAAACAGAGAAGCCCCCCCTGAAGACCTTGATTCCTGTATAAGACCATTCTGCAGGTTGTCATCCAGATATCTTCTCAAGGCCTGTCTTTCAGAAAGGGACAGAGGAAACATCCTGCCAAATGGAACAGTGGACTCCGGGGTAAGTTCTATGGCGCAATCCTCTGGTCGATGAGGAGGCAGGAGTTTGGGTGTAGTGTCTTCGAAGACCTCGGCGTATTCTTGGTACTGACGGGGAACCGATGAGACCACCTTGAGGAGGGGGGTTCCTTTGTCCTTGTCTTCTTTGACTTGATGGGTCGATCTGCAATATTGTTCACAGTAGGGAGAATCAAAACGCACGCAGTTGGTAGACCAGTTTATCTGCGGATTGTGTCTTCTAAGCCAGGGTATCCCTATCACCAAGGGAAAGTGGGCTGCTCTTATGAGGTCGAATACCAGTAGTTCCTGATGTTCTCCCAGATCCAAACGTACGGGCAACGTTTCAGATAGGATCGGGCCTGAGGACAGGGGGGTACCATCGACTCCTTCAACCGGAATGGACCTTTCCTTTCGCCTAAAAGGGATCTGCTGCTCTCGAGCCCATCCTTCATCCATAAAGTTCCCTGCGGCACCGCAATCCAGCATGGCAAACACCTCTACACATGAGGTTCCAGTCGTCCAAAGTTTGACTCTAAACACCATCAAGCTGTTATCTTCTTTTAGTTCTGCTGGTCTGGTAAGGTTGCAAGGACTGTGTCTTGTTCCCCCGAGACCTCCCTTGCAAAGGACCGAGGGTGGAAGTTTTCCTTCCTTCTTGGAGGAACTTCAGGGCAGTCTCTGAGGAAATGTTTTGAAGAGCCGCAATACATGCAGAGACCCAAATCCCTGCGTCTTTTACGTTCCGCAGGCGTGAGAGGGCCTCGGGCTGCCCCAATCTGCATTGGTTCCTCTTGGGTGAAATGTTCCCTGGTAGGATGAGGAGTCAGGCTGGATGAGGGTTGATTGGGACAAGGTCTTCTCCTTTCCTGGCGACGCTCGTTGAGACGGTATTCTAACTGTAAAGTCAGAGACATTAGATCCTGAAATGACGAAGATCGAGCCACCCTGGCTAATTCGTCCTTCAATTCATCCTGAAGTCCCCTCCGGAATATCGTCTGTTTTGCAGATTCCGGCCAGTCGGTCTTCGCCGCTAGTCTTAGAAAGCGAGATATATAGGTCTGTACATCTGTGTTCCCTTGTTTAACGTCTAGTATCGCTTCAAAAGAGGTGTACAGAACTTCAGGTCGTTCGAATCTGCTCTTGAATAGGTCCACAAATAAATCATAATTAGCCAGTGCTGGATCGTTTCTTGTCACCAATGGGGTGGCCCAGGCCAAGGCATTCCCTGTGAGATTGGCTATTAGGAACCCTACCTTGGCTCTGGCAGTATTGAAGGCGTGAGGGCGAAAGGCGAAATATACGTGGCAGGCGTCTAAATACTCCTTTAGTCCGCCCGGGTAGCCATCATATTTTCCAAAGGATAGAGGCATGGGTGGTAGGTCTCCTTGGTCGTCCCTGTGTAGGACAACTTGCTGGCGCAAAGCTGCGTTTTCGGTCTTCAAGGATTGGACTTCTAGGGTTAGTCCCTGTAATGCTGCAACCAGCTCTTGATACTGTTCAAGGGAAGCCATGTGTCTGTCTGGGCGTTGTATTCTGTCAGAATGTTGAACCTCACCACCCTTCTCCTCACCTGTGGCTTCCTCTGGTTTATCCTTGGAGTGCTTGGAAGGCCTTCGGGGACTCCTGGTGTCTTCCTTTGCGGGCTTGTCTCTGGACTTCCTATCGTGCAAGTAGGGCCTGGCTCCCTCGGAGGCCACCTCGACAGGGAGTGGGACCTGTCTCGGGGGGCCCCGAGGAGCCAAGGTCCCGCAACAGGGAAAAGACTGATGGACAGTAAAAAACCCTGTGTAGTCTTGCGGAGATCGTGACGAATATTATGCACTCCAATGGTAGATGTGGCTGTTCGTGATCCGGAGTGAACCAGGAAATCGTGGATCAGGTAAGACTGACCATCCTCCAATATGGATACAGCTGAGGAAAGGAGGCAGGAACCGATCCGTGGGTTAATTGGCAGGACGTAGGTAAGTAGATAATGAGAGGAGCTTAGTGAGAAAAGAGAAGAGGGGTAACCCCGGAACGGGGAAACGTTCGGAACCCAGAAGATATGGTACAGATAGGAAGAAAGCTGAAAAGTCCCTACTTACCAGATACGGCAAGATCCACGAAATGCACAGGGAGGAACGCGTAGAAACGCGAGAATGGCGGCTAGCCGCTAGTGTGAATGAAAAGACGCAGAGCGAAGAAAAGTTAAAGAAAGTAAAACGGACGAGAGCCATGAAAGGGAAAGGGGAATCAAAGCAAAGCCAGCAAGCGCAAGGGTACGCGGGCGAGGAAGAGAACTGCAGAAGGCACAGGAGGTGGTTTTAACAGAGTTAGTCGAGCGCTGGTATCACGAAGGAATAACACAGATACAACGCGCTGAGAGGGGGGCGTGGCTTGCTTAAATAATGAAGGCGGCCATGTTGGATGAGGACTGGCCCGCTAACAGAAGGTTCTCCACGGCGTGATCTTCCACTTCTGCCATAGCTTCCATGGGTGGATCCTGACAAACCCCCCAAAATACGGCTCTTTTCAGAGCCAACCTCAAAGGGGAAATGGTGCACACTATTTAAATTTACATTCACCACGCTCAGATTTTCGATATATCCGCGGACATGGCGGTAGTCCACGGACATCGAAATCACTAGCTAGGGGTTCAGTATGTTCTATATTACATGTATATGAAGTCAGGGATATTATGGTTAAGTTGTGCTACTAAAAACCTATGAAATTCAGTGAAAAAACTTTGTTAAAAGGGACGTTATGGTTAAGTTGCGCTACTAAAAACCTATCAAATTCAGTAACAAAACTTTGTTAAAGGGACGTTATGGTTCAAAGTAAAACCGAAAAACCCCTGAAATTCGGCAGTTATGGTAAGATAAGCAACCATAACTCGCGCCAACGTGCACTGCTTACACTAACACCCAGGACATCAAAGATGACATCACAAATGTAATTGATGACATCACTGATGGCATCACATGGCTGGCTTTCCCTTTTTTTCCTTTACTGACATAGCTAAGCCACATAGTTTTCTTCAGTAACAGTCAGGAAGTAAAAATTGAAAAGGTACTATATTTGTAGACTTAGGGTCAAGTCATATCATATGAAACATATATATAGCGGAAGACACAGGCTTGAAAGAGAGCAATCCTTTCTGTGCATGAAGATAATCATTAGAGTTATCAGCACTTTCTCGTAGTTTTATTTTTATTACTATACCTTCCCTGTATATGCTCATATTTGTATGCATTGTACTCACACTCCTTTCCTTAGGGTTCACTGACATCATTTGATACACATACATACAGTAAGTAGCACCTTTGAAACAGAACAATCATTTCTCTGCATAAAGATAATCAGTTATGAACTGTTTCTGCTACTACTTCTGCTTTTTTGCTTACTTCTCTGTCCCTGCATATACTCATATTTGTATGTGTTGTTGTCTCTGTGTTTTGTCTGTATTAAGTGTAATTATGTATTAAGTGGGTTTTATTAGCTACTTATTACATGTTAGATTATGAATATTGCACCTTCATCATGTATACTGCACACACTGCCTAAGTTTCTGCATGAGTTGCTTAGTATACTGGATAGAACTTCATAATAGAATGCTATTTATATCAATGCATTGCTTAATGCACTAATTAGCTCATGATATTTATTCAAATGATCCTTCACACTTTTTGGTCAACATTATAAGAATCCCTCCTACAGAGTTTTCATGAAAAGTAAATGCACATGTGATGTCATCAGTGATGTCATCAATGACATTTGTGTTAGTGTTAGCAGTGCACGATGGCGCGAGTTATGGTTGCTTATCTTACCATAACTGCCGAATTTTCAGGGGTTTTTCGGTTTTACTTTGAACCATAACGTCCCTTTAACAACATTTTTTTACTGAATTTGATAGGTTTTTAGTAGCACAACTTAACCATAACATCCCTTTTAACAAAGTTTTTTCACTGAATATATATATATAGCTTTAGATAGTTTCATTGTTTGAGCTTTGCCTGGCGAGCGAAGATTGGAGCATGACAGTTTGGATTTGTTTTTGCTGGGCTGACCGCAGGTAATGAATGTATTTTTTTTTCATTTACAGGTCTAGTACTGCTGAAGCTTCTCCTATGTTATCCAAGAAGAGAATCTGCTCTTTGCAACATTGTACATTACATGGGGCGGATTGTCAGTGGGGTGGGTGGGACTGGGACTGGATTGTTGATGGTGTGGGAAGGAGTGGGTTCTCTTGCCTACACATAACAGAGCTCCGGCAAGACACTTTTTGCCAGAGCACACCTCCGTTGTGTTCCAACTCCATTCCTCCTCGGTGCATGGGGAGGGATTTCGGTGGGCTGGGACACAATGGCAGGTTCAGGCCACATAATTCCCCCCATGCCAGCAGAATGCTGCTGGTCCCCTGGGAGCTCAACTTGGAGGTTTGGGACACCATTCTGCCAACCCCAGGAGGCAGCAATGGCCTGTAGGCCATCTGGAAAAGTATGTTGTGGGTGGTAGGGGTTTCCATATGCCCATTGCCCTCATCCGACTTTCCCATCAGTTTGCAGTTTACCCTTCCTTGGGGGCAGATCAATGGTATGTACCATTTATCTGGCCCAAGGAAGGAAAAGGTTTGAAGATAGCAGCATGAAAGCTTGAATCTGTTTTTGCTGGGCTGACCAAAGATACAACCTTTGTTTTTAATTTGCCGCTGTGGCAGGTTGAAACTTTCGCTGGTTTATGTAATTAGTACAAAATGTTTTTGTTATTATACATTATAATTGGGGGTCGGATTGTCAGTGCAGTGGGAAGTACCGTGGCTGGAATGTCAGTGGTGTGGGCAGGAACGGGTGCTGTGAACATAATTGTAGAATGATGTGTGTGCCCTGAATAGCGAATGCTGGCTGTTTAGCATAAAAACTAACTGCATTTCCTGAACATAATAATGACCACCATTTTGTCAAACATAATTATGCCAGTAATGCAGACATTTGTTTCTGCTGAGCATGCAATGCACACTTGGTATGGAGTTCTTTACTTTTATTAGAATGGTCACCTTTAGGGTCGACCATCTCCAAGTCCAGCAACGGTCCCAGGGAGCATAGGCAGTATCCCCATTCCTACCCACAGGGAAAAGATGAACACAGCCCGATATAGCTCCAGGACAGTCGGGGTGATGTCCCAGTCATTGGGTGCCTGTCTCCCTTGTTGGTCGACTGTACCCAAGTACAGCGGTAGACCCAGGGAGGCCTGGCAGGGCCCTCATCCCTCCTCGGAGGGAAAAACTGTAACACAGCCCAGCCAAAACTCCATAACGGTCGTGGTTGATGTCCCCAATCTTGTCCGCCTGTATCCCATGTGGGTCAACCATCCCCAAGTCCATCAGTGGTTCCAGGGAGCCCCAGCAGGGTCACCATACCTTCTTGGAAGTTAAAACTGTAACGCAGCCCAGCCAGAGTTCCAGGACGGTTTAGGGTGATGTCCCCAGCCTTGGGCATTTATCTCCCATGTGTGTCAACCGTCACCAAGTCCAGCGGTGGTCCAAAGAAACCCTGGCAGGGTCCACATTACTCCACAGAGGGAAAGCTGTAATGCAGGCCAAGCAGAGCTCCAGGATGGTTGGGGTGATGTCTTCAGCCTTGGGCGCCTGTCTCCCATTTGGGTTGACCGTCCCCAAGTCCAGCAGCTGCCTCAGGGTGCCCTGGCAGGGTTCTGGTCCTTTCCTGGAGGAAAAAGCTGTAACGCAGCTGAGCCAGAGCTTCAGGATGGCTGGGGGTGCTGGCCCGCAGACATGGGCGCCTGTCTTCCATGTGGGGTGACTGCCCCCAAGCCCAGGGGCGGCCACAGGAAGCCCTGGCAGGGTCCCAGTCCATCCTGGGAGGGATAATCTGTAACGCAGGATGGCCAGAGCTCCAGGATGGTCAGGGAGGATGTCCCTTGCCTTGGGTGCCTGTCTCCCATGTGGGCCGAACATCCCCACGTCCAGCAGCTGTCTCAGGGTTCCCTGGCAGGGTTCCCATCCATCCCCGGAGGAAAAAGCTGTAATGCAGCCCAGCCAGAGCTTCAGGGTTGCTTGGGGTGCTGGCATTCAATGGTGATTCCCGCAAGTCAGACCTCTTTGGATTACCACTGGTGTCTTCTTTTTGGAAATGTATGGGGTTCCATGTTTTCCTTTGTGGCTATGACACCCCAGGCCCAAATCTGTGGGTTGTCCACAAAGCCAAATCCAGTCTTCCCTGGAGCATTTGTTGTATGGTTTATCCTTCTCCTTTTGTGCCCAGGTCAGTGCACCCACACATGTGAGGTACTGTTTTCATTAGGACACCGGTGGGAATGTGGAAAAGTAGGGCATGTGTTGTTGCTGGTGTGTACCAGTTGTTTCCTGGTGCAATTGTCAGAAAATTGTGTTTTTATCCCTACATTTGGGACTTTTCTGGGCCTTGTGGGAAATACATTCTAGGGTGATTCACGCAAGTCAGACCTCTTTTTCAGAAATGTATGGAGTTGCCTGTTTTCCTTCATGGCTGCGACACCCCAAGCCCAAATTTGCGGGTTGTCCGCAAAACCAAATCCAGTCTTCCCCAGGCCGTTTGATGTGACAGTGGTTTAGCCATTTCCCTTTGCGCCCAGGTCAGTGCACCCACACATGTGAGGTTCTGTTTTCATTGGGAGACGGGTGGGAATGTAGGAAGGTAGGACATGTGTTGTAGACCATTTGTTTCAGTTGTTTCCTGGTCGCAAATATCCAAAAATTTTGTTTTTTTCCCTACATTTTGGACTTTAAGAGGGTGTTTGATGTACCAGTTGTTTATCCTTTTCCCTTTGCACCCACAAAATTGAGGTACCATTTTCATCATAGGACATGTGCTGTTGTCGGCATCCTTCAGTCATGTCCTGGTGGCAAATGTCTGAAAATTGTGTTTTTTCCCCAACATTTTGGAAAATTCAGGGCCTTTTGGGTGATAAATCTGAGGGTGTTTCACACAAGTCAGAACTCTTTGGAGGCCCAGGGGTGTTTGTGTTTCAGAAATGCATGGGGCACCCTGTTTCCCTTGGTGGCTGCGACAACCCAGGCTGAAATCTGTGGTTTGTCAACAAAGCCATATCCAGTCTTCGACTTGGCATTTGATGTACCAGTGGTTTAGCCTTTTCCCTTTGTACCGAGGGCAGTGCAAGCACACATGTGAGGTACTGTTTTCGTCTGGACACCTGTGGGAACATGGGAAGGTAGGATATGTGATTTTGCTGACGTTTCTTGATGGATTCCTGGCGGCAAATGTGTAAAAAGAAATGTCCTCTACATTTTAGAATTTGCCTGGCCTTGTGGGTAATAGATTCTAGGGCGATTTATGCAAGTCATACCTCTTTGGATGCCCTCAGGTGTCTTATTTTCAGAAAGGCATGGAGTTCCCTGTTTTCGTTGGTGGCTGTGACAACCCAGGCTGAAATCTGTTGTTTGTCCACAAAGCCAAATCCAGTCTTCACCAGGGTGTTTGATGTACCAGCTGATTATCCTTTTTCCTTTGAGCCCAGGTCAATACATCCACACATGTGAGTTACTGTTTTCATTGGGATAACTGTGGGAACACAGGTAGGTGGGACAGGTGTTGTTGCCAGCGTGTTTCAATGGTTTCCTGTGGCAAATGTCTGAAAATGTTTTTTTCCACTACATTTCGGACTTTGTTGGGCCACGTGGGTAATACATTTTAGGGCGAATCGCGCAAGTTAGACCTCTTTGGAATCTCATTGGTTGTCATCTCTTCAGAAAGGCATGGAGTTCCCTGTTTTCGTTGGTGGCTGTGACAACCCAGGCTGAAATCCGTTATTTGTCCACAAAGCCAAATCCGGTGTTCACCAGGGTGTTTGATGTACCAGCTGATTATCCTTTTTCCTTTGAGCCCAGGTCAATACATCCACACATGTGAGTTACTGTTTTCATTGGGATAACTGTGGGAACACAGGTAGGTGGGATAGGTGTTGTTGCCGGCGTGTTTCAATGGTTTCCTGTGGCAAATGTCTGAAAAAGTTTGTTTCCACTACATTTCAGACTTTGTTGGGTCACGTGGGTAATACATTTTAGGGCGAATCGCGCAAGTTAGACCTCTTTGGAATCTCATTGGTTGTCATCTCTTCAGAAAGGCATGGAGTTCCCTGTTTTCCTTGGTGGCTGCAACATCCCATGCTCAAATCTGTGGGTTGTCTGAAAATCCAAATCCAGTCTTCCTCAGGGCGTCTGATGTACCAGTGGTTTATCCTTTTCCCTTTGCGCCCAGGTCAGGGCACCCATACGATTGAGGTACCATTTTTCATTGGGACTCCTGTGAGAACACGGGACGGTAGGACATGTGTTGTTTTCGGCGTGTTTCGGTGGTTTCCTGGTCACAATTGTCTGAAAATTGAGTTTTTTCTGTACATTTTCACTTTACCGGGCCTTGTGGTTAATACATTTTAGGGCGATTCATGCAAGTCAGACCTCTTTGGATTACCACCGATCCTTTCTTTTCAGAAATGCATGGGGTTCCCTGTTCTCCTTGGTGCTGCAACACCCCAACCCAAATCTGTGAGTTGTCCACAAATCCAAATCCAGTCTTCACCAGGGCTTCTGATATACAATTGGTTTAGCCTTTTTCCTTTTCGCCCAGGTTAGTGCACAAACACATGTGAGGTAACGTTTTCATTGGGACACATGTAGAAATGTGGAAAGGTAAGATATGTGTTGTTGCCGGTGTGTTTCAGAGGCCCCCTAGTGGCAAAACCAGTCTTCCTGGGGCATTTAATGTACCAGTGATTTAGCCTTTTCACTTTGCGACCAGGTCAGTGCACCCACACATTTGAGGTACCATTTACATTGGGACTCCAGTGGGAATGTGGCAAGGTAGGACATGTGTTGTTGCCAATGTGTTTCAGTGGTTTCCTGGAGCAAATTTTGTTTTTTTCCCTCCATTTTGGACTTTTCCAGCCTTTGTGGGTAAAACATTCTAGGGCGATTTGCGCAAGTAAGACCTCTTTGGATTCCAATGGGAGTGTTCTTTTCAGAAATGAATGGGGTTCCCTTTTTTCCTTGGTTGCTGCGACACTGCAGGCCCAAATCTGTGGGTTGTCCACAAAGCCGAATCTAGTCTTCACCGGCGCTTTTGATCTACAATTGGTTTAGCCTTTTTCCTTTGCACCCAGGCTAATGCACAAACACATCTGAGGTAACGTTTTCATCAGGACACATGTCGAAATGTGGGGAGGTAGGATATGTGTTGTTGCTGGTGTGTTTCAGTGGCTCCCTAGTAGCAAATGTCTGAAAATTGCATTTTTATCCCTACATTTTGGAAAATGCCGGGCCTTTTAGGGAAATAATTTCTAGGACGATTCTGTTATATCCTTGTTCCTCCTCCCCCTGACCCGTGGCTTTCCCCTTCCACCTCACCTGTGTCCCTGGTGTCGGGACTGCTTAGAGTAAAACGCAGCCTGGATCTGTAGTCTTTTTCCTTCTTTAGAAGAGGGATCCTATCTCGGGTGGAAGCCACAGTGGCCGCCTGTGGACTGCAGCACTGTGGCCACTTTCTCGAAGAAGGACTTAAACGGGGAAAAAGCCAAATGGCACATAAAACCCCAGTGATGCAGTCTCTTGATGTTGACGAATTGTATCCAGTTAGCTGTGGCGTCTCGGTTCCAGGAATGGTAAGCAGGGTTGCAGACTGAAGGATTCACTCTGAGGAACAATAACAAAAGGCTCCGGCAAGGAGAGGGTGAAGGCGCGGTAAAGACAACCAGCAGCAAGATGGTCATGGCTAGCAGAGCGAGGACTCCAGAGGGCACGGTTGGAGGACCTGGACAGCCACCAACCGCGAGGGAGTAGGAACATTCAACGTGGTGGCGAGGAAGTAAGTGGGAAATGCTGAAGGAAGGAGGCTGCTGAAGGGGGAAAGACACCCAGAGAAGGCAAGAGAAGACCAAAAGCAAGAAGGAAAAGCAAAAGGAATAAGGGAAAGAGGGAAGGAATGGGGCGAGGGCATGGGAAGAGAGCCCGAAGAAACGAAAAGAGAAAGGCAGGGACTGGTGTAAAAAAACAGGGCGCAGAGAGCCCAGGAGAGCAAGGAAGAGAAGGGAAAGAGTTCCGGTATGGAACAGAGGAGAAAACTAGCGTATGGCTGCAAAGTGAAATCAGGATACGAGTGGTTGCAATGCGCAGACTGCCAGGAGTGTGACAGCTAAGAACCTCCCGGTGGCGGCCATGATGGAAAAGACTAGACCGACAACATACAGAAGGGGGAACAGTGGTGGAACAGTCAATTGGTGGCCCAACTTCCACCTATGCCGTAAGCGCCAAGAGCCTGCGCACATGACAGATTCACACAAGTCAAACCTCTTTGGAGGCCAAGGGTGCATTATTTTCAGAAATGTATGGGGTACCCTTTTTTCCTTAGTGTCAGCGACACCCCAGGACCAAATCTGTGGGTTGTCCACAAAGTCAATTACACTCTTCCCCAGGGTGTATGATATACCAGTGGTATAGCCTTTTCCCTTTTGTGACCAGGTCAGTGCACCCACACATGTGAGGTATTGTTTTTGTTGGGACACCAACGGGAATGTGGGAAGGTAGGACATGTGTTCTTGCTAGGATGTTTAGATGATTTCCTGGTGGGAAAAACAGTTGTTTCTTTACATTAGGACTTTGCCGGGCGTTGTGGGTAATACATTCCAGGGCGTTTTGCATAAATCAGACCTCTTTGACTTCCCACTGGTGTCTTCTTTTTGGAAATGCATGGAGTTCCCTGTTTTCCTTTGTGGCTATGACACCCCAGGCCCAAATCTGTTGGTTGACAATAAAGCCAAATCCAGTCTTCCCCAGGGATTTTGATGTAAAAGTGGTTTAGACTTTTCCCTCTGCGCCCAGGTTAGTGCACCCACACATGTCAGGTAACATTTTCATCGGGACATATGTGGAAATGTGGGACGGTAGGAATTGTGTTGTTGCCTGTATGTTTCAGTGGTTTCCTAGTGGCAAATGTCTAAAAATTGAGGTTTTATCCTTACATTTTGGACTTTGCCGGGCATTGTGGGTAATACATTTTAGGGTGATTCGCGCAAGTCACACCTCTTTGGATTCCCAATGTGTCTTCTTTTGTAAATGCAAGGGTGCCCTGTTTTCCTTGTTTTCTGTGATACCCCAGGCCCAAATGTGTGGGCCTGGGGTGTGTTTTGGTTGTTTCTTTGTGGAAAATGTCAGAAAATGTAGTTTTTTTCCTTATATTTTATAATTTTCCGGACCTTGTAGAAAAGAAATTCTAGGGTCATTTACGCAAGTCAGACATCTTTGGATTGCCAAGGGTGTCTTCTTTTCGGAAATGTATGGGCTTCCCTGTTTTTCTTGGTCGCTGCAACACCCAATGCCTAAATCTATTGGTTGTCCACAATGCCAAATCCAGTCTTCCCCTAGGCATTTTATGTACCACTGGTTTAGCCTTTTCCCTTTGCGACCAGGTCAGTGCACCCACGCATATGAGGTACAGTTTTTATTGGTGCTCCAGTTGGAACGTGAGAAGGTAGAACAGGTGTTGTTGCTGATGTGTTTCGTTGGTTTCCTGATGGCAAATGTGAACATTTAGATTTTTCCCTATATTTTGGACTTTACCGGCCCAAGTGGATAATACATTCTAAGGCCATTTGCACAAGTCAGACCTCCTTGCATTCCCGTGTGAGTGTTATTTTCAGAAATGGATGGGCTTCCGTTTTTTCCTTGTTTGCTGCGACACCGCAGGCCCAAATCTATGAGTTGTCCACAAACCCAAATCCAGTTTTCCACAGAGCGTTTGATGTACCAGTTGTTTATCCTTTTCCTTTTGTGCCTAGGTCAGTGCACCCACAAATATGAGGTACTGTTTTCATCGGGACACCTGTGGCAATGTGCTAAGGTAGGACATGTGCAGTTGTTGATGTGTTTCGGTCATTTCCTGGAGGCAAATGTCTGAACATTTATTTTTTCCCTACATTTTGGACTTTTCCAGGCCTTTTTGGTAATAAATTCTACGGCGATTGACACAACTCAGACCTCTATTAGATGTGCATGCTGAAACACAGGATCCACTAAGTTTCGGGCATTCACTGAACCCAGAACAGAGGCATCGAACATTATGTTTGGCCATAATCTTAAGAATTTGGTTTATTGATTAGAGTGGCTCTGAAGGTACCTAGATTTGTAAATTAGGATTGCAATGTTTGGTGGAAGACACCACCACCCTGAGGGGCAGGATGCACTGGGAAAAACTCCCTTTGAGCTGCACCATCATTGACACTTTTCTTCAGGAGAATTCTTTATTGTTTCTAAATAAGTCCCTACTATTGTCAAAGCCCTAAACAAAATTTCATAGAATAAGTAAATACATTGTATTATACAACCCACCTCTCAGTGGTCTCCGTTTATCTGGGTGACTATGATACATAAACACCACATTAACAGCTACAAAATGCATGGAAGCACAAAACTAACAAACACTAGCGCAAGAAAATAGCATGTGTGTAACACCCATACAAATATGGATGACACATGCACACACCATCACCAATACAATATAGCAACCCGCAATTCATACAGAATTAAACACACAACGTCATGAATATCATGTGCATACACATTTAGAACTGCAGGCCAAGTGGACTACAAATGCACAGAATAGACCAACAGGCTGACACCCTTAACAACAAAATAAAAACGCAAATGCAAGATTAAGGAAAACACGATTGTATTTCAGCAATCACATTTATAAAAATCATTAAAAAGTAAAATTACACATTGAAATCAAAGTGAATCAAAATGTACAGTTAAAAAGTCTGAAAGGTATCTCCATCATTGGTAAATATACAGTACATATCACCAACATTCTTAATATAGGCTGACGTGCGATGCACCCTTTGCTCTGGTATGGAACCTTGTCTCATAAGTGACTTCAGGTGCTTTTTCTTTTTTTTTTCATCACCTAGATTTCATGTATGAAACAAATGGCACTTCTCTATAGTGTGGCCTTAGATGGAGACTGATCTGCCCATGTGGAGATTTTAGCCAAACGTGGTGCATGACAATGTATGAAGAAGGGCTTTATAGTTACATCATTGATTGTGCATTGGTGTGTAGGCTCACCTTCAAAATAGGAACAGCAATGGCACCCAAGTTTGAATCTCACCTTCACAGTATCCTTTTTTACGTTGGCCTTTTTATATTTTGTTTTTTGGTATTGTTTACCCATTGATAACCCCTTGATAAAATGGGGTTGTAGGTTAGGTAGGCATGGAACAGCAATTTGCCCAGTGCCTTTGATTGAGGGAATCTGGCACAGCCTTTACTATGATACTAAAAAGGGCTATTACATCCAGCTGTCAAACTCCCTTGAAAGCAAAGGCAACTTTGTAGAACCTCTACAAAGAGTGACACTTTTCATTTACTTCCAAAATAAAAATAAAAAACTCATGCACTACATTTATTTAACATCCCATAATGTTTTCAGCAAAGAGGACTAGGAATGGCAAGCCTAATCCAGGGACCGCTCACTTTATACAACAGCTACTAATAAAAAGCAGGTATGTGTTCCTCTCTGCCTGCCCTCCCAGCTTCCATCCCCTTACCAGGTACCATGTTATGCATGATATACTCATTGTGTATTGTGATGAATCCTGCAGAGTCATCCCTAAACCCCAGCCTAAAGTCTCCTCCAAAGTGGCCAGGGAACATCAGTCACTACCTGATCCTAACCCTGGGGGTCATATCAGGTGGGAGGATCACATGAGAGGAGATGGCTATTAGGTGGAAGTGGCTACTCCTCTGGGAGGCACCTGGTTTCATCTTCCTCTGACAATGAGATGTCCCTAATCCCCAACTACATAAAGGCATGCTGTCATTGCACAAATGCCTCCTATGAAACTACCCAGAGACCATGTTATGAAAAGTATTCTAACCAAAACAAGATGTATAACTTGGGGGTTCAGGAATTAAATAAAATATCCTCTAATTGTCATGATCATGCATTAAATAGAGGTCCTAACCCCAAAGTTAAAAAAACAACCTTTTTTCACAACATTCCATAGCACTACCAACTCTTAATTCACACAGCAATCCAAACCAATTAAACATCCAAAAACCAAAAATCATTATGGACTTCAGGATCCATAATTCCTTTGGTACTGGGATGAGGAAGAGGGACCCAAAGTTAGTAAGGATCAACAATGCTGTTAACCAGAATGCGTGGTCTAGTTGTTATAGACCAAAACACCTGAGCGGGATATTTAAACTCAGGAATGAGTTGCAGGTGACAGCATATGCCAGTCACAAATAAGAAACTAACGGAACAGTTAAGGCAGAGACAGACCAGAGTGTTGAGTTTGCCACAGGAGTTGAAGGAAGAATGCCAGCTGAGGCTGACGCAAGATTGTCACATTGCAGAGTAAGCACAGTGGGAAGCGGTGTCAGGAAGTGACGCCCAGTTGAGAGGGAAACTCCCTACCAATCCAACGTGCATCACTTATATGTGCAAGGGGCAGCAAAGGGTCCACGGAGCTGGCAGAGCTCTGGGATGCAACTGTGCAGTCCGCTGAAGACATGCGAGTGTGGTGAGAGAAAGGAGACCCACTGCAGCATCAACAAGGGAAACACAGATGCCAATCAAGACCGGTGAGTGCGCTTAACGATAGAGGTGACCCTGGGGGACTATGAACAGGACATTTTACAGAAGCCCATCATTTTGAATACCCAACGAATAAAGCAGTACAAAGGTGATAAGGGCACAACTTCCCTTCTATTGAATGCCAATTGGGGGAAACTTGTAACCCGCATTGTCAACAGCCAGGAGGCTGCAAAGGAGAAATATTAAAATAGCACAGGTGCATTCCCCCTTTTTGGGACACCAACTGGGTGAAACCTGTAGCTCACATTGCCAATAGCCAAGAGGCTGCAAAGGAGTAGTACAGAGGCAACAGGGGCGCAACTCCCCTTATATGCGATACCAACTATTGAAGACCTGTTACCCACATTGCCAATAGTCAAGAGACTATGAACAGTGGTATCCAGTGTTCAACCCTGCACACCTAGGATACTGGTGTGGAGAACCTTGGAACAGACATTGCCAATAAGAACAACCATAGTTGTATGAGTTTTACATCCTGGCAGGCAAGGAAACTGGGAAAGGAGTATTGAGTCCTGGCAGGCGAGTGGACCAGGAAAGAAAATGTTATTCTGAAGCAGTATAATTGTTTTAAAGCGGTGTAATGAAAAGAACTTGTTAAAACTATTTCATTTGGAGAACAAGTGTGACATTACCAGAAGCAGTTGCTGTGCTATCCTGACAAACGTAGGCAATTTGAAGAAGAAAGTTCATACAATGATAATTGCTTTACATGCTGTGAAAACCAATTCCCTCGATTTATGAGCCTGTGTTTTCAAAGAGAGACATTTTTGTTTTAACAAGAAGGATATTAGGAAAGCTAACAATTGCTTTGATTTGTGGAACAAGTGTTCATGAAAGGTACATTAACTTTAACAAGCGGAAAGTCATATTTGAAGGAAAATAACTTTGGTGTTGAATTTAACCTCACTTTATTGAATCAGAACTTCTCCGAAGGTATTCCTGCATGGATACAGCAAAGGGAATCCAATCCTGGTTCCATGGAGTAATTTCAAGAACCTATAAGTTTAAACTTTTATTCTATTGTGTTAAATTGAAGACTGTCAAATATTTATTGTATTTTGTTGTTTGTATTAGTGTGAGGATCACAGACCTTTGGACACTATGGGCCTCATTACGACCCAGGCGGTAAGTTACCGCCTGGGCCGTGACTTTACCACCATGGCGTAAACTACGTTTACGCCATGGTGGTTGGCAGACTTACCGCCCCATTCCGACCTAGGCGGGGCGGTAAGTCCCCAATCCCCATTTACCCTTCCCCATTCCCATTTTTGCCCCATAGGGCATAATGGGAGTGGGGAAGGCGTTAATTACGCCACCGTAAATTACGGTGGCGTAATTAACTCCATGGTCCCTTAGCGCCATGGATTTTAACACCTGCTAAAAGCAGGTGTTAAAAGCACCATGGCGCTAGGGGACCTCGTAATTGGCGGTAAGGGGTCGGCGCAGCTAACGCTGGCGTTAACCCCTTACCGCCAGGGTCGTAATGAGGCCCTATGTCATCTATCTTTAGTTTAGTTTGCTAGGTTGAGACATCCTCGTTAGGATAAGGAAAGATGGACATTTATCTAACCCTTTTTCATGTAATACATCGAAAACCTTGAGAAAACGTTATCTTTGTGTCTCGCATTTCTGACCCCTCGCAGTATGTTGTATTAGGGTGTAAACCGTAGCATTTCCGACTGGACAGTCATGTGTTAACCTCCTACAGAGCACATGGCACTTAAGATCGGATAGCCACTGACCTTTTGTCTCTTTCAAAGGTGTGAATGCATGCATTTTAAACAGGCAATTTCTATATACCCATATTCAATGAGTGTTTAAACCTGATTGTTACAGATTGTCACCTTCTGCAGCTTGTGAAGAAATGCATTCATTATGTAGGGTAAACTCCAACATTCATCAGAATCATAACCACATCCATGATATTCTCCCTCTCTGCCATGACCAATTTATAGAGCATTAATGTGTTGCTTTCAAGGATAGGTGCACATTTAAAGATAAATGGCTTTGATGACTACTAGTATTATGAACATACACTCTGTTCTTAGCTTACTAATAGACTGCAATGCTCTATTGCACAAAATCCAGTTGTTTCTGTGATCGGACAAATGTTGTGGTAAATCCTAGTGTATTCTGTATAGTGTAAATCTATTAAAACAGGCAGCAAGTTGCACACTGTGGTAAGGTTCCATTTTTTCACAGTTTTTAGAAGGTGGATGACAACCCTAATTTGCGCACCAAGCCAACTAATATAATGTTTTAGTTACAGTACATTACAGTGCACTATACAGCCCAATTGTGCTACATACAACACAATGCATGTCTTACCATATTATTGGAGAAATAGGTCTTGCCCTTCTGTCCATATTGTGGAATCGGGATACCTGATGGTTGCATGTACAGAGCTGTTTTACTTGTGCACCTGGCTATAGGACATGCTTTCCGTTAGAAGTTCAAAACCCCATTTGCCTGCAAAGCGAACTCACATGCATATCGGTAAGCAGTTCCCTGATTCTGAAACTAAACTGTGATCAGACCACACTGTTTGTACTATAGACAGAAGAGTACCATAGGTGTAGGTACTGCATGTCGCTTTGATTTATATCAGTTTGCAGGAGGAAGTGGGTCATGGTGTAATGGAGAAGGCATGTTGAGTGCACTGCACCATTTTTTGTTTTTAGTCATTGGAGCTATGTCTACAGTAGAACCTATAGACCATATGTTTGACTAGAGCACCCATCCTTTTTCACATCTTCACTCATTCTGATTAATGGTTTCCAAAGGTTTCGAACACATTTCCTATTAGCCCTACCGAGCATAGTGTCACAGATGGCCTGTATAATCCACAGTGTATAATCCACAGACACAGATATCAGGTTTTCATGCCTTATTGAATTTTTAAATTAATCATTTGCTGAGACTGGCATGAGTGAGACTAAGGGAGTCCATATTATTCTCTCACCTTCCACATGGGCGCCACAGCCCACTCATCCCTAACCATCACAGCTTTCCCGATGTATCCTAAAGCAAGGTAACCGCTACTGTGTTTCTCTTCTCTATTCTGGGAGGAAAACATAAAGACTGTGGCCTACTCTGTCTACCTCCCTCAGAAAATGTCTAAATGATCTCTCTTTCTCTCTTTCTCAACACCTGTAATTCTCGCTCATTATGCAACCCATCATGATCTCCTGATGATCCTTGTACCCCCAATCTTTACAAATCACTCATGAAATCTCCAGACTTACCATCCATCTTCCTATCCCTCCGCAATGACTCCATCAGCACCAGAAGAGTCCGAGCTCACTTGAAATCTACATACCTATGCCCTGCACAACTGATAAAAGATGCAGCTCGAGAACTCTCACCATTTATCACTAAACTAATAAATGCATCCTTTACAGCTGTACCATACCCAACAACCTGAAACAATCCTGGGTCCTCCCACTCCTTAAAAAACCAAATCTAGATTCTGCCATCCCTACCAACTACAGTCCCATCACTACAGTGCCGTTTCTTCCCAAAATCCTTGATAAAATATCATACCAACAAATTCAACAATACCTTGAACTTAACCACCTCCTAGGAGACCGGCAGTCAGGCTTCAGACCTCAGCACGGGACCGAGACTGTACTCATAGATCCTAAGGCACAGATAGATGAGCTGAGAGACGAGGCAAGACAGCACTTCTGTTTCTTCTCAATCTCTCAGCTGCATTTGATCTGGTCTACCACGAGATCCTCTGAACACACTTACAGTTGGCCGCTCATTTCTCCCAGGAGGCAACTGAATGGATCCAGTCCTTCCTCAATAACCGCACTATGCAAGTTTTTTCCCCTTCAGCAGCCACTGACCCCATTACCATTACCTGTGGTGTGCCACAGGGTTCGTGCGTATCCCCTACCGTGTACAACATTTTTTCAACCTCTTTTCGATGATTTCGATGGCCTGGGTATCACCTACACGAACTATGCTGATGATACCCAGATCCTCATCCCATTGACGGGGGATTATGACAAGGATTTGCCCTTTGTAAATCGTGTGTACCTCATCATCCAGGCATGAATGGCCTCTCATGGTCTATGCCTGAATGCTGACAAGACAGAACTCCTCATCCTAGGCACCGCACCCAACCTTAATAAATTAGGTAAAAACTACTTCACTTTTGTCATTGACAATAATATCATCACCGTAGCTAAGGAGGTTAAAATCTTAGGATTCTATTTAGACTCAACGCTCACCTTCAAAAAACAAGTCAATGCCATGGCTTCCGCTACATCTTATACATGTAAACTCATTAGGGCATCCAAACCATTCCTCTCACCAAACAACTGCATCACTCTAGCCAGAGCATTGATCCTATCCAAGTTGGATTATTGCAACAAGCTCTACGTAGGCAGTAACAAATACATTACAAATAAAATTCAAACCCTGCAAAACAATGCCTTAAGAGTAGCCCTAAGCTTCCCGAGGAAAGCACATATCTCAGAGACTAGAAGATCGTACAACTGGCTTTCTACAAAAGATAAAATGTTCCTTAAATCAGTCTCTCTGACCTACAAATGCCTACACCAAGCGGCCCCTTAACATTGGATAACGAGATTCACCAGACCGACTTCCTGCCGCCCCTGGAGGAAATAGCTTTCCTGTCAAAGCAGCACAATTTTGGAATTCCTTACCACCATCCCTTAGGGAAGACCTTCCCTACCCACAATTCAGATCTAATACCATCCGCTGGATCAAGGAACATGACACCTAATGCTAGGACATCTAATCACCTCCACTGCCGCGCCAATTGTAAATTGTGTATAAATTGTATATCCTCTCACCTCTATGCTTAGATATATCCACAACTTGTAAACTCTGTATATTCACCTATAATGTATACTTTGATGTATTGGTCCAAATGTTTGATGCTTCCAACACTGTAACCTAGTTGGATTCATTTACTGCGTGCTCTGTAACTTAAGTTGTACACTCCTCTTGTTGCTTGCGCCCTGCTACCCACGGGTTAGGTGCGGTTTACAAATAATAAAAACAACAATCAAACAAACAAACATACATCAGACCTTTGCTCAAAAAGCCCAGAGTGGAACCATTTGATCCAGCCAGCTATCACCCTGTCTCTAAAACGCCTTTTTTATTGAGAAACTTAAGGAAAAATGCATATAGTGCCGACCCTGGGACTTCATCGAAACAAACCAACTCCTGAATGAGGTGCAGCATAGTTTTAGACCTTCTATGAGTACATAATTGGCTCTGAGTGTCATCTGTGATACACTTAAAAACAATGCAGATTCAAATTCAGAGAGTGTGTTCGTCATCGCTAGGTGTCACAGCAGCTTGTGACACCATCAGTCACGAAATCCTCCTAAAAATACTGGAATATATTTGTATTAAAGAATGAGCTTTTCACTGTATCTCCTCCTTCCTAACTGGTAGAACAGAAACCACAATCCTCGGCCCCTATATTTACAGACATTTTCCGCTTAACTGCGGAGTAGCCCAAGGATTTACACTCTCACCTCTACTTTTTAACATCTAATTGGAACCCATACTTGACATCATCAATAAACCTGTTATCTATTGAATAATACTAAAATGTCGCCCTGAAAATTGCGACCTCTTCATTACTGCGTCTCTGCAAGGTAATAAAATGCAGACACCCCACTACACTGACTAATGGGAGGGGGGTTACAGGGGTGCCTGCCGCTCCTCTTTGTTGGTGTATTGGGATTTGGAGGTTGCCATTAAATGGTAGCTGGAGACAATAAAGACAAAAAAAAGAAAAAAAGATAAAAGGACCCTGCAATGCAAGTTCAGACCCACGTTAGTGGGCAAGACCTGACGCCGCAGGGTCAGAGGAGGGACGCAGCATACTTCACAGTGTGCTGCTGAAAAGGTAAGTGGGTGGGGGCCAGGTAAGGGGCTGCAAGGCACACTGATCTATGTGATCAGCGCGCCGCGCCATAATGGGAGTCAGCAATTTATTTTGTCCACATTATGGGCGGCGCTGTGATCACATAGATTCTTATCTACTGCTACAGCTATCAGATGACACACAAATAATCTACAGATTTGTCAATCATCCATCACCAAATTCCCCGGACATAGAAAACTGCCTTGCACGGGTGGACGAATGGATGACAACAGACAGACTTAAACTAAATCCTAGCAAAACTGTATCCCCGACTGACCCATTGAAGGGGTCGTACCTGAGAACTTGCCGCCCGACGTGATTTGCCATTGAATTACTGGCGCATCTTAGAGCTATAAGCTCTGTCTCCTGTCCACACGTTTGTACCTCTATGTCAACTCCCCTGAAAACACCGGACCTACTTACCCCTGAAGAATTTCTAAAGAATGGAATTAACATAGAAAGAAACATGTTGGGTTGGGGAATGTGATGCTGTAGTAGGCAGCAGTCTATATCACAGTGTTGTGTATTGTCTTGAATACTTTTAATATTGATTGGTTATCTTACTGTGATGATCTCCTATGTTTTCCTTATTTTTTTCATAACTATTGGAGATTGTATTTTAGAACACTGTTTTAGAGTTGTGTGTTAATTGTTATAATTGAATGTAATAACAGTGATGTGAATTTGAATGTTTGTGTATGAGTGAGGTTTGTCTGGAGTGTGGTTTCTGGGAGAGGTTGTGAGTAGTGTGGTGTAGGAGGCAGACCTTATGTGTCTGATGTTTTAGAGGTGCTATTATGATGGCACTACGGATGATTTTTAGATATATATGATCATTTTGTATTGATATGCCTTTTCTAATAATCTATTATTAAATGATAAAATTAATATTCTAAATGTGTCCAGTGAAGTAAATTGAATTATTTTGCTTCTCTTTTTGTTTTATGTGGACATTTTCACAGTCTTGTGGCTTGTCTATATGAGATAATTATTGTTTAAACGTGTGTACCGTTCTAGAGCTTACCACACAGAGAACCCCGTTCTATGGTCTCTTTTGCTTATATAAATACAATGGTGCTTTCCAGGTTAGACCATAGAATAGAGATAGACCTGGTATCCTTTGTCACTCCAGTTTTTTGCTGACAAGATTGTATCCTACCCAAACCTCTCAACAAAGGTAAGAAATCTTGGAATGATAACGTAATGTAATACAGCATTTGTATAGCGGCAAATCCCATTGGTATGGCTTCAAAGCGCTACAGGTGATCGCCCTCGTGGGATGAAAGTCCATAGTATGGGTGGTTTGTCATAGGAGATTTGAATGCGTTTGTGCACCATAGTAGTCGGAAGAGAATGCAAGTCCAGGTGACTGAATATTATGTGTCCAGCTAGACGACATTATTTTTGCGGGACATAGCATTCTAATGGCAGAGTTGTTGTGCAATGTGTTATTAAGTAGTGCATGATTGCAGATGCGTGCAAGTAGGTGGCCGTGCCAGCAGCTATTTTCCATTCACATGCAGTGAATCCTTATTGGTTTCTTGATTTATTGAAGTTGGTGTGGGTCATGTCCTGCGATCTGCTGCAGTCCTTTCTACTGTGTCACTTAATACATTCTTTGAAAGACTCATTGATGCCCAGCCTAACTGGCAGGGGTTTCAGAAGACTCGATGGGGGGAATGGGTTCATCAGGGCACAGGTGGGAAGAGCCAGTTCCTGAGTGCCATTCAGAAGTCAAGGTGATCCTCAAAGTGGCAGATTCTAAGGGGAATCATGTTCCATATTGTGTGTGCTAGGATGGACTAGGAGGTTCCCCCTAATATGATTGATTTTAAGAGGGGATGACCTGAAGGAGTGTGGTGCCTGATCCTAAGTTTCTGTTGGTTTTGTACCAGGTGATCTTGTGTTGTCATCATTCTGGACCTCTCCTGTGCAGGGCACAGTGGGTGATACACCTGGCTTTGAAAGTGGGCTTTTGCCCAACAGGGAGCCAATGGAGGACACAGAGGGTGGGTTGATGTGTTCTCTGAGGCCCAGTGTTAGGAGGAGCCTAGCTGCAGTGTTTTGGACCCTTTGGACTTTTCTGAATTGAGATGCAGGTGCACCTAGGTATAGGGTGTTAGCATAGTCTAAGCGAGAGGAGATGATGGTCGTGATTGCTGTATCCCTGTGAGGGTAGGAGAGGTAGGGGAAGATGCATCAGAAAAAGCAAAGGTGTAGATAGCATGATGTAGAAACATAGTTGATGTGAAAGTTTCAGATCTGCATCCATGGTACATTGCAGGTTCTTTGCTGATTTAAATGTGGTGGGATGAGGGCCTAGAGATGACTGTCATATGGTTTGTTGGGGGAAGAGGGCAGTCTTCTTGCAGGTCGTGATTTTGTTTTTTTTGGGGTAGAGGAGGTGGCGTTTTGCCGTCATCCAGTGGTTGATCACTGTGAGGCATGAGGCAAGGTTGGAGGGGGGGTTTGGATGAGGTCTTAGGGATCCTGAAGATGATCTGGGTGTCATCTGAGCAGTTGTAACAGGTTAGGCCACATGTGCGAATTAGAGCAGGGAGGGTGTTCAGAGAGAGGTTAAAGGGCAGGAGGATACAGAGGTGCCCGGAGGTACTCGATTGGTGACAGGGCGAGGGGTCGACGAGAAAGGAGGTAAGAGGATAATATGCAATTGGCTAGTAAGGACAAAGGATATCCACATCAAGGTTGGATCCCTAATGCCGAGTGAGTGGAGTCTGTCCATGAGGGTGCAGTGGTCGATAGTGTTAAAGACCACTGAGAGGTGGAGGAGGATAAGTGCAGCGCAGTCTCTATCTTGATCCACAGGTCAAAGCCATTGTCAAGCTGTTTCTCTCAGCTGTGCATGCTATGCAGCATCTTATTTTACTTAACATTCATCCACAGGGCCATGGCCATCATTTCTCTAACATTATCCAAACTAGACTATGCAAACAGCCTCCAATTTGGAATCCCAGATTACTTAAAGATGAATCTTCAAAGAGTCCAAAATGCAGCAGCAAGAATAATTCTCAGAATTAAGTGATTTGAACATATCATGGCAGGATTATGTACTCTCCACTGGTTACACATCACAAGAGGGTGCATTTTGAAACCTTGTGACTAACTCATCGTTCATACCATGAAGGTGACCCTTACTCCTTCAGAAGTAAGTTTCAACACTGCACTCCTTTCAGAATACTTAGGTCCAGCAATGCTGCACTAGTTCTAATCACTAAGTTCAACAAGAAACAGCAAGGAGGATCCCCTGTTTCAGTTCTAGATGCAAAACTGTGGAACACCCTAGCCAAACCTCTCTGCCTGGAGGAAAACCACTGGACTTTCTGGAAATGGCTCAAGAGTGGCTTTTTAACCAATCACTTTGAAAGAAATTAAAACTAATGGCAACCAACTAGAAACTGTGCAACAGAAACATTTGTGCTAATTTACGACAAACAATTTAAAAAAAACTGAGCACTACCACATGTGGGCAAACACACTGACTCATGGAACCGCTCCTGTGTGGCACTGGTCAGCACCTTTTACATCACTGAAATTTACCACCAAGAGCAAGAAAGTGACAACACCCTCACCCTCACTTTTCATCTCCATCTCTCAACGGACTCGGCCATACTAAAATTTTGAATTCTTACACCTCCTGCACTCCTACAGAGGACCTCTTAGTTATAGTGTACTTAACACTTTAAGACCCTTTCCATCCTCTATCAACAACCATAATGTTAGGTTTTGCACTCTACAATCGGGGTATCCCATATGGCTAACCTTCCCAGGCAGTACCAAACACAAGCAACTTAGAGATTTTCATATCGACACACATGTAATGGGTACTTCTGGTCTGCATCCATCAACACCACATGTTCTGCATCTGTCTTCACGCTATCTGACTGACACACCCTGCCCTCCTTTCTTACGGAACCATGGAAGGGAGCCCATAAATATTGGCAGAAGTGTGCTATGTAAGACCACTTTATCCTCCCTCCTGCCTCTGTGGTTTTTCATGTCTCCATCGCTCCTTACCTGTTCCTCTTTCCTTTTTCTTTCACCTCTCTCTTTTACCCTTCCTTATATGTGATTCTCTCTCCTTCTTCTCCCCCCTCTCCTGCCACACTCACACTACCTGCACCTCTCTCTTCACCCCTCAATGATTCCTCTCTCAATTATGCCCTAACTGTGCCTCTCTCCTCTCACCTCACAACTATCTACTCCTCTGTCTCCTGATCCTACACACTCTCTCTGCATATCTTCCTCCACTACCATCCTTCCTATTATCTTTGCCCTCCCCTTTTATTACTCCTCCTCCCACCAAAGTCTGTCTCCCATCCCCTCCGTGCTGGCTGGGTTTTTATAGCACAGCTTGTCCCCTCCCAACACTCCTCCTGGCTCTCATTGATTTCCCTGGTCACATATCTACTTAGCCAATCTATGCTAGGCTATCCCTGGAAGTCTTTAAGCAGGGTTTTAACCCTGCTGCTTGTTTTCCTTGTGGCTTTCTCAATGCATATACAATGCACACCCTGTGAGGTAGGGACAGGGGCCTCACCAACTCCCTCAATCAACCTTGTGGGTAGGACTGACCCTGGAATACCTCCTGGTATATCCCCTTGCCCAGGTTGGGAGGGGTCCTGGTTCCCCCCTGACAGTGTCATGACTGACCCTGTCACATTAAGCAATGGGGAGAAATAATGGGAGTTGTAGTATGAAATATCTCAATATACTCACATTTCTAAGTTTTCTGACTGCATTAACTTCCCTTGGTATGCATATGCCAGCATAGGAGGATACCCTCTGATGTTTAGTATTGTCAAATTCATTTGATATATTTTTTTTATTTGCCATTTGGCTATGATCCATCTCATCCTAATAAGAAATGCCTTTAATCCAGACAGTATGTATATCCATCGTAGTCAAAAGAGAAGGGCAAATGGTAGTTGCAGTCCTTAGCTTGCTAGGCCTATGCCAGTATTGTGTTGTAATGTACTCACTGATAATTAGTAATGATTTAGTAATATCAATTGATATCATTTCTTTCTCCATTTCACACAGGTCTCCCGCTGACTGTTAGAAATGTAAACAACGGTTTAATTTGTCACATCTTTCTTTGCGGATCTTGGTTCAACAGTAACAGCAAACATGCACATTTGCATATTTAAAACTAGTCCTTTATTAGATATGGGCGAACATGGTGAACATTCTAAATCAACCCCTGTGTTAGTGGTGTATTTAAAGGCTGCATAATTACTCCATGTTTATTTCATTCATTATTCACAGTTCTGAAGAAGGTAACCGCTGATGATGATGGATAATGACAGATGTATTCCAGTCCAAACGTACACAGACAATGTGGTATTAATTTTGAGGACTCCCATGTTCTTGCATACACTGATAACAGCATACATGCAGTTTATGAGCTCCCTAGATCTGCAAGTAAATGCTAACAAGTGTGATGATGGTTATGATATGATAGTTTATTTGTATAGCGCCTATACACAAGTGTTTCAAAGCGCTTCAAGGCAAGAGAGGGAGCAAGGGAGCAAGGGAAAATACAATGACATTCTTACAGGTCATGAACAAAAAGATAGTGCAAGAGCTAAGGCACAGATAGGAAGGAAATGGGAAACAGACAGGCATCTACCATACTAGGCCTGACGACATTTCAGGTAGAGTCTGAATTTTACAAGAGGTGAGGGAGAGGGGAGGAGAAGGAGGGAGAGGAACAAAACAAGCGACTATCATACTAGGCCTGGCGACATTTCAGATAGTGCTGGTGGGTGGGAGAACAAGTATGTGTGGGGGGAGGAGACAAAACATTTGTATCTATCATACTAGGTCCAAGGGACAATTCTGATAGAGTAAGTGCATAGAAAAGTAAAGGAGGGGAGAAGAGAGAGGGAGAAGGGAGGGGGAGGAGGAGAGAACAGAGAATAAACAGTGAAGAGCAGAGGAGAGCGTGAATACTTTTGCAGAGGTCAGGAAACACAAAATGTTGCAGGGAACAGAGAATGTAGGCAAGGAATCAAGAAGACGAAGGTCAAAGCATGCTTCGAGGCTGCCCTCAGTACCATATACAGGGTTGTTAGTAATGCTAAATATAAGTGCAAACAGATCTTTGCAAATCGTTGAAAGGTAGAGCAATGCACAGCTTTTAAATATTTGGGTTTGTGGTTCAACCATAAATTAGGCTGCAGTGATCATAGATATATATATATATATATATATACACTAAAAAAACTTTGTTAAGGGGACAGTATGGTTAAGTTGTGCTACTAAAAACCTGTCAAATTCACACAAAAAAACTTTATAAATGTGACATTATGGTTCGGAGTAAAACCGAAAACCCCCTGAAATTCGCCGTTATGGTAGGCTAAGCAACCATAACTGCCCGCACCACTGTGCACTGCTAACACTAACACCCAGGACATCAAAGATGACATCACAAATGTCATTGATGACATCATGGATGACATCACATGTGTAGCTCCTTCATTTTTGTTCACTGCCATATCTAGGCCAGGTGGGTTTATTTACTGACAGACGTAAATAACACACCAGGTGTCCGGGATGTCTGTAAATCAACAAAATGGGAGTGTCCTAAGGACACTATACCTGTCCGTACCGTCCGCAGCCAAAATGGAACTGTACGTAGAACAGGCGCAGAGGCCGACATGTATGTAGTTAACCAAAATGGAGGTGTCCTAAGGACACTGTACCTAGCCGTACAGTCAGCAGAACATCTACGCACATGCGTACCACACCCATAAGTACTGCGAACATCGTGCCTGTCCGTAACTGTCTGTCTCACTTGTGTCACACTTTTAATTAGTTTCAGGACCCGAACACTGTCCATTGAACACCCGCGCACGTCCGTTACTCTGCATTTGGTGTCTAGCAGGCACCCATTTCCTACACAGATGTGTTTACAATGTCATTATGGGACCACACTCATGCTGAGCGTGTGGCCTAATGTGCGCAGTTTGTATGCTTCCGCAACATTGTAAAAGAATTTATACAGACATGGGAAATTATTTTACGGTATAAAATCACCATTTCACATGTCCCATACAATGGCCCTATCTTTCAACGTATTGTTTCGAATTTTTGCAACGCTTTTGAGTGTTCGATATGGTGATGAGGTGCACCCCTCCACCCCTATAAAAGGCCACACCCCCGAGCTCATCTTCATTGTACTTCTGGCTATAGCAGATTGAGTTGTACTGCCTTTACTGCTGTAGCGAAGATTACCCGACCAATTCTAATGGCATCCATGGCTGCTGTTGCTTCATTACCCTCAGCACCACCCCCAAACCCTCCACCGCCACCACCTCCCCAAGGGCCTGCAGAGGGAAATATGCGTGAGAATGTAGAGCGAGAGGAAGAAGAGGAAGAAGAGAATGAGGTGGAGGAACTCCGCACTACAAGCACTCGACGGGAGTCGTGGATGTGGCGGTTGTTTACCGTTTGTGGAAACGTACCAAAAGCACGTACCAACCAGGTCAGGTGTAACCAGTGCAAGTTGGTGCCGAGTCACGGGAGACCTGTTGCGTACAGCTTTGCTACGACAACCATGAAGCGACACCTAACCTCGTTCCACAGTGCGGACATTCGCAAGGTGGTACCATGTGAAGAACGTAGTAGGTTGAGTTCCTCCGCAGCATCCTCTCTGTCCGATCCTCTCACCACAAGAGACACTCCTGTGGGAGAGCGCATCCCTCCAGCTGCCTCACAGGCCATTTGCGATGGTGTTGACCCTTACCTTGCGAGGGTCACAATATTGTGTATATACTGTGACACAGTAATCTGCAAGGGCGAGAGTCTTCGAAGTGCTTTTGAGACTACGGTCACAGAGCACCAGAAGAACTGCTCCCTAACCAAGTAAAGCCCACCCTACATCTTTCTCTCTCCACCTGCCCTTTCTTATCCACGTGGTTGGTGTCCCTTCCTTACCCTCCTTCACCCTCCTCTCCTAGTGTCTCATGTGTTAAAAAAAAATGGAAAACAACAAAAATTACTAAAAAGTCTCTTTTCAGAGCAGCCTTTCTCATTTTAACAATGGAACTATCAAGTGACTGTTGTAGGCCCCCGCGCATTTTTCAAAAAGTCTGCGGACCGTCGTAGGACGTAAAAATGGAGGGTGCAAGTGGAGCAAAACCAATGCACTTTTCGTTGGGAGTAAGTGGTGGCTCTGAAAAGCCTTTTGGTGGTGTTTTGTGTGTTTCAAAAACTGTGCATTCGAAAAAACACATTGCCATATAGGTGACTATAAATCCAAAAAAGGTTGCAATGCATTTTGAACATTTCGACGAAAAATCTGATTGTCAGCATATTTGAGATGGACTCCATCTCTGTGAAAAATGAAAGTGCTGCGAACCGAAATGCTTTCATTGTGGAATGAGGACATGCCAACATCTCTTAGAAAGGCACGAACAGCCTTATTGACATTGCGCCTCACCTTCTCCATTTGTGGACCAAATGCAGAAGAAAGCAGCCACGTTTGTCTTTGTGCAATACAGGAAGAAACTACTTGTTAATTTGGAAACTTATCCATGACCTTCGCAAGTCCTTCCTTCATTGCAAATTGCAAAGAAATTCCAGAGACATTCCCAAACTGTTTCCTCCACAATGAATGATAATTATATCAGGATGACGCTCTGTCTGTAAAGGAGCACAGAGAGGTAGCAAGTCCAGCCACTTCATTGCATGCACTCCATGCCAGTGCACTTCCACATGAGAAAATCCAAGATCTGCAGATATACCGCAACTTTCTGGATGCACCTTCAACCAATGCATCCATGAGTCTCCCAAAATCCAGATAATCTGTTTTCGAGCACAAAGAACGATGGCTGTCTGGTCTCCTGTCAGGAAAAAGACGTTCTCACTAAATCTCTCCATTCAGAACACACCCACTGAACTTTACTGACCAATCCCTAGCTATGCACATTCTCATTTCGATGCGTCTCCACCCCAGAAACCCCGTTGGTAATACGCGCTGCCTGCAGACTACCGCCATGTCCATGGACACGTACAGGATCTGACCGTGACGGCTGTACATGTAAATAGTATTCCCCTTTTCCCCTTTAAGGTGGCTCTGAAAGGAGCCGTTGTTTTTTGTATTTTGGCCAGATGCCTGACAAACACCTGTTATTTTGTATTTTTTTGATTTTTTTTCTTCTTACTTTACTCCTACAATCATTACAGAACCTTCTCCAAAGCAAGCCTTACATTCCAAAAGAACGTGGCATTTCCCAAAAAAGATAACGAAACACCATCTGTTTCAAAATAAGCTGCATTACTGGAAACAATGTTCTTGTGGCTTCAGAAAACCATACCAGCGCGTAACATGAAAGCATGCATGCCGCAATTGATGGTACACCTCCCAATACTTTGATCAGGACAAAAAACTGAACTGGTGTCCCATTTTCCTCTGGGGAGTAAGGCAGAAAAAATGACTTTCGCAGTTGGAAAGATATTAATGACTGCTTGCACCAACTGTTCCAAATCTTCCAACAAAGTAGTTGAAGTCACGTAGCCCAAATGGCAAGCACCGTAGTGCAAAACTACCACATGGGGACTGGACACCCTAAGCATATGTCTGCAAACTTGGAGAATTGCCGCAACATTGCAATCAGTGGCAGAGCTCCACATCACCTCCACTCCTCTGACATCGAAATTGTGTGCCACATGCCTACTTCTCGGAATAGTGCTGTAAACCATGGACAAAAATATCTCAGAGCACCAACACCCTGACTTTCTCCACCTCTGCCATCTTCACTACATGCACCGTCTTTCGACGCAAATGAACAATATGTACATCTGATTGGCTGATGCCTAAAGTCCCCTTTCCATGCAGGATTTGCTGTAGAACCCCGTATGTGCCACGCTCTACCCGCGGACAAGCTTGGTCTACGTGCGGCACGTAACTCTTAGCCAGTCCTTCTGGCCTTTCCACATCACTCGCAAATCCATTACCTCATTGGGCACAGGTAAGCTGTCACACAACCATCCACCAATCACATTCAAGATCTCTACATCTAACTCCGTCATCAGAATTCCGTACTTCAAATGTACTGTTGATCACTCTGAATGCAAGTCTCATATCATTGCAAAGCACCTACTTTAAAAATTAGTGTGCAAGTGTCACAGATGTCTACTTACAGCTCCATGCATATGCTCATGCATGAGTACAAAGTACAGGTATGCATATTTTATTCAGAGAACATGTGCAACCCTTATGATTTCATTGAAACACATTAATGCCACTAAATCTGCATAGCCAATACATACCAACGCTCCCCCTTTAAGTGCAAGACTTCTGATTGTTCATTGACAAACCGCACTACTTCTTACTGTTTGCTGCATAACCTATACATATGTAACAACTCTCCCGATTTTGGCGCAAAATTCGATTTTCCATTAGCAAATGTCACAATTTTTGACTGTCTACTGCCTAAATCAATGCTGCTTCCAATGCGATCGTATGAGAAAAATAAATGTTCCCGATTGCTGTGGTGACATCTCCCTCTGAGGTTCTCACAATTTTTCGCATTCGTACTTATAATAGGAAAGTGCTCAAATTTTTCCCATCTACTATAATGACCTATCACTTACAAACCTCTCTGCTATGGACAACACAGCTTAAAAATAACAAGCGATTTTCATGAACTGAAATTTGTTCTCATTTGCGAAGCAGGTTCAACTAACATACTGCAAATAACATATAAAGGCTGTACATAGTGAAATGAAATGCACACATGCACTGTGTTGAGATATGAAAAGTGAATACTCCAACGAAAGATGAAAAATGAACGTGTACATTAACATCACTGCTTTAAACACACAAAGTTACTAACTTCTTCCTTTTACAATTGCAGTGAAGACTACTCTCCTCAAAATCAAAGGCATCTACACTACAAACAACATATCCGAAGAAACCTGGTCATTCGGCAAAGAAAAGTAACTACTGTACTACATTTATATTCTTATGTTCCTCAAGGAGACTGTGGGGTTATTTATGTAATTTGCACACCAAAAAAAAACATTGATTTCTGAGTCATTCTACCCACAAATCCACATTTATTAAACAAAAAATAAAAGGCAGAATGGCACACAAATCCCTGTGTTTTTGGAACACTTTCTACTCTCATCTAAAGCACAGTGTAGTAATATACAAACAGAAAAATAGCCTTCCCAAGTCATTGTAATTGCCCAATGCACATTCACACACCACCACAAAGAGCTTCCCCATCAAACTCATGCACGCATGCACACAGCACACATACATTGTACATCAGACCAAACCATGTCTTCTTTTTTTTGCAACCGGCCCCAAAGAATGCATACCAAAAAGCAAGTCTGTTGAAAGGAACGCATAAATAGAGCAAATGAAAGTAAAAGTGTCCAATGTAAGCATCCATCTTTAGCAGAGTTTGTAGAGAACGTTGGAACAAAACGGCTAATACAGTCATTTAGTGAAACAAAGGAAGCTTCAACTACCGAAACTTTGGCTCCTCTATCAAAATGTGGCACGAAACAGAAAACGCTTTACAAAAAATCGGCTACCAGTACTGCTAACAATGCTCCTATGAATCCTGATATAGTAACAAGAACCCATAGTAAAAAAAAGTATTCTAGCAAAAATGTTTCACCACAGAGTCCTTCAGAATCTAATAAGAAGAGGAGCAAAATCATCCTCAACCCTTAAAACCTACCGTAGAAAATTAATCCTACAAGCTCTCGTAGAAAAACTAAGTACTAAACTACAAAAGAAACTTCTCAATAAACAGAATGTCAACAAAAATAACTTCTTAAATATTTGTGCAGGTGAATGGAGTCACACAACAGCCACAGAACCATATTTTAATGAAAAAGCATACACACAAAAACAGTTGCCCTCCATAGCAGTGGACGAGGGTATGAAAAAATCAATAATACCATCATGGAACAAGAAACACTGCTTACAAAAGTATCCCCTAAAAACTCAGAATTACCTCTCCATTCAACTGAACCAGACCGTCCAGTATACAAATGGCCATGCACATCAATGTGTAACATTCCTAACAAATCTTTCAAATCTTTACGTCAGTTCCTTAATCAGTATGTGAAAGGTAAAGACAAAATCAAAATGAAAGTGCTGCAAAATATGGATATCTGTCCGGTGCGCAAATACACAGGACTACAAGGGCATTCATTAGCCTGAATTTCAGGACCTATTTGCAAAAGCACCTTCCATTATATCAAAAGAATATCAATACATCATTCAAATGTAAGAAATCTAGTGTATAAACTGTACTATGCCAAAAGTCCAGCTTTAGAAATCACCTCTAAATAACACTCTTCTACATGGTACACAAATACCTACAAGAAGAAATCAACAGTATCCAGAGAAAATATTTTGGAAGTGAAAACCACTTACAAAAAGCAATAGTTTCAGAACAGACTAGCAACAATTCTGCACATAGCGACCTTCTATTACACACATACAAAAAAGAAATACTAAAATGTAAAAGTACACCAGCTGAAGTACCAAACCATGTGTGTGTGTTTTGCCGCATAACGTTTTACAAAAGGAACACAAAAACTATAGACATAACATACAAAATAGAAGACAATGAAGATTCCAAATGGTTTGAATTAGCTCTCTACCTTTTAGCAGAAAACAAATACCAAATAAGTGAACCCCTAATATGTTGCAGTTACTGCACTACAAAACTGGACAACAACCAAACTCCTTCATATGCTATCACAAATAATTTGGAATTATTCCCACTACCAAAACCCCTGCAACAACTCAATTTGTATGAGAGCATCATAATTCAAACAGTTCACCCATTTCAAGCAATAATATGTCTTCAATCAAAAACAGCACAATTACCTCCCTCTGAATTGGTGAAAGGAATCTGTGGCAAAGTATTGTATTTGCCATTAGATCTGACAGAAAATGTGCACACCCTAGGAGTGCAACGTCCAATAGAGCATTCTTTAATTGTCTTAGTAAATGCTGTACCAACAAAAGACAAAGAAAATTGGCAACAACTGGTGCACTTACATAAAGTTAGACAAGCCTTGCAATATCTGAAAGACAATAACGAATACTATAAAGAAATAAATATTGAAGAAAGCCTAAGGGAAACAACTGAAATAATTCAGACACAT
Organism: Ambystoma mexicanum; assembly: GCF_040938575.1. Taxonomy (NCBI): domain Eukaryota; kingdom Metazoa; phylum Chordata; class Amphibia; order Caudata; family Ambystomatidae; genus Ambystoma; species Ambystoma mexicanum. The sequence continues at coordinate 372,543,709 of NC_090922.1, forward strand.
CAGAAACTGGTCAATTTGAATTTCTGGATCCTGCTGCAGTATCCACTCTTTTGGACCATTACACAATTCATCCATTGCATTCTAATGAGAGCATAGACGATGAACTAGAAACTAACCAAATGCGACAAACCAAAGGGTCATCAATGAGCATATGGGAAAAAAGTATAGAAGCACATGCTTTTCCACTGCTATTTCTTACTGGTAAAGGCAGAAGATACGATGTTAGACCCAATCAGATTACGGCATGAGAATACCGCTCATTACGAATGTATTCTGAAGATCCCAGATTTAGACAAAATGTGGAATACATATTTCACCTACTCTTTGAAAGTGAACTAGCAACCCTATGTTACGGAGTTGCACACATATTGAAATGTGGAACCCACTTTCAAAATATGTCAGCTACACAATTAATTCCAAAAGTGCAAGAAAAAGATGAGGTTTTGCAATCAAGCATAACAAATTTGTTTGCAAACATGCGTGGTACGAAAGAATACTGGTTCTGACGGCACGGAGATGTATGTTGTATGATCAGAAACCTTGGACCACCCACTGATTTGTTACATTTTGTGCACGGTATGCATGGCAAGATTTACATGAGTTCCTACGCATATCAAACAACAACAAAACCAACATAGATATACTAACACCTGGAGAACATTGCTCTCTAGATCCTGTTAATGTGTCAAGATATTTCCATCATCATTTCATTGCTATGTTACACTTTATTTGTAATAAAACTGTTCCTCCCTTCGGAGAAGTGCAACACTTCTTTTAGAGAAAAGAATACCAAGCCAGAGGAGCACCACATATTCACATGCTTTTATGGATCAAAGATGCACCTAAATTTGGTCAGGACAGTAGAACATATGCGGTGTCACTTTACACTGATTACTACTCCTTCCAGTAGAACACAAAAACAAATTAGACTATTACAAACTTTCTGCAGAAGCTGGATTGGAACTACGCAGGATATTAAAACAATTGAAAATGCCACTAATAGATGAAGTGAGCATGGTCTCCAACCTAATGTTGGCTTTGATTCACCTCAGATTGCAAGAAGTACTTAAAACAAACTACGAAGAACTCTTTGCAGGGAAACACATTATTGTTTTCGGATATCTTCTACAATTGACACCAGTGAAAGGTGAACCTATTTTTAAAATCTTAGGACTCAACCTCTGCCGTAAAACTGTTTGCAGCATAGGAAATGTGAACCTTTGGCAACATTTCCAATACAGAGAATTAACACAAAACATGCCTCAATCTGCAGATCTCACTTACGACAACATTTAAAAAAGTTATACAGTTGGTCTACTATCTCAAGAAGCACAAGCAATATTAAAAAACCGGCACATTCATGCACTTTATGGTGATAACGCATGTGCTAATGATGCAATTAGCACACAAAAATGCTCATTGTATGGCCTTAATGCCAACTCTTGCAAGCTGTTTTAAATTCAATGAAACAATGTTAAAAAAAGAAATGCAATCAATAATGGAATTTTGCTCCACAGACAAACTAGACGTACATGGTATGACACTACCCATGTGTGAGCAAGCCACAACTATCCCTCATTTTCAGTACTTACAAACATCCCAAACAAGGCAGGCATATGGAATACATCATTAATACCTGCCGCCTAAACAAAATCAGTATTTCACCCATCTCTTACTCTCTGAACCTCCCCAAACACTCTGACACACCAAAACAGGGAAGTGTGACCGCGGAGCGGACATAGATATCACTAATGTTTTGAGACCTACTTTTTAGTCCTTTTAACTATAACTACTGGATGGATTGTCACCAAATTTACAAAAGCACGGTTTTGGGACCAAGGCCCTGCCCCTTGGTGAAAATCCGTCCAGCGGTTTGGGCTGTAGGCGTGCGCAAAGATTTTCCCCCATTCAGTCTATGGGAAAAAAGACATTTTGGGACACCCCCATAACTTTCCCCCACTGGACCAAACATCACCAAACTTTGCAAAATGATTCAGAGTGGCCCATATACTTATTTTAAGTTTGGTGAGGGTTCGTCCAGGGGGAGCAAAGTTATAGACCACCCAAAAAGTGCTCTTCCCATGGAAACAGCAACTTAACCATAACAACACAGCCACTAACGTGGCCGTGTAATATATATAAATTCAATACATGAAATAAACAGGTTGGTAATGTAATAATTAGGTTTGTTTGCATCCTTAAACATCAACCTGCAAGGCAAATTAGAGAAATATACAAAACAAAGATTGTAGAGATCTCAATATGTGGGCCGGGTATTTGCGGGTATTCAGATGTTATAAAACGTGAGAGGTGCAAACTATGTTCCATTTTCTATTGTTTGATTTGCCATCCTTTACTAGTGCATAGGACCTGCACCAAGAATTAGGCTTGGCATATCATAGTGAAATATTAGGTGAATTACCACTAAACTTGGAGGTAGCTGTGTGGCACAATGGTGTTAAAGCTGATGGCCCCTGTGGGAGGGGAGATCTGATTTGTACTGTAAAATGTTGCCATAAAGGCTTTTAGATGACTGTGATCATAATGGGGTTGCAGGTCAAATTTTTTGCGGCGATATTAAGGCATTGAACCTAAGAGGGACACCCCTGTAACCCCTGTAACCGCTGCATTATTTTTAAAGGAGCAGGGGACACCCCTGCAACCACCACTCCCAAAAACCTCAAGAATTATCCCCCCCAAAATAATATTACCCGATACCCATAATGGCAGAATAAAACATGATATGGGAGAAGTCCGGAACCAGTACTCTATACTTAAAGTATTATATATATGTATGAGAGTTTGTTATATTTCTTTTTAGAAACAGACATTGGATAGGGATATCCTTGCCTATTGAATATTGGTGATACTTCTACCAAGAGCGTCCACTAAAACGGACATGCACTAACGAACTGCTGAGGCAGTGTTTTTGGAAGCTCTTGTGTGTACTGTGTGAAGACCACCTGTACCTCCATCTTGGATTGTACTGTCCTAAACCTGCTTGGACAATGGGGTACTATTCTTGACCAGATGTGCGTCACAGGGCGTAAGCCCCAACACCCCCCACCTTAGGAGGTAGACACTGTATATTTTCAGATTAGAGCAACTGACCTGGAAGTGAAAAACCACGTGATCCCAGCAAGATTGACAGAAACAGAAGAAGGACTATTATTGATTACAAAGTGTTCTATTGTTATAAAAGGGGGGGCGTGGATACCTAAACGGAAGTCTGACCAATGTAAGGGGTCAAGACAGTGAGGAAAAATAAGGGAAGGTTAACTGAGGGAGGTTGGGTTTGATGTGGCAGGATTGTTATTCTATGCTGTGCAGGATTGTTATGCTATGTAATGTTATGATATGTTATGTAGGATTATTATTAGGCTATGGCATGCTACATTATGCTCCCAATATAGTTAGGCCTCATACCCTCCCTGTCATCTCCCTCTGTCTTCCTCTGCATGCAGCTCCCCGGAGAGGCGCAAACCCCTTCTAGGGCAGGGGACACGTCAGACCCTCCCTTCCGCTCACTGAGATTAGTCTTCCGCGGACTCTTTACAAGTATAACAGTAGTTCCTTATATGGGAGATAACAGAAGGGGTTTTGAGAATGCTGCTTATTCATAAAACAACACAATTTCCCTGCAGGGCTGCGTCACAGGGTGAAAATTAAGATGTCAACAGTTCTTACCAAATGTCACTGCAATATCATGCCAAGTAACATCCCCGTTGTGAAAGTACTGAAACATATTAGTGTTTACCTATGATATGCTATATAAGCCGGCACTCTAGGGTGGGGGCCCTAGAGAGAGAACTCTTTGTGCCGACTGCCTGAACACTTGCATGCTGCGTTACTGCTTTCCCCTGATAATGTCTCTGTATGCTATGTACTTGCAGCTGAATAGAAGAAGCTTGATTTACCACGGTCCGTGTCTCTCCCCTTATTTACTTATGTTGCTTAGTTGGTGCAATCTGAAGCTGGCCCTTGAAAGGGCCGCTCTTGGCCACAACAGGCAGTGGGTTGATAAGATGCTATTTGTTTACATGGTTGCAACCAGATAATAAATGTAGTTTTGCTTTGCCAATTTCCGATATCACTCCTGAGTCCTTTTGTCTGATATTTACATTGATAGATGGTGCCCGCAACTCTGACATGTCGAGCACTCAACACAAACAGGTAGGAGACCTACTTGAAAATCTCCATAGGGGGCTTGCAGAGGAGGAGATTGGGACTGGTAAGAGTGCATATGAAACTGCACAGAGAGCCAAAGGTCTTACTTGGGAGTAGGGAATGGACAACACAGATATTTAGGGGATGTGCTAAAAATGGATGGATATTCTGGGTGGGGTATGAGCATTGTTAGTAGTATTTGCATAAGTTTTAACTGCAAACACTACCATTATTTTGGGGTTATATAATTTCTTACCCAGAGTCGAACATAACACAATGTCAAAGTTAGGAACAAAGCCTGCTACAGTACAATGCATGGGTATTGGTTAAAAGTAACTTGTCTGGGGAAGGGACAAAGCCCATTAGTAAATAGGGACAGGAGTAGGAGTGCATGGTGGGAGCCCTTATCGCTATCAGGGCCACACCACTGTGTCTTTGGTTATTTATCTGTTTCCCCTTTCTGAACCTCAAAGGAGTGGAGTCAAAGAACAAGTGGAGCATTAGCGCCTGGGTAATGGGGCAAGTGAGAAAGTGAAAGCAGGCTTAAATAGGGAAAGTAAGATAGGCAAACAACAATTGAAAGAGGTGGAGTATCCCCTAAAGTGATTGCCCACACATTATATGTTTAGACGGTTTAAAAGTCTGTCTTGTGATTTTTTTAGACTCATAGCATTATTTGGTGCATCGAAAAAGATAGACTTAATTTACAAATGAGGGAACGTTTAGCTTAGATAAACTAGGAGCCCTAATGTAGGCATTGGAAAAGGTAGTTACAAAAATACCAGCAGTACAAAGTGGAGCATTTGTCACGTCGATGGAAGAGGCCAAAGCTAGAAGAGATGACGGGAAAGTAATTTGATTAAGAGACAGTAATACCCAATTGTGAAGTCAAATAAAAAAAAGAGGTAGGAGAGCAACAGAGGGGCTGAATGTGCTCACATGTATTAGAGAAGGACCGACGGATGAATGCAGACAAAGCAAAGGATACGGATAGTGAGACAACAGAGGATACACTTGATTTTTTGTGCAAACCTGGACAGACGACAAACTGGGCCAATCATAGAGGTGAATTCCCCGATAGAGCCCACAGCACCGGAAACACTGGGGCCAAGTGGATGGGTACCCAGTGGAGCACCATCGCTCATGGGACCTCCACCGGCATACGATACCTAAGTAACAAGGAAAGGGATGATATAATGAAGAGATTCACATACATTTGAGGTTCCACACAGACAAAAGCCAGCTGCACAGACAGATGGCAAAAATCCAAAAGGCATTAATGATAGTCCATGTACCATGGAGACCGGGAGACCTTAGGACATCTGCAAAAGAATTCCCTAATATAAGGGAAAAACCACAACAATTTGTGGATGAATTACAGACCATAATTCAGTGTTACAAACCATGGTGGGCAAATATGAACAATTTATGAGACTAGTGTGGCCACCGGCGGTAAGCCAATGATTAACAGAACGGGAGGCTTGGCTAGCCTCTGATCCAGGGACAGGGGATGTACTGATGCAGGCAAGGGATGGGATAGTGAAGAAGGTCACAGAGGTATGCCCTAGAAAACCTGATTGGGCAGAAATATAAAATTGTAAAAATAATAAGGGCGAATCACCTGTTCACTATTTAGATAGACTGAAGACAGTGTTCACTCATCGCCAATGTATTACAATACCAAAAGATTCAGCGCAAGTGTTTTAGTTGTGAGGACAAGTTGTGTGCATAATATTTTAGTAGTGAGGACAAGCATAGGATTTGACCCAGACAGACTTTTGATTTGGACTTGTAGACCCAGACTTTCCCTATATTTATTTCGGCAGGGAAAATCCCACGATAGAATAGGGTTAGTTAGGCGTTACACCATCCTGATCAGTCATAAAGTTCTGTCTAGAAATATATATCTGATGTCTGTGTCATCTCTCTTGATACCATTCCTGACTCATCTATTTAATCAAACACCTGTAGTTCAAATTGACTGGCCACTTTTCAATGGTGGCTCTATTACTCCAAGCCTAGCACAACACCTTAGCAGTGCCTGACACCAGGCCCTGTTCTCAAAAGATGCGTCCTTCACAGCTCCAGCACTAATCGAATCGTCAGAAACCAATATTCTGTTCCTAGCTCATGTGAGCTGCTCGACCTGGCATAATGAGCTGCTATCTGCGCTGTGTATCTCCTTTCTTCCCTAACATTGCATGTTAGAAAATTGTTTTAATGCATCTACGTTTTAGGCCTGGAGGTATATATTTTTAATTGAAGAGGATGTGTAACAATACATGATTTTTGCTTTAAAAATCTGTTATTTGTGCAGTGTATTTTTATCTGATATGACACTCCTCAGATGGTCGGGAGATGCACATGAATGCAAAATCCTCTGGCCCAACATTTTGGGTGGTGTGGTTTCAGTTATACCTTACCCCTAGCAGTCAGACTACTCTAAATGGGTGGGGATGTGGAGTGCAGCCTCTGTTGAATGGTATTTTCAAAGAACCTTGTGCTACGGGCTAGGAATCTCCTGGGGTAGCGGCTGTGTAGTTATGGTTAAGTTGCTCAACTCCTAGAAAGAGCAGTTTTTGGGTGGCATATAACCTTGGCACCATTTGATGAATCCTCTCCAAACTTTGTAAAACAAGTATATGGCAACCCCCGAATGATTTTGCGAAGTAATGACAGCACAACAGTACTAGAAAGTGGTAAGTAGACCATATTTTTTCCTATAACTGTGCAGTATATGAGTATATCGGTAGTTCAACGTTTGTTTTTTTTACACAGAAATGGCAAGCACACTGGAGTTGCTTGAAGAGAATTTCCCTCTTGAAGAAAGGAGTGAAGACAGTAATTTCAATGGTACATAGTGCAGTTTGAAAAGTAAGAGAATGAATACACATTGCTTCACATGTAAAGGAAACATGTTTTTTTGTTTAACAGTACATGCAGCAAATGAAGTGAATGGTCCAGATGCACCAGCTACTACACAAATGCATGAGCACATAGAAACCCAAACTCACAGTCTGGCCAATGAACTGGTGTGGACCAATTATATGAACAGTTTTGGCGACTTAAAAGAATTTGTACAAAGACATATAATGGGAAATATAAAGTACCACGGTCCCACCTGCACCTGTACCCTTTCCCCCTGTCCCAGCCCACCATCCCCACAAATCCCCTGTAAGTAAAGACGTTACGATGAGACCTCAATCCCTTCCTCCCCTGTTGACCAGCCTATAAAAAAACACCAATTCCCCTGTATGTGTTTCCATTTCCGCTACCCCTTCCCTTTCCTAATTGTGTGTATTTGTGTGTGTAAATAAAGTGCTGTGTGTATATTGTTGCTGTGCATGTGTGTGTGTTTTCTTTTTTAAAAGCCCTGTTGGGAGTCCACGGACCGCACAGCTGTCCGGCCTGTCCTAAAACAAAATGGGAGTGTCCCACGGACACCCAGCCTCTCTGGGCTGTCTGCAATAACAATGGTGGTGTTGCAGGACTCTGCGCCTGTCCAGACATGTCTTCAAAGGTGTGACATACCTTTTAATTGGTTTGGGGACCCCACCCCTGTTCTGCAGACATCACATTCCCTGTGTCCTACAGACTACGCGCCTGTCCAGCATGTCCACAAAGCGGTGACATACTTTAATTAATTTGGGGAGCACACCCTTGTTTGGTGGATACCTGGGCACATGCGCATCTCGTCCCCTGGATCCTACGAACAACGTGCCTGTCTGGCATGTTCACAAAGCAGTGACATACTCTAATTAGTTTGGGGAGTCCACACATGTCTGGTCGACACCTGGGCACATGTGCATCATACCCCCTGAGTCCTACGAACACTGAACAAGTTTGAAACTGTCTGCAGCATGTGTTTTGGACTTTTAATTAGTTCGGGGTGCCCAACCCTACCCATAGGACACCTAGGTGCATGCACAAAACAGATTCCGTGCAATAGGCATCCTACGGACAATCGTCTCATTCACAAACGTTTGCGACATCACCATGTGACCACACCCACGCTGAGTGTCGGCCCTTATTCACAGACAATGTCTGGGCACCTGAACAGCAAAAACATTTTTATTTGACCAATCCAAGGCGTTTTACTGTGAAACTTCACCCTTGCAGAGGTCCCAGACCATGCCCCTGCCAATCTGAACACTTTTTGTAACTTTTTGAACCCAGCTTGGGGTTTGAATTGTCTGTGAAGCACATGGCTGTCCACGAAGCGCCCCCCAGCACCCCTATAAAAGGCCACACCCCAGATCTGCTCCTCATTAAGTTTCTGGATTTCCTGAACAGAGCATTCTGCCAGATTGCTGGATTGCTGCCTTAGTGCTCCATAGCATTATGCCTTACTTCTCCACATTGTGGATTGCTGCAGTACAGCTCCACATTGCTGATTGCTGCATTTCTCAGCTCCTCAGCTGGCTGATTCCTGAATAATGGCATCCACTGCTGTTACATCTGCTGCCTCTGCCTCAGCACCACCCCACCATCACCACTTTTCCAAGGGCCTGGGGAGGGGAACAGGCATGAGGATGCAGAGGAGGAACAAGGGAATGTTGAAAATGAGGGAGTGGAAGTCCCCGCTACCAGCTGCCAACATGAGTCTTGGTGTGGAGGCTTTTTTCCACAATTGGCGGGGTAGCCAAGGCTCAAGCTGCCAAGTTTCGCTGCAATGAGTGCTAGTCACTGCAAACCTGGGCTGTACAGTTATGGCTCCACCTCCATGTAGTGACACCTGAGATCCAGCCACAAAGTAGCAGTTTGGAGGGTCGTCCCTTTGGAACAGGGTAGTAGGTTGAGTTCCACTGCAGCATCTTCGACATCTGTTCCTGTCACCATAAGGGACACTCCTGTGAGGCAGCTGATCCCTGACTCAGCCTTGCAGTCCATACACCCCACAGTAGATCCTTACCATTCCAAGGTCACTGTTTTGTGTGTGTACTGCAATGCGGTACTCTGCAGAGGTGAGCAGTTCCGGAGTGGTTTTGAGGCTGTGGTCTGTGACCACAATGAAAAGTGCCCCCTACCTCAATGATACCCACCCAACATATTCCTCTCTCCATCTACCCTTTCTTATCCCTGTGGTTGGTGCCCCTTCCCTACCATTCCTTCCCTTCCCTCCTCTTGTGTGTCATGTATAAAAAATCCCCAAAAAACAAAAACAAAACAACACAAAAATAAAAACATCTCTTTTCAGAGCCACCTTTCACAGTTTAAAAATAGAAGTGACAATGAAAAGGTGCAGGCCCCCAAGCAGTCCGTGAAGTCTGCGGACAGCGCAGTAGTCCGCAGACTTCTAAAGCATGCAGATGGTGGCAGCATGTAAACCATTGCATTCTTTTCCTGGAGAAAGTGGTGGGGCTCTGAAAAGAGCATTTATTTTTTAAAAGTGGCCAATACCTACTGCACAAATGCTTGATATACTTGCAAGAATGACTGCGAATCATTTTGGATATTGCGCAAAAAATGGTGACTGCCAGAATGAGTAAGATGGATGCCATCTCCATGGAAAATGTTGCTACTAAGAAATGCAATGTTTTCATTGTGGAAGTAAGACATACCAACAGCTCGCAAAAATGTGCAAACAGCCTTGTTGACAAAGCGCTTGGCTTTCTCCATTTGTGGACCAAATGATGAAGAGCGCAGCCACATTTGTCTCCGGGAAATGTGCGAAAAAATTACTCGAGAGTTTGGAAACATGTCCATGACTTTCCCAAGTGCCTCCTTCATCGCAAACTGCAGAGAGATTCCAGTAACGTGGCCTAAACTGTTCCCTCCACAATGAACAATAATAATGGCTGGATGATGCTGCGTCACCAAAGTGGCAAAAAGGGAGAACAAATCCAACAACTTCATGTCACACACTCCATCCCAGTGCCCATCCACATGAGTGAATCCAAGATGTGCAGCCACTCCACAGTGATCTGCATACACCTGCAACCAATGTATCAAAGAGTCCCCCCAATCCAGACACATTGCCTCCTGAAACACACAGCCATAGCCACATCCATCTGGACTCCTCTCAGCAAACAGAGCCTCTCCCACACTCTCTCCTTGCACACCACACCAAGGGAACCTTATTGACCAATCCCCTGGCCTCCACAGTCCCATTTCATGTCTGCCATCCTTAAACATTCCAGATGTGGCACTTGCGATCTGCAAACTACTGCAGTGTTCGTGGATAAATCAGCCAATTCAAGGGGCTGGGGAGAGAAATTTAACCCAAGGTAGGATATTTCTTCTACTGTGGTGGCTCTGAATAGAACCTTTTTATTTAATTTTTTTAAGTGCTACTAAACAAGTACATGCTGTTTTCTATTTTTGGGGGTGGGGAGATTCTCTTCTTTTCCACCTTACTTCCTTACATCAACCTTTGCAAAGCATCCATTAAATTGAGAAAAGACTAGCATTTCCAAGAAGGACAACAACACGCTGACTGGGGTAAAATAGTGCACACTAAGGGAGTCAATGTTGTCATTGGAGAAAACAGACATCTCTGCACATCGCAAAACAATACCCATGCCTCTATTAACAAGACACCTTCTAACATTTTTCTGGGGATTTAAGAGATTGGGGTTGTTCCATTATGCTCTTTGTAGTATTTCTGAGAAAAACACCTTTGCAGTAAGGAAAAGCAGCATTAGTTCTTCCACCAACAACTTCAATACAGAAACCAAACTTGGGGCACTGATGTAGCCCAAATGCTCTCCTCCACAGTGCACCACCAAAACATCAGGACTGCCAAAAACAGCCATGTTTCTGCAAAGAGCAAGCAGTGCCTGAAAAGTACGCGCAGGCACAATGCACCATAAAGCCTCCAGGCCTGGAAAACCAAGATCAGCAGAAGCACCTCTTGCCTTTGCATATCTCTCCAGATCACACACAAAGGAATATCACACTAACCATACAATAACTCCAGCCATCTTCACTACACAATGAACACAGCAATGAAAAAAAAGTATTACCCTCCCTTCCTGTAAAGCACACCCTTATCACCTGATTGGCTAATCCCCACAGTTCCATTTCTATGCCAGGCATGCTGAGAAGCCCAGGATGTAGCATGTGTGATCCGCGAACCACCGCAGTGTTCGCGGATGTCATAACACAAGGGCGACCTTCTTCCCTTTCCACTTCACTCTTTGCAGCACTCTCTCATTGGCTACTGATAAGCAGTCCCACAACCATCCACCAATCACATTAAAAATCTCTACATCTAATTCGATCAACTCAGTGCAACGCTGCAGATGTACTGTTCAGCACGGGTCTCCTATAATTCCCAAGCACCTGCATCCAAAAGTACTGTAAAACTCTCCAAGATTTCTACTTCCAGATTCATCCGCAACTACAATCATCAACACAAACTACAGGTAAGGATACATTTTATAATGCACACAGAAAATGAAAACTGCATGTATGTTACCAAAGCATTTACACACTATTACAGGACTTCAACCAGAGGAAATAGCACATAGCACTCCAATCCAAGGAGAAATAATTGTTTTTTTCTGAATAACAAAGGGGATTAGATCTCTTAGTCCAGCCAGCAAGGTTATATGTAAGCTGCTGGACATCGTTCAATAATTTAGTTAGAATATTTAAACAGGAGAAAGGTGATACATTGGCTCTGAAGGAGACCTGTGTTCTGTAAGGTCAAAACACATGTTGGCAGGAGCATATTAATCACCAATTGAAATTAAATTTGAACGTGAAGAATCTGTTGAAAACTCTCATTTGCGAGAAATTGGAAAGAACATTGATAAAATTGTATATTAAGGAGAGGATTGATCAATGGTCTATGCACAGTGGTTGAACTAATACCTTGTTTGTTGTCATAGCAAGTACAGAGATTGCATGCATATGAATAGGGTGTCTGCCACTTGCCCTGCATAACCTACTCAATCATACTTGCATTTGTCCCATCTCCTCACATCAATTTACAGTTACTTACAATGCTGTTTGATTTCAAAGTGTTCTTGTACTGCCCATTACCATAACAGCTGCAAACCACATATTTCATTTTCAGCACCACTGTCTCTGATTTTTTTTAAATAAAAAAACACATTGAGAACATATGCACAGCACATTCAAAAGTCCACATTCAAAAGTCAGATCCTATGGGAAAGGCCCAGAATGCACACAAAAAGAGAAACTGCATGTATGTTAGGAAATTATGGCAAGTACATGCATTACACAATTGACTAAATGCACCATTGGGAGGAAAGCGAAGAAATGCATGTGTACATTGGAAACAGTGCTATCTGTAAATATGGATAACTAAATGAAACAACAGAAAAGGATTTCTTCACTCATGTAATAAGCATATATGTGTGAGAAAGTTAACAAAATTCTACACACAGTAACATTCTCCCTTCCAATCTGTACATCTTTCCGCCCTTTTTCTCACCCTACTATAAGTTTCATGAATCTTTTTCCAAAGCAGGTAGTGAACAACATCTCACACACTTCAAAAGTGCAGCCCCATAGAGCACAGTTATCACTGCAGCACTGGACCCCATACCAACAATGCTGATATTCCCAAGTGTCCACTTGAATGCAGTGATGTACAATTGCACACACACACTAACTCTTCCTGCCAACAAATCCTCCTACAATCTAAAATAATGTGTTCCCCTACTGCTATTACTGTACCATTAATACACATACCCACTAACTTCCTTCTTATGCAATTGCAGTGAAGAACCGCCTCCTAAAAGCCAATGACATCTCTGCTGGAAGATAAAACCCAGAAAAAACCTACTCTTCACATCCAACAAAGTAAGTGCAGTACTGTAGTTGTGTTCTGCCTGTTACTCAGACAGTTCAGTGTTGTTGTATTGTAGCCTAGACAATCTATCCAACCCCACAGCACTCGCTTCACCCTTACTCATTGCACCTTGCCAGGTCCACTGTTTGTATTGTCATCAGAACACCAGTATGGTAATACCCACTAGTTTTATTAAAAAAACATTGTAATGCCCTTACTTCTTCAAGCACATTACACTGTCATACACACTGAAGCAAACCTTTCACACAGGAACACACACAAATACCAGTACAACCTTCCCAACCAAAAGTAACAGCCCTTGGGACAATCACAATCCTCTATCTATGCCTACCCTCATATTCAGATACTCATGCAGAGTAAACACAAATACATTGCACAACTTCCAAACCCACACTTCCCTTTTTTCTCCAACAGACACAACTAGCAAGGAACAAAGTGGGACTTCTCTTCCAAAATCAAAAACTAGAAGTAAATGTTCACGAACATCCGCGGGCATCGGGAATTAGCCTATCAGGTATCATGGTTGTGGAGATGGAGTTGAAGTCTACAGGGTAACAAATGTTTTCTCCCTTGTGTGAAGTGGTGGAAAGATGGCTATGGCTATAAAGAAGCAGAGTGTGTGGATGGTGGGAGATTCATGGGTACACTGGTTAAAGGTTTACACCAAACACTGTGGCATCTCTGCTAGTCAGAAGAAGTGGACATTTCCTGGTATGAAGTTTGAGGATTAAACTGGGCGGCATTGTTACCATTGTGTGAGAATCTTGTTCAGTTTAACTACCCTGACATTATTATAATTCATTGTGGAGGCAATAGTTTGGGGTATGTGACTGGAGTATTATTTCAGTTTGCCTTGAAGGACACGTTTTAAAAACTAATGGAACTGTTTCCAGATTCAAAGATACTTTTTTCACGGATTACTTAAAGGCAAATGTGGAAAGGTTCAAATTTGTTTTGTCCACAAAATGAAAAAGCCAGGTGGAATGTTGATAAAGCTCTATGTGCTTTTTTACGAGATGTAGGAATGGCATTTTTCCACAATGAGAACATAAAGTCTGATGGTTTAAATACTTTTCATAGAGATGGAGGTCATTTAACAGATGTTAGAAATTCAATTTTATTTTCCAATGTTCAGAATGCCTTGAAACAGTTTTTGTGGAAAAAATAAAAAGGAGACACGTGAAATATACAGTAAAGCATCTGTTAGTAGGTAAAGTACATAAAAAACAAAAACACAAAAAAGTTTGAAGCAGTTTTTGGAAATGTTTGTTCATGGGGTACCTTGAAACTTTCCAGTAAAAAATTACAAAAGTAGTCAAAAAAGTGTATAGACCATGCAAGAAGTAAAACAGTTTTATTCAGGGCCCAAGACGCAACTGGGAAAGCAATTTTCCAACAGAACAAAGAACAGAACTGCATGAAAAGGTGCAGTCAAAGAAATGCCCCTAAAATGAAAGCTTTTATAATTATCTATACTAATTCACATCACTCACTTTGAAACATTTAGGGGTAATTAATGGATTATTTGCGCCGAAAAAAACAGGATTTGTGTGCCATTCTGCCCGCAAATCCCTGTTTAACAAATGGGGATTTGCGGGCAGAATGGCACACAAATCCAGTTTTTTTTCGGTGCAAATAATCCAAGAATTACCCCCTTAATGTTTCCCCAGAAGAAGTTAATTGGTAAAATCATATCTTACTGCTATAGAAGGGCATACATTATCTTCTATAAGTGTTTCCCGCAAACCTTAACACACAACTCCTATCTACACGGTGTGACGTCACAATCCAAACCCCAGCTCCCACATCATAATGCCAATTCATTGAAACATTTGAGATGACCAGTGGATCTTTATTCATCTGTCCTGGTCATCTTAACATACGTTCTCATGAGAGTCTTCCATCATGACACTGTCAGAGCCTTGAACCAAGAACAAGTTACTGTGTTAATGTTACGCTTCCCAGGCAGAAATGTACTCAGGGGCAATTTGAAACCACCATGGGCTTTCTGAAACCATCAGTAGATCAGGCTTCATAAATGAACAGGCCGAATTATAAAATTATTGTGCATTCACTGCCTTACCGTGGCACCCATGATCTCAGTTTTATGACCCCAAATGTAACAAAGATTGTTTGCTTCCTACCATGCGATCCTGGGATTTCCAATGTACTACCAGTCGATGCGGCTTCTAAGCAAATTAATGAAACAAGCAACATTTCTGAAAAGCATGCTTTGAGCCTATTTGCTCACTGCAGCCTAATGATAAATCGTATATACTTACCTGTAGCTGAACTTTATTATCTATCTTTCTTTAGCGTGAAATACTATTATTTTAGGACATTCTCCAGCCTACTTCGAATTACTCAGTGACAATCAAGGAAGCCCTTTCCCTGTTCACAGTGTTCCTTCCGCAGCTGATAAGTTTGCAGCTTTTTACCACACTGATCTTGCTTTTTTAACACAAGTTATAAAACGCAAACAAGTACAGTACAGTATAGTACATAAAACTATAAAAAGCAAAAAAGGATCTTTTAAAAAAACAAAAAACTGTTATTTTAAGAGCCACCATTGTCGAACAAGAATAAGTACATTGGGCCTCATTACGACCCTGGCGGTAAGGGGTTTACGCCAGCGTTAGCTGCGCCGACCCCTTACCGCCAACTACGAGTTCCCAGAGCGCCATGGTCACTTTTCCGCCCGCTTTTTGCGGGCGTAAAAATCCATGGCGCTATGGGACCTCGGTGTTAATTACGCCACCGTAGTGTACGGTGGCGTAATTAACACCTTCCCCACTCCCATTGAGCCCTATGGGGCCGAAATGGGAATGGGGAAGGGTAAATGGGTCAATGGGGACTTACCGCCCCGCCAACCTCGGAATGGGGCGGTAAATCCGCCATCCGCCATGGCGTAAAGGGACTTTGCGCCATGGCGGAAAAGTCCGCCGATGGCGGAAAAAATCCGCCAGGGTCGTAATGAGGGCCATTGAGTTTAACCCACTCTTTAATTCCCTAAGAAGTCAGCCTACATTAAAACTTCCACAGACTACATGGCTGCGTAAAAGGAGGTGATTCATTTTTTGATGGTGGTGTAGTTTGAGTGCCGAAGTGTGAAAGCCATAAACAATGGCTAAACACGTCCTATGCATTTTTACACTTAATGTTAACATTTTAAATGCCAGCAAAAAGGGGTTGGGACAGATATGTATTACTGTCACCTTTTCTTTAATTTGGATATTGTCTACATTTTCCATTATACAGTCTTACTACTTTAAGAATAAATATAAGGAATATTTTTTCTTATTCCACTTTAAACTTTGAAAATCGGTTACATTAGGAGCCTTTTTCTTTTTTCTTTTTAATTTATTTGCTGAGGGAAAAAGAGAGCAGAGTAGAGAGGGAGGCAGGGAGGGAGAGAGGGAGGAACACAAAGAGGGAGGGGTGACAACCACCATAAGGGAGGGACAGCTGGACAAAGGAAGATGTAGGGCTGAAAACAAATGAAAGGTGGGGCAATCATTTCATGGGTCTTCATAACCCCCTCAAAGGCACTTTGAATGCCCTTCCCCTGCAGATAAAAGTGTCACAGCACATACACATGACTGTGCAAGGTACAGGTCAACAGCCTCCTGTATGGCCTGTGATATGACAGGAGAAATCCTCTGCCCTACTGTGGTGTCCCTAGTGGTGACAGTAGTGGTTGGCAAGGGTGCAATAGCTGAAGTAAGCCTGCTCCCTAAGTAGGGGATCACCTTTCTCAGGGCAGCCGGGTGGAAGGTGCAGTTGTGGCAGTGCATGCAGGTAGTACCAAAGGAGTACTGCTCCTTTTGGCAATGACTGAGTACAATTTTGCACTCAGTGCAGGGCAAGTGGGCAGCCTGAGCCTATGGCACCCATCCAACAGTGGTGAAAAATCTCCAAACCCTCTATTCCTTCTGCCAAACCGACATAGGAGGCACTTCCTCAACTGCATATCCATCGTCCTCTTCCTCCTGCATGTCATCTGGTGCAGGTGCGATGTTCCCCTGTCCAGGTGCTTCAGGTGGAGGCTGCCCCTGGGGAGGAGGCGGATAGATGGCCATTGCAGATTCCATTTCTCAATTAAAGTCTGCTCTCTTGATAAACAGGTCCTCTCTGCGGGTGTGCTAGATTGAAAATTACTAACAGAAATGAGTGTGTCCCCTTGGAGAAAATGTCTGCGGATATGCGACCTGTCTGTGAACTTCGTTGCTGGAAAAAGGACTTGAAAAGTTGTAAAAAGTTTAAGAATGAAGCTGGGCAGGTACTAGGAGATGTAGAATGGCAGAGATGTCACTTGATAGGCCCTAGAGTGGCTGGAAATAGAATGTACAGATGTCCATGAAGTGTGAAGAGCAACCACGACACGTCATCATGCCGCACGGGTGTGATCATGTGATGATGTCCGGGTTGTCCGCGATGACGTTACGAGACCGCAGACTTCCAGTGCAGGAAAAAGTGTGTCAAAATGTGTCAAAGGTTTATAGAAGGACTGCCAATCGTTCTAGGAGGTGTGTAAGGGCAACGTTTGAACTTTCAAATCCCTATTTTGGCCGTAAATTGAATTTAAAGATGTCCACAGTTTGCAGACATTTATTGCAGTCACGTCATTGTGCAAAATGAGTATAGTCACGTGATGACACCCGGGGATGTCCACAGACATGTCATGACATCTGCGAACTATGACGTGACCTAAGACATAGCAGATACACTGTGTGGCATCTGGATTCGGACAACAGACGTTTGTGAACAAATTAAAAGTGCGTAGTTCACTTCGTGGAATAGGCGACATGTTCGTGGACACCGAAACATTCAGACTGCATCACTGGTATGTAAATATGTATAAACACTCTAGACTACAGAGCCCCAATGGTTAAATGTCTGTTTGTAGATTGATTGACTTATCGTGTGGGTGTTCACATTAACTTCTCACTGGACACCTGGCGCCCTATTTTCAACAAATATAAGGACACTATTTTTCAAAAGTATAAATATATTTTATTCATTATACACATATTTCTTTAACCCCAGTATTATTGCACTTCATCCTAATTTCTAGTGAGAATAATGCACAATAGTTCATCACATTAAATGTAACTGTAACAGGTTAACAACACAGGGCCAATGATCAATAACATAACATTATCTAAAACAAGCACATGTATCTCATAACTCACAACTATTCACTTCACATAGATGTAACCCCAATTTCATACATACTAACATTCTACACATTCCCTGCATGTTTCATTCCATACAGCATAATAAAAACAATTTCATGGAAATTATTCAGGGGAGAACCTGTGTGCACATCCTATTGTCCTATATTCAACAACTAATTCCACATCCTTAATGGATTTTCTTCTTTAGAGTTCTAATGCAATTTGTTGCAACACCTGGATCCTAGTTCTTGTCTAATGGTTCCCAGTTTAAATTCATCAATGCGTATTTCTATACACAGACATTAATATAGTCCACAGACAACAAAACAACCTTTAAAAAGAAATGTCTAACATTGGAACATTACATGTTTTTATTTACAATATATATTTACAAAGAAAATAATTTGTGGGACTAATATATACAGATGACATAATTAATTATTTCAAGAAAGGGATGAGGAAACCGAGTAGGAAACATACATATGGGAATTTGGAGGTTGTATAAAGTCATCATCAGGAGAGTGAGGCAGAGAAATTTCATTCAATGAAAAAACATTGTTAAATCACCTTTGATATGTTACTGGAAACTCTCTAAACAGAACCCCTTGTAGGGACTTTTGATTACAATTCATATGCTATGTGATATCATCAACGATCCCATTTGTGATGTCGTTTTTGATGTGCTGGGTGTTAGTCTTAGCAGTGCATTGTGGTGGCACGAGTTTTGGTTGCATAGCTTAGCATTACTGGAGAATTTCTTGGCTTTTTTGATTGTATTTGTAACCATAACATCCCTTTTACATAACATCCCTTTTACAATGTTTTTTCAGTGAATTTCATATTTTTATTTGTGCAATTTAACCATAAAATCCCTTTAACAAAGTTTGTTGACTGAATATAAACATATTCAGTGAAAATACTTTATTAAAGGGATATTATGGTTATTTTGTACTAACAAAAACCTATGAAATTCAATTAAAAAACGTTAGTTAGAGGGACATTATGGTTAAGTTACGCTGATAAAAACCCTTGTGGTTGCAAGGTATACATCAAAAATGTGCCAGTTCTGATAAGCTATGCAACATTAACTAGCACCACCCCCATGCACGGCTAAGACTAACACCCAGGATATCAAAGATGACATCAGGAATGTCATCATCAATGAAATCACTGATGATGTCAAAATATCCTGGGAAGTTGGTTTTTGATCTGGTAGTTCTGCATTGAAAACATGATACACATAACTTAACAGTGCTGTATATGTAGACCTTAACCTTCTGCTATGTCTTAAATTACTTTCTTTAGGGTCTGTTCCAGAGGCAGAGTCAGGGGAAGGGCAGAGGGGTGGCGGTCGCACCCCAGCACCCTTGCTCATCCCTGGTGCCTTTTGTACTCCCAGCTTGAAATCATCATACAATATTATGGATTGCACCAACTACTTACCATAACTGTTCACACTATGTAAATAATTCACTTCAACACCTCACAGCCACTGAAGCATGACCTTCATACAGTGGGAAACAGTCTTTCAAAACTTGTGAAATGTTGTTCATAACTACAAGTAAATATTATATATTTTAATAGACGTGTCAAACACACTTAAATCGCTAGAGCTGTACTTCCCATAAAACGATATGTGATAAACAGTGCAACAATGTTAAATAAACATATACATTGTAGAAATAACTGAATTTTAAAAAGTATACATAAATTATCAAAATGCATCTAATACATATGTCTTATAATTTTTAATGCAAAACAACAACAAGAACTAGACTATAAAAATGAGGAACAGAATGTGTAAACCAGTGAAAAAAGGATACAAAACGCTGAAAATCAAATGAACAAATTATGTGTGTGGATGACTCACTTAACAAATAACATTTCTGACCTATCCATATATGTCAAAAATCCTGTTGTACGAAATATTGATTTTCATTTCTATATGTGTAATTGTCACCCTTTCCCCCATCAGTTACCCTAGTCATTCCCTGAAAACCTTGATTATCAATGTTTTTTATGAGATTTCTTTCCCTAATTCACCCAATCATGACATTATACCACCCCAAAATTCCCCTGTTCTTGTTTCCCACTGTAATCCCCCAGACCTATCTTAAAGTACATCAATGTAAATATCATGCAAGTCCCCAAATGATGCACTTAATCCTCCCAATAAGAGTCAAAAAGAACACATCCCTGGATCTTGGAAAGAGCAAGTGCTGGTTATATCAAAAATTGTTTATCTGAAATAAGGCAAGCAGAATCTACTCTGCTCACACCAAGAGCGCTCTGCAGAAAACATGTTACATGTGCATTTCTTAAACTCAGTGTTAGATCAGTTACTGGGCCGACCACAGTGTTAGTATAATACAACATATATTGTTCAAGGGGCTAATACTTTGAGATCACAGTGTGGTCTGGAATGTCCATCTGGTACAATAAAGAAGTCACTGGATTTAAGGCCTAATTTACACATTTAAAAGAATGGCTCACAAGAGCACATACCATAATAGTCATAAATCTTATTGTGGGGGTTAACGGTGGGTTCATTAAACATCATTAAATCTTTGCTGATCTGTTTTGGCACTATGAAGGGTGGAGGAGAATCGTAACACCTTTTTGGTGCAGTTCTGCTTTGCATGGGGAGACGGGACCTCCTGAATGGCGTTTTACATAAAGCTTTCTTTATACATGTTTGTTACATTATGATTGTAATCGACTAGAGCACGTTATCATTTCTCTTTGGCTGAGTGCTCTCGTTGTTATAAAACTCATAATAATGATTTGCGTATGCACAGGTTATCTTCTATGCTAAATTAAACAGTCCATTACCGAATTCTCTACATGCAGGCCCTAGTGCATATTCTTATACAAACATTATACTTGTTACAACATTTGATTGCTAAATTGCTTTTACATGATATCAGGTATATATTTACATTGAACTTGGAAATGAGGTAGCATCATTCTGGCATGTACAGTGTTATGTTCTGTTATGCATTTTGTTATTGCAATACATTTATATTAAACTTCATACTACAGGTTAATACACGTCACACTTTTATAACTGAAACCTAACGTTAGTGCTTCTGATTATACATATATTATACAATGCATTGATATGCTTATTGTTTTACTACAAACCTTTCATTGTTTTGCATGCAAAGGAAACTGTTTTTTTTTTAAACGTATTTTATTGACATTTGTATTGGATGCATACAAATACAAGAAAAATAACAAACAATAAACATAAACAACAACAGTCTTCATGCGAAACAGTTCCTCTTACTTAGGTGGGCCTGGCTGCAAATAGGGGTTCCGATATCACAGTGTGAGGGATCTCAGTCAAGAAGATCACCATATCTAGGCGAGTGCGAGGGATCAGTTACGGCAAAGTAGTGGGGTTTATCAAGGGGGTTTATGGTCTGCACTGAAGTGTATATCTCTCAGGAGGGCCTACCAAGTGTCTAGAGTGCCACTCGCAATGTCTCCGCTAGAGATGATTCCATCTTGCCAGGCTCTAGTTTCGGCTGCAGTCCATCTCTCTAGTTCTTTCATCCAGCGTTCATGTCTAGGGCCCCCTGGTGTCTTCCATGCCATGGCTATAGTTCTTTTTGCAAGGATACATGCAATGTTCATCAACTTAACAACATGTTTGTATTTGCTTGGTCTGGGGTAGACCCCTAATAAGCATTCCCCGGGTGTCCATTCATATCTGCTTATCCCGGCATCAGTGCAGGTCTGTTTAACTTTGGACCACAGCGCCATCATCAAGGAAACAGTTTATGAACAACTTATTTCGATTGTTTGCAGATAAGACACTTTTGTTTTTCTCATATTAAGGCATGAACAACATGACATACCCGAGGGTCGTTCTTAGTTATTTGACCATGTTCAAAGGATATCGGGGTGGTATTCTTTATGGCCTGGGTCTGCTTGGTAGGGGCAGGTTTATAGAGATGAACGAATTTCTGCTGCCAGGCCTTGAGCTGGGCCGCGGCAGGGTCAATAAGGTAAGACGGAAGACAGAAGGTACAGTGCGAAGTTTGAGAACCGGGCGGCTGCAGAGATGACAGAAGGGAGGAGGTTGGCGGGAGTAGCTTGTTTGCTGTGTGCGTCTTGCGGGGAGAGCTGCAGGCCTGCGTTCTAATTTCATGGCTGACCTGCCATTATGTGAAAACAAAATGGAGTAGGTGGCCCACAAAATGGAGTCTAGTCGGACTCTGATCTGGACTGTTCTCAGGGGTCACAGTTCCTAGGGGTATTCCCGCACGGGTGCTCTGGGCTCGGGGCACTGACCCCAAAACAGTCGTAACTGGGACTACTCAGGAAGTGTGCGAATGGAAGGGGGTTCCAAGACCACTTCCTCCCACACATTCCCCCCTTTCGTTACTTAAGTAACAAATATTGTAATTGCCCCAACCTTTTGCGCTCTTCTTCCTCAGCCACTGCCTCCTCCCATGCAGGTGTTCCCTTTATTGGCATCCATGCCCTATCTACCGTTCTGAGGCTTTCCCCCTTCTAGCGTATTCATCTGGGGTGCAGGTCATATAAATGCACCCCCTTCACCCTCCAAGTCTACCCATACTTCTTTGTACCGCTGTAATTCTCTTGGCTCTTTTATGGTTGTATGGTATAAATTATCTACTATATGTCCTGTATTGTATATCACAGTCATTTTATATTTTGGTTCTGAGCTTTCTCCTGTTTGAACTTCTGCCTCATGCTTTATTTGCACCACTCCATTTGCACGGCCCATTGTTACCATCATGAGCATACCATTAGGTACAGCGTTTACACAGCATCTGAGACCTAGTTGACACACACAAAAAATTAGTAGAAAAAAGACGATGAGTGGTATGAGATGTTTTACTGTCATTCCGAGCCACCATGGTACCCAGGAGAAAAGATTGTCTTTCATACGCTCTCCAAGGTCATGCACCGCTGCTATGACATTTGAAAGGGAGCCGTTGTCCGCATCTGCATAAGGTACAAAAGTGCAACATGTGCTCCCGATTTTTTTCGGTAAACACCTCCATCCATTGCTGTTAACAGGTCTAGCCCATACCTGTTCTGCATGGTCATCAGTCATAAGGCTCTGAGTTCCACTTTGATAACGTTGTAGCCTTCTTCTGTGTCATTGGCCAGCTGGATGAGTTCCCATTTGGTGATCTGAAGCCATTTTGCATCCGCTCTCGTCTGGATGTTAGGGACTTGAGACGCGAAGAATGTCTCGACAGAGCTGAACAGCCGAAATCGATCTGGTATCTGGGCAAGAAGTTCTGATGATTTAACAGACATATAGTTGGATGACGTTTTCTTCCTCTGCCCCGTGCTTTGTAAACTTTACTCAGCAATGACATACCCAGGGACTTCTTCAGGTGGTGTTAGAGCTAGTTCGTTTGGCGCTGCCACTTGTGTATTTTCTCCTTGTATGTGGCTTTCTGGGATCACTATCGGGGCAGAATGCAGCGTTGCCTGGGAGCATGTGCCCCTCCATGATTGCGGGAGGTGCAGGTATGCTAGGTTGCCGCAAACCCAGTATGTATCCATCATTGCAGCTGTTCCTTTCTTCATATCAGGTATTATGAGAGTTTTGCTGCAATTTTTGTTCTCTCCCATGTTCTTTTTCCCTTCCCCACGAAAGCACAGTTCGTATGGAATTTTTTTTGCAATTTGAAGGATTTTTCGATGGCAGTAACCCAAGTGAGTTTCGTTATATGTACCCAGGACAGTTTTTCTTCAGACAGTCCTCTCAACGCTTCTGCTTTACACAATATTTCTTCGTTCTGCCACTTGTTGTCTGAATGTAATATTCCTTTTATCACCAAAAAAGGCTCTTTTACACAAATCACTCCTTGCGGCCTGGAGTAACATGTCCGCTCATTCTGTAAGAGTTTGAATGGGACAGTGTGTGCTTGGAAAGTATTTTTGATTCTACATAGTGCGAGATGTAGGAGACACTGTGCCTCTGCAAATGGAATTTCTTGTGGCAGAAATACCTTAGGGGTTCCTGAGGTGTGGGGTATAAGTAAGCAAACGTAACAACTTTCATTTGTGTTTGTTTTGCCGTGTTGCTCTTGTCAGCGTACCACTTGTTTGTTTGGTGTGGGTGTCGAGGATCATCAACGGTGTCGAGGCCAAATTTATAATGCTCTTCCCATTTTTCTTGTTGTGTACCCCTCTTTTTCCTTCTGTTGCCAACCCCATCATTGCCCTGGAGAACCTTGTCATTCCCTTTTTCCTCCCATTCGGTGTATAGTCTTAAATAGCTATCGGCCATGAGTTTGTTATGATTGTTTTTTTGTCTGGTGGCTATATTATCTAGTGAAGTGATCTCCGCAACTGGCATTGTGGTGGGTATGGGTCATTTTGTACCCATGTGAGTTCTGAGGGTGTTCTGTCATTCATTGAATAAACACTAAAATCGGATTCATTAAACTCATGGGGCTCTTGGGCAGTCTGCGCAATTGTACCATTGAAGTTAATATTATCATTAGATTTGTTCCTGTGATGCCCGTGGGCCCATATCAACTTAAAGCCATCCCAGATTAAATGGGTTCCTTGTTAAATTGATTTTATCACACCACCCCCCTGGCTCATATCGATTGAAATAAAAGCTACGGCCCAATACAAAACTAGGCCAAACAATGTTGAAAATACTACTGCACATACAAACAACACACATTCATACAAATAGCTAGGGTAAGTACTCGTTCTTCTTCTATTTCTATCTACACTATTGTCGGTTGTCATTGGGGCCTCTTCCATGCCCATTGTAGCTCGTAGTAAATGAGATATTAGCATTTGTTAAACATACACGTTACATTTTCGTTATTACACATTTTAATTGTAGACACTTCCACTTTTCGTGCTTATTTTTGGACCTTAAAACAAGTGTTTATTTTGCGTCCTTCCTTTCCCCCTCCTCATACTTTGAGTTTGGGGAAGAGGAATTGAGGGAGACCATTTACTAACAATTTAAAACCTACAGGGAGAAGAAGAGAGAGAGAGAGAGAGAGAGCGAGAGAGAGAGAGAGACAGAGAGAGAGAGAGAGAGGGAGAGAGAGAGAGAGAGTTCATCATTTTCTTTATACAATTATTTACATGTTACCAGTGCTTTTTCATTTTGCATACTGTACTTGACGTTTGTACCCATTAAGGTTGTGCACATTTACCAACAATCTTTTCCATTATACACTCATTCCTGCCTACATTTGCAGCTAGTTACTGTATTTTTGCTCCCTCATTCATTATGTTTGTACACTGTGTTCATTTCTACAATTTTCGTGCTCTACGCAGTCTGTGCTTTCGTGAGCCTTTTGCACATCTGTTAAGTGCACACACTACCTTTAACCCTGCACTTTGACTGCCATGGGGGTGCAGTATATTACCTTATAGGGGCCGTGGAACCTAGGTCCATTCCACCTAAGCACAAAGCTTCTTACGTATACCATGTCACCTGTCATCAACTGGCAGTCCGAGCTATCTGTGGCTGGGGTGGTCGTGTCTGTGGCTGTTTCTTCTGTGAATGGGGGTGCTATTTGCTTTGCTATGGCACGTGCTGCTCTTGTAAGATTTCTGAGATACTCATGGAACTCTACTCCCAGTACTGCGGCACTCTGGTGTGCATCTGACTGTCTGTGCAAGGGTGAGTGGGCTGTGTACATCCTCCTGCCTGTCAGGATCTCATGGGGGTAAGACCTGCTGATGGGAGATTTTAGACCCTTATTCCTTTGTGGATGGGCTCAGCATCTAATTGTACCTAATTACCTTATAGGGCAGAATTTTCTCTCAGCCCAACTACTCCCTGTGCAGGAACCAGCTTGTGGACGCTGTTAATCTGAACAAAACAGCAGACCCAGCTAAAACAAAATAAAAAGGAGACATAAATTGCCTATCTTCTACACCAACGTTAGTTTTCATGTTTTACCTACCTGCGTATTGGCTTAGTAAGTTTTAGCATACAGTAAGGTGTAAGATGCAGCCAGCTCAGATTGCTTTGTATCAGTTCAGTTCACTAATGGTATAATAGAGGGCCAGTGAGGATAAGCAGATTCCATCTGCTGTACATTCACCACCTCAAAACCGAGAGGCTTCAATGGTTGTGTCACGTTAAATTAGTGGCGTCGTTTCTGGCCTTGACCTGGTTCCACTGTACTTTACAACATCAATTCACGATGGTAGCACTTTTCCTGTCTGACACCCACGGTCCACCTCAGAGATGTGTACTCTGGGTGGGAGCAGGTTGTTGTTTATGTTCACATGTTGATTTTTAATAATTGTGTTATTGTGTATCGGGTTTTAATATATCGTTTCATGTTGTCATCAAAATATAGGGGATCCATGAGTTCATGTTTACCGTTCTTCTTTTTGTAGAATGTATCTCCTGATGAAGACGTTACTATAATAAAGTACATACGTCGAAACCGGTAGAGAGCGAAAACTGTGATGAAGTCGTGGTCGGAGACTTCTGAGACCCATCTCAACTTTTTTGGCCACCTTTATTATCTATTGTGGCCCAACATTTTGATTTTACATTCCTTCTATAAATAATCTAATTGATGAATTATATGTCATGATTTTTTATAGATTTTATACTTTATACCCATTGGTGTTTGGTATGAGTGAATTGTTGGTTGACGGATGCATGTGGATGAATGTTTGAACGATTGAATAGTATGAATTTTATTATATAGATGTGTTCTTAAAATTTTTTTTCCTGCTATGTAAATTGTTGCCGTAAGTGCAGATTAAGTCATGATTTGACTCATATATGTAAAATGTATCAGGTTCAATAAAATTCCTGGATACCTATCTTTAAATTGTACCCTCTGGTTGCTTTTCCGTGACTAATTGTTATACTAATACCCCTACCCAGAGTGTGGGGTCCCCTATGTCTTTCAGAAAAAATACGATCTCATGGGGTGACAGGTGGTGGTCCTTACTGGGTTGGTTCCTCATCTCAAAAAGGGCTAAGGGAAAACAATATACCCAGTTCTTTGAGTGTATGGCAAAGTTTTGACAATCTGTTTTTAAGCAGTCTGTTCATTTTTTCAACAATCCCCGTTTGATTGCAGATGATAAATCGTACAGAGCTTATGTGTTATTCCCAGCATTGCTGTTATGTGCTTGAACATATCATTTATAAAGTGTGTCCCGTTGTCGGAACATATGACATCACATATACCGCAGCGGGGGAATATTTCCCTAACCAAGAATTTGGCAGCACACCATGCATCTGCATGAGTGCAGTGGTCCGCCTCCACCCACCAAGAAAAGGGACAGACTACAACAATCAAATATCAGGATCCATTACACCACTCTCCCATGTCTGCATAGTCCATATGCAGCTCTCTGAATGGCCCTTCAGGCTTTGGCAGTGCCCCTCTCAGTGTTAGTAACGTCATGCCAGAGTTGTATGTTTGGCATGTGGTACATCCTATTATTAGCCGTGTAACTTGCTCCTGCAATCCCGAGGCAAACCAATCGTCCTGTATGTCTGAGATAATGTGCTGTTGTGCATTGTGGGCGGGGAAATGCAGTTGTTGGAATGCTACCTCCAGTAATTTTGCAGGCATTACTACCTTACTGGTATTATTTTGTCTCCATAAAAGGTCAGTGGATGACTGGCTACACCTCTCTTCACCCACACTTCCTTTTCCTCACTTGGTGCATCTTGTTGAAGTTCAATAATTTGCGAAATTGGCAATGAGTTGAAACCTTCTGGGTGCTCTTCCTCAACTACCTTTTGTAGTATGTACTCACCTATAGGGCTCTTTGGTAAATAAGATGCTTCCTTGGCGGCTGCGTCTGCTGCCATGTTTCCCAATGAGATGATGTCATCACCTCGTGTGTGGGCCTGGCATTTTATGACAGCTACAAGTGTGGGCTCTTTTAGTGCATCAATGAATTCTCCTAACAGTGTTGCATGCTGGACTGGGGACCCATCTGTTCTTCGGAATCCCCTCCTACCCCACCTGGCTAAACCTCCATGTCTGTATAAATTGTGACTGCGCACCCTTTAGCTGTATGCAATGCTTCTATGAGCGCTACTAGTTCTGCTGCTTGGGCTGAGAAATGAGTCAGTAGTCTTTTTTGAACAATAACTTCAAATTCCCCATCTTCCACCCGAACTACTGCTTCTCCCACATGCTTTTCTCCCGTTTCACGGAAGCTGAACCATCAACAAAATACATTTCTCCTTCCGTTAGTGCATTTTCATATGCTGTGGGCGTATTGCCATCATAACTTCTGTAGGTGGCACAATCATGCTGCTGCATGTCCTCTACCGTACATGCTTCTTTGAGGAATGTGGCAGGGTTTACACTTTTACACTGCACGATATGCATGTTTGCGCTGGATATGATTATCTTGTATGCGGTTGCTCTTTGGGTGACGAGTGTGCTTTTTGATCTTTCCAGAATAGCAAAAAAGGAGTGTTCCACATACAATGTGACCGAGCAGCCCATCACGAATGTAGAGCTTTTTTCGATTGCAAACGCGGGGGCTGCGAGAGACTGTTCGCAAGCGAAATGTCCTTGCATTACTGCATCTAGTGTTCCACTATAGAACGCCAAGGGCTTGTGGCCTAGAGATGTTTTCTGTGTTAGCACAGTTGTCATGAGTGTGCCATTGCAGTGCGAGAACAGGTAGAACTCACGATCATAGTGGGGGGTTGCCAAAACTGGAGCTGTGGATATCAATTCTTTGAGTGTGTCAAAGGCTGTGTGAATTTCTTGTGTCCACTGCAACTGAGTGTTTTCTCGTTGAGCTTCCTTGAGTGCCTGCAATAAGGGTTTATTGTATGCTGCATAGTATAATATCCAGACTCGGCAGTAATTACACATGCCAAGAAACTTCTGCATCTCTTTATCTGTATTGGGCTCTTTTACCGCTTTTATTGCTGCTGCTCTGTCAGGCATTATTCTCTTACCATCTTTGGATATTAACTGACCTAACTAGAACACTTCTGTCAGGCAATATTGCAGTTTTTGTCTGTCCACTTTATATCTTTTCTGTGCCAACTGTGTTAATTGGATTATGGAATCTTCCCTACACTCCTCTTCATTCTTACTACAGACCAACAAATCGTCTATGTATTGAATGATTGGACTGGTCGTGTGTATTTTTCCAAGGTCTTCATTCAAAATTCTGTTAAAAATACTGGCACTCTCACAGTACCCTTGGGGCAATCGGCAGTGTTCATACCCTTTCCCTCCCAGCGTGAACGCTGTTAGGTACCAAGAGTCTGGGTCGTGCGGGATTGAAAAGAATGCATTTTTCAAATCTACCACAGTGAAATTTGTGCCCTCTCTTGGGATACTGCACAATATTGAAGCAGGATTCGGGACAAGGGGAAACTCCTTCTGTACTATGTCATTAAGGGGGCGTAGCTCCTTGATCATCCTCCACGCCCCTCCCTTTGCTTTCCTGATCTGGTAAATGCAAGTGTTGCAGGGCGAGTTGGGTGGCACTATTTTTCCCTGTATTATCAATGCATATATTGTGTCCTTTATTCCCTCTTCCAGGTCCCTGGATAAGGGGTATTGTTTTACCGGGGTAAAATGGCCCCAGGTTTGAGTTTTACCTTTACAGGTGTTACTTTGTGTAGCAGCCCTACATCGTGTGGGCCTGTGGTCCACAAACTGCTGCGGTACCTGGGACATGTCTTCCTAGAAGTATGCTGGTGGGGCTTTGATAACCGCTACGAGGGGTAGTGGCACTTCTCTTTTTTTGAACCATTATGTCACAGGGAATTGTAATTTCCATCACTATTTCCCCATCATCACCTGAGTCCCTAAAAAGATCCTCGTCTGTAAGATCCTGAATGGTCTTCCTAAATA
Organism: Ambystoma mexicanum; assembly: GCF_040938575.1. Taxonomy (NCBI): domain Eukaryota; kingdom Metazoa; phylum Chordata; class Amphibia; order Caudata; family Ambystomatidae; genus Ambystoma; species Ambystoma mexicanum. The sequence goes on from NC_090922.1 coordinate 372,573,684, forward strand.
CCTTCCTTCTCGAGCTCTTCACTCATCTGCCTCCAACTCCCTCAGGGTCAGTCGCTTCTCCAAGCAACAAGTTGGTGGCAGATCACTCTTCGGCAGGGGCCTCTCTCTGAAACAGTCTTCCTGCCTCCCTGAAACTCGAGGAAAACCACCTCCGGTTCCGGAAACACCTCAAAACCTTCCTCTTTGCTTCTGCTGTCTCTCCTCCCCTCCCTTGCTGACCTCCTGCACTGCACTGGTTACCTAGCCACACTTCTGATCTCTGGCCCAGGCCATGTCAACTGCCTCCCTGGCAACCTCTGAACTTGGGGACTGTTTTCTGTATCCCTTCAGTCCCCAGAACTTTGTCCGCACTTCCTTGCACTTGCCTGTTTTTTATGTATTTTATTTATCTTATTTATTCCACTTCCCATGTACTGCACTTCCCCCCTCCCTTTCCCCCCTTGCACTCTTCCTTTCCCGCCTTCCCATGCACTTGCGCGTTCTGAATGACACCTGGCCTAGTAAGATCGTTGTCTGTCCTCCCTTTGTTCCCCTCCTTGCCTCGTCGCACCTTGAAACACTTGTGTATAGGCGCGTTATAAATGCCATATATCATATCACATCAAGGGCCATATTGGTGTTGATGCACAGTACTGTTCTCCACTGGCATCCCTGCATGTCCATTGCGATTACTGCTATTCTTTGCGACAGAACCTGTATTGCATGTATGTCTAAGGACACTGTTGAACCTGGCACTATCTCTGGGTCTGTAATTGGGCGGAAAATGAACTCTGAGGGCACTCTCCATTTCTTACTTTTCAACTCTGGTACCACTCTTGCTAGTATCCTCAGCCCTTGTATGAACATGTCTGGATCTACAGGTGTGCCACATCTTTGTAGGAAGTCTGCTTGAGCATGTATTACTAGCATAGCACGGATTGCACATATTACTTGTGTAGAGCACACTATTCCTCTGTCAGTAAAGGATATGGTCATGTTAAGCTTGCTGGGAAGGTCCCTTCCCAGCAAGTTAATGGGTGAGTCTTTGTAATACAACAGGGGTGCTTGTACAGTTCCCCCCCACTGTTATATCTAATTCTTCAGTGTATCGAACCTCGACCACTGCCCCAGAGAATCCTTGCATTTCCAAAGTCTGATTAGAAAGCGGGAACCTCCCCTCATTTAGGCATGATTTTTCCACTCCCGAATCCACCATAAAAATGAACTGTTTGTTTCCTATTGCCGCCCCTACCAGTGGTTCCTCTGCTGCGTTAAGGGCCATTGACAGTACTGGACACGCAAGTGTTCCCTGTGGGCTATCCTATGCTGAGTACCTTGGGTATTCATCAGTATCAAAAACATTTCCCATTACCACTGCTGTCCCTCTACATGGTGCAGGTGCTCCATTTGCCGTGGTAGCATAGGCGCTTGCACGGGTGGGGACGGTACGCTCATGGCACTGGGGGTGTTGTGGTGCATTTTGTGGGGGGACTTGGTGCTCATTCATGTACCTAGGGTCAGGCTGACTCTCCCTTCTATTCCCACCCATGGGTAATCCATATGGGCTCCCAGAGTGGGGGTGTCCATACTGTTGCTCATTTGAATATGAATTAGTGGGCCTGCTCCAACACTCTCTCAAGAAATGTCCCCACCTCCCGCAATTGCAACATTGTCCTTGTCCTCCTCTTCTGGGCCCTCCGTACCCGGCACCCCCTCCCCTTCACCCTCTGAATCCTCCTCTGTTGCCCCGGCCACCCCTCACTGGCCATTGTTATCCCTCATTCTGATTTCCCCTCACCATGAGGCTTGACTATTACCTGCCCAGTTTGCTGCCATGTGCACCGGTATTCCCATCTGTCCTTTGTCCTCCTCCCGCTCTCTTCCTGCCGTGTTAGTTGCTGCTACAGCACTGACCTTCAATAGTTTGCTTTGTACTAATTTAGCCTTGTCTGCCAACCACAGCTGAGCTATCTCCTTTTCTTTCTCTTTAATCCTTTTACAGTGGTGCACTATCATGCTCTGAATTTCTGTCCATCCCTTGGCTTCTATCCGAGCTATTTTATCAAGGGCCTTCTGTACTTCCTTTGGGAGTCCCCTTTTTATAATGAAATAAAATAGGAAGGTCCATTGGTCCCAGGCCGTGCCCATTTCTGCTCTCCACATGTCCTGCACCCGGAGAATGAAACACATTGCCTCTTCATCATCTCCCATTGTACTCTGCATTACCGACTGTAAATCGGGTGTGTCTGGAAATGTGTCCCTCAGGGCGTCCCACACTCTCGCTCATACCGTGTTGAACGAGGCCCCATCATGGCGGTCACAATCTAGTGTTATTCCGGGAAACCCCACCTTTGCCCAGACCCGGTTTGCCTGATCTCCGACTGCAGATAATAGTAAGCTTTTAACATCCCCCACCACCAAGGGCACTCCAGCCGTGTGTTTTTCAAATGCATATATCCACTTGCTGGTGCCTCCGGACAGTGGTGGTAACTGTGCAAGTTGGCTTTGTCCATTTGGGCCAATGGTATGTAGTACGGCCTTCCTGCCCCCCCCCCCTGTGGATTAGTGGCAGCTGTAGATTTTTCCCCCCTTTTCCGTTACTCACCTTTTTTCTCTTCTTCCCTACTACCGCCATACGTCCCGTTCTGTTCCTTAACCTCCCTCTCCATTCCTCCATAGGGGAAAATCCCTCCCCAAATGAGGCCCCACCAGTAGCAGTTCCCAATCTCCTTTCTTCTTCTTCCTGTTCCTCTGTGTCACACCGGTACTCTTCTTCCCTGTCCAATGCCATCCCTCCTTCCTCCACCCCACGTTCACTATCGGCTGTGGTTATTTCTATTATCTTTGTGGGGATGTCATTTTATCCGAAATATTATCTCTCCTTTTTTTCCACCTGTCCTCCGCTGCCATTTCACTAGGTTGAGACGTCACGTCCTGTTCTGCCTTGGGGGTAGGTAGCCCCCCTTGTTCTCCCTAGGCCCTCAGGCAGGACAGCTCTGTTTGAGCCATCGTTAATCGTGAATCTAGGTCCTGCTTGAATTCCCTTATCTATTGTGGGAGTACTTACCTGTCCTGTCATTCCTTGTCTCTCATATGGGGCTGGTGCAGTGGCAGATGGCTTAGGTGTGGGTGGTGACGTGGATTGTGCTACATATACAAGGTCGCTATATCCCTCTGCAGGTACTGGCTTTGTCAATAAGGGGTGTATACGTGTAACCTCTGTCTTATTCTCATTCTGCTCAATTGGCCCTTCACTGCCAGATGTTGTCAGGGAAGAGGCATTATAGTTGCCACTCTTACCTGGGGGGACTTCCTCAAACAACCGCATCAAGTCCAATATTTCCCTCCTATTCTGCAGTTGTTTTCCTATATGTTTAATAAACAAACATGTGGCAACCATGTCTAGCAGAGCCTTATCAAAGGACCCTCCTTGGGGCCACACTTGGGGCAAGCCTTCTCCCTTCAATTCCATGACCCACTGGTCATGGTATTTGTTGACCTTTTCTGCGTACCCTGGCAGGGTTTTACAAATATGGGCCTCGGGTGTTTCTGCACCAATTTTATCAACCTGAAATGGTTATTCAATTAAGAACCTTTTTCTACAATTCTTACACTTCCTATATGACCAGCTCAATATGCTTTGTAACACTTCTCAAAACAAAATTGTTTGCTCACACTGGGTTATTTATGAACAATAACAATATAGGAATATTCTCCAATACAATTTTTAAACCGTTGTTCATAAACAGTCACCAGCAAAAAAACAATACCTTTACATAAAACAACACCTTAGGGCATACCACATACAACAAATGACATAAACAACACAGATTCTACCACACCTTCCCTAGTACCCTGATACCCTCTAATACCCTTTTCTCACTGCCCTTCACTGATTCTCCAATCCCTTTAAACAATTCTCTCCATCCACCCTGTCTATACCCAGGCAAGAGTGAAGAGGATTAAGAAAAAGTAGGAAAAAAAGTGTTTCTAAATATTACTCTGGGTCTTCCTTCGAGACCCCTAAGTTATTTTCTTCACCTTAGTTTTCCCATATCCTTTTTTCCTGTACTAGTCGAGATAGCACTATGCGGCACTGCCTTCCACCCCCATCGGAGATAGGATCCCTTTATCCTATTTGCACTTTATTTTCCGTCACTGGCCTAATGGCCATATGCGACAGAAGGAGAATAGAATAGAATATAGAACAGACCCCAGATTGCCCCTTGCTGCTAATGACCTCCCTTCTTATTTACCCCTGCTGGTATTTTACGTCTCAAACCTCGTAATCTGACTTCCACCCCGCACTTGATCCTCACATGTCCGTCTTGATTCTAGACCCCCCGGACCCAATCGGTCAGGGCACCGCCCCTTGCTCAAAGACCACGTCCGGCTCCGGCGAGTGGTACGGTGGGTTTTGTAAAGGCGGATCCCGTACCCTTTTGTCCTATTGCATGCACACGTCTAGGTTTACTGGTTGCTGTTGGCGGGTAGCTTTTGAGGGAGCATGCTCTGGGTCGAAACAGGGGACGTCTTGTGCCATAGGACAAAAAGAACGCTATCACAACGGGGTCATCAATGAAAGAGAGAAGTCCCCAAATGATGCACTTAATCCTCCCAATAAGAGTCAAACAGCACACATTCCTAGAGGGAATGAGACCAAGACCAAGTGCTGGTGATATCAAAAATTGTTTATCTAAAATAGGGCAAGCAGAATCTACTCTGCTCACGCCGAGAGCGCTCTGCAGAAAACATGTTACACGTCATTTTTATACAGCTTTTGTGTCATCCAGGAAAGGGGAGGCCTAGGAGGCACATGAAGAGTTGTGATTGGTTACTAGGGATGAGCACCTATAGGTGCCACAAGGTCGACGTGCGGTGGTTGGAGCAGGATCAACTGGTGCTGTGATGATGCTTCTCAGGTCAATCGGTCAGCTGGCCTCATCGGATTTCCATGTGGTGTCAGCAACTTTTGCAGTGTTACATATTCAATAAAACACTTGACATTTGCCCTTGTGGCCATGCATTCCCATTCATCCAATATCACGCTCTATCTTGTCCTGCAGGCTTTAAGGCCTGTGAATCTTGACACCAAAGGAAAGACATTTCTCAAGTGGAGGTTAACTATCAATGGGCACAGGTCATGATGCATTTCTTAAACTCAGTGTTAGATCAGTTACTGGGCAGTCCACAGTGTTAGTAGAATAAAACATATATTGTTCAAGGGCTAAGACTTTGAGATCACAGTGTGGTCTGGAATGTCCATCTGGTACAATAAAGAGGTCACTGGATTTAAGGCCTAACTTACACATTTAAAAGAATGGGTCACAAGAGCACACACCACAATAGTCATAAGTCTTACTGTGGGGGTTAACGGCGGGTTGTTTAAACATCATTAAATCTTTGCTGATCTGTTTTGGCACTATGAAGAGTGGAGGAGAATCGAATCGAAACACCTTTGTGGTGCAGTTCTGCTTTGCATGGGGAGACGGGACCTCCTGAATGGCGTTTTACATAAAGCTTTCTTTACACATGGTCGTTTCTAGAGCACGTTGTCATTTCTCTTTGGCTGTGTGCTCTCGTTGTTATAAAACTCATAATAATGATTTGCGTATGCACAGGTTATCTTCCATGCTAAATTAAACAGTCCATTACCGAATTCTCTACATGCAGGCCCTAGTGCATTTTCATTTATTTGTATTTATTTATTACATTTGTTACTCGCCCAGACCCGAGGGTATCACGATGAAAATACAGGTGAGTTGTCACATTTTATACAGTGTTGGAGTACAGTCATATCAAACATTGTTAAACTAAGGTTACAACAAACATATAGTCAAATTACTTATACCAAGTTACATTTAGTCAGGTAGCCACTCTTAATTTGTTTCAACACTACTTGCAGTTCTGAATGTGACCCCTAGCTGTATATGGGAGAGTAGGACTCAAACGGTTAATATTTGTTGAATAACCAAGTTTTCAGTGCTTTTTTGAATCTTGGTTGGAGTCCTCATTTTTGAGGCTAAGGGGTAGTACGTTCCAGTGCAATGGGGCTAGGACTTTGAAACTACTTCCTCCTGCTCTGCTGTATTTGTATTGAGGAACTTCTAAGAGGGCCATTTTGTTGGATCTCAGTGTCCTACAGGAGATTTTTGTCTTAATGGAGTTGTTGAGATAGCTAGGTGCTTTGTTGGCGATACATTTGTAGACGATACTAGAGGTTTTGAATATGATTCTTGCTTCAATTGGCAGCCAGTGATTTTCTCTTCTAATGCTGGATATGTGTTCAGATTTCTTTATTCCTAGTGCCACTCTAAGGGCTTTGTTCTGTAATAATTGGATTTTGTTTAAATTGGTTTTGGAAGTTCCTAGAAAGAGGTTATTACAATAATCCAATTTCGTTAAAATCAGAGCTCTGGCCAGTGTGATACAATTTGAGGGGGTAAGAAGTTGGCGGCTGAGTGCGATAAGTTTTGCTGTATAGGCTGTGGACGAGGAGAGGGCTGCTATTTGTTTGTGCATAGTGAGGTTGGCATCTATGTAGACACCAAGCGTTTTAACGTGTTTAAGTACTGGGATCAGTGTACCATCAATGTTAATGTGAGAGTAGTCCGGGTGGAGGGTGCTTATTCTATTTTGGGTGCCCACAATGAGGACCTCAGTTTTCTCATTGTTAAGGCAGAGGCTGTTGATGGCCATCCAGTTTTGGATTATAGAGTATACTTTGTTGATGGTGACGGTGTCTTGGGTGTAGTCGCCTGTAGTGGGAATGAGGATCTGGGTGTCTCTGCAAAGTTGGTGTAGAGGACACCCATATCGTCTAAGGCCGAGAATAGGAGTTTAGTATATGCATTGTAGAGGGTGGGGGAGAGGCAGGATCCCTGGGGGGCTCCTATGGGTACTATTATGGGGTCCGCTGCAAAATTTCCGATGGCAACTCTGGATGTACGGTCCGTTAGAAAGGATTTGATCCATTTTGTGGCGTTGCTGGAGAAATTAAAATCTTTTTTTAGAGTTTCACATAGTTTGTCATGGTCTACCAGGTTAAATGCTGCTGATAGGTCCAGTAGCAGTAGGGTGGCTAATTTGCCTGAATCTCTAATGGAGTCCAGTTGGATTTTCAGATGCAGGAGGGCTGACCCGTGCTATGGATAGGTCTAAAGCCTGATTGTCTGGCTCATAGCAGGTTATTTTGTTCGAGGTGGGTTTGTATTTGGTTATAGGCTATTTTGTCGATGATTTTAAGTAAGAATGGGACAGTCGTTATGGGCCGGTAGTTCGTGGGCACTACTGGATCTAGAGTCGGCTTTTTTAGTAATGGGGTGACCCATGCCGCTTTAATGCTGATTGGGACCTGATTGGTATAAAAAGAGGCATTCACAAAGTTAGTGATTATAGGTGTGAGGATGGGGGCGCAGAGTTTAATTAGATGTGCTGGAGTGTTATCTCCTTTGCAGTTGGAGGCTTTAAGTTTGGATATTGTATTAAGTACTATATCATGGGAGACTGGTGTGAAGTTGAAGGGGGGTGGTATTTTCTAGATTAGTGGTGATTTGGTTAGCCGTGGAGTGTTTATCAGACAGGAGATTTCTTTTGGAGATGATTTTGTTTTGTAGTAGCTTTATTTTTGATGCCAGAGCATCTTGGATGGTGGTACACCAGTCTTTGCCTGGGTGGACTGGGTTAATTATGGGGATCGGATTATCCAACTCCTTGAGTATGGTAAATAACTCTTTGCTGTCAGAGGATGCATTCCTGATTCTGGTATTAAAGGCATCTGCTTTATGGGCATTGATGGCTGATTTGTAGATTTTGTTTGCGGAGTTGAACGCTTCCAGGGCTTGTAGGGTGTGGGTTTTCTTTAGCCGGTGTTCGATCGATCTTTTAATCCGTCTAAGTGAGACTAATTCCTCATTGAACCAGAAAGAGGACTTTTTGTCCTTGCGTTTGGTTTTATTAACGCAAGGTTCTAGAGTATCAATTGTGATGGTGAGACAGTTATGATAATGGTCCGCCAGGGCACAGGGTTCCTTAGCAGTAATCATATTGTTGTTAAGGCAAGTGGCTAATAGGGGGTTGAGGTTTTCTGCTGTAAGTTTACGGATGTTTCATGTTAAGTAAGATTCTTCAACGACCGTTTTCAGTAGGTCTGGTTTGTTGCACAGGATAGTGAAGTTTATACTATGATGGTCTGACCAGGGTACTGAGTTAATGGAGTCTATAGAGACTATAGTGTTGAGTGGTAGTATCCAATCTAGTAATCTCCCTTTTGTGTGGGTAGGGGCATTCACAAGTTGTGTGAATGCCATGTCTTTGAGTGCACTTTATAGTACTTCTGCTTTGTGGTCTAGGGGGTCATTAAAACCTAGATTCAGATCCTCTAGAAGTAGACATTTTGTGGTATGTCTAGTTCTGGTTGAGATTTGGTGTTAGGTGCTCTATAGATGGTTATTATATTTATAGTAGTCTTATGGTTAGTAGCTAGTTTAACTAGCAAGACTTCGTAGCCATCTGTGTTCTCAATAGGGCAGGTTCTTATTTTGAGATGGGTTTTAGCAATAATAGCTACTCCCCCACCTACTGATTTTGTTCTATCCATCCTAAGAATGGTAGAGTCTGGAGGAATGGCAATGGAGAGCGAGGGCCCGGAAGCTTGGTGGAGCCAAGTTTCAGTCACTATAAGTAAATCGAGTTGTTGCTCTGTGATAAGGTCATGTATTTCTGTGGCGTGAGCAGGTATGGACCGCGCATTAATGAGGGCTGCTTTGAGGTGTATTGGTGGAGGGGGCACTTGGGCTGGGGGGTGGGTGAGTGTTAGTGGTCTCAGTAGCAGTGGGTTGTTGTTTGGTTGCGGTGGGTCTTTTAGGGTGTTTAGATTGGGTCATTAATGGAAGTACGCTTCCTAAATTAGCAGAACTGGCGAAGGCATTTGTCCTAAGAGGGTTGGTGTATCTGGCTTATTCTTATACTAAAATTATACTGGTTACAACATTTGATTGCTAAATTGCTTTTACATGATATCAGGCATATATTTACATTGAACTTGGAAATAAGGTAGCTTTGTGCTGGCATGTACAGTGTTATGTTCTGTTATGCATTTTGTTATTGCAATCCATTTCTATTAAACTTCATACTACACGTTAATACACGTCACACTTATATAACTGGAACCTAACGTTAGTGCTTCTGTTTATACATATATTATACAATGCACTAATATGCTTATTGTTCTACTACAAACCTTTCATTGTTTTGCATGCACGGGTACCAGTTTATGAGCAACTTATTTCGATTGTTTGCGGAAAAGACACTTTAGTTTTTCTCATATTAAGGTGTGAACAACATGACTTACTCGAGGGTCGTTCTTAGTTATTTGCCCATGTTCAAAGGATATGGGGGTGGTATTCTGTATGGCCTGGGTCTGCTTGGTGGGGACAGGTTTATAGAGATGAACGACTTTCTGCTGCCAGGCCTTGAGCTGGGTCGCGGCATGGTCAATGAGGTAAGATGGCAGACAGAAGACACAGTGTGAAGTTTGTTGCATTTGCGCGGCCAGTCTCCCATGAGAACCGGACGGCTGCAGAGATGACAGAAGTGAGGAGGTTAGGGGGAGTAGCTTGTTCGCTGTGCATGTCTTGCGGGGAGAGCTGCAGGCCTGGGTTCTAATTTCTTGGCTGGCCTGCCATTATGTGAAAACAAAATGGAGTTGGTGGCACACAAAATGGAGTCTAGTCGGACTCTGATCTGGACTGTTCTTAGGGATCATAATTCCTAGGGGTATTCCCGCACGGGTGCTCTGGGGCCAGGGCCCTGAACCCAAAGCAGCCACAACTGGGCCTACTCAGGAAGTGTGCGAATGGAGGGGGGTTCCAAGACCCCCTCCTCCCACATAATATGTAGACCTTAACCGTGTGCTATGTCTTAAATTACTTTCTTTAGGGTTTGTTCCAGCGGCAGAGTCAGGCGAAGTGCAGTGGGGCGGCAGTCGCACCCTAGCACCTTTGCTCATCCCTGGTTCCTAGTGCACTCCCAGCTTGAAATCATCATACAATATTATGGATTGCACCAACTACTTAACATAACTGTTCACACTATGTATACAATTCACTTCAACACCTCAAAGCCACTGAAGCATGACGTTCATACAGTGGGAAACATTCTTTCAAAACTTGTGAAATGTTGTTCATAACTCCAAGTAAATATTATATATTTTAATAGGCATGTCAAACACACTTAAATGGCTAGAGCTCTACTTCCCATAAAAATATATGTGATAAACAGTGCAGCAATGTTAAATAAACGTATACATTGTAGAAATAACAATTTTAAAACGTATACATAAATGATCAAAATGCATCTAATACATATGTCTTATAATGTTTAACGTAAAACAACAAGAACTAGACTATAAAAATGATGAACAGAATGTGTAAACCAGTGAAAAAAGGTTACAAAACACTGAAAATTAAATGAACACATTATGTGTGCGGATGACTCAATTAACAAATTACATTTCTATAAGTGTAATTGTCACCCTATCCCCCATCAGTCACCCAAGTAATTCCCTGAAAACATTGATGACATTTTTATGAGATTTCTTTCCCTAATGCACCCAATCATGACAATATACCACCCCAAAATTCCCCTGTTTTTGTTTCCTACTGTAATTCTCTATCCCTGTCTTAAAGTACGTCAATGTAAATATCATGCAAATATGTCTCAAATGTATTTATTTATTTTAAATGCCAATTTGAATTCCATAGACTATATACATGTTTGTGCCCGCACAAGGGCATTATGGTGACGTCACATGAATGTCGTATGTTTTCAAACATACCGCCAAATTCGCAGCATCATAAACGCACTTGCAGGCTCACTTGGGTGCTTCAGTGATGTCACACAATGTGGCGATGTTTGCGATCAACGGACATGTCTGTAACGATATGACGCAGTTTATATCAGTCTGCTATTCTCATTACTTGATTGTGGTCCAACTTAGGGCATATGAGTGATGTCATATCTCGCACCACCATTCTCGATCAACACACATGTCTGTGTCCCAAAAACACTTTTTGAATTAGTTCAAGAACTTCAACCTTTGTCCGCGGTCATCAACGCGCATTTGCGTGACATCACAGAGGGGTGTTAACGTTCATGAATGCTGTGACATGGTCGTGGATACCCGCAAACGTCAGCACATGAATGTGCCTGTGTGGCATAATGACATGTCCCTGATTGGTGTCCGTGCTTCGCTTTGGGGACATCTTGAAAATTGATTTTGGCCCACACTACCAACTCTGAAGTTTAAATATTACCCTTCCTCAACTGTTAGTAACATTATTTCTTGTTCTCTGAACTTTTTACAACTTTTAACACACATTTTTTGTCTCTGAAGTTCGTGAACATGGGACATGGTTGCGGAGGCTCTCGAACATCCTCACTTGACTGCGCCCGTGGAGCTTAATGAAGTATCCATGATCGATGTCTGTGCTTCACTGACATCTTGAAATTCAATTTACAGCCACTCTAGAAACTCTGATGTAGAATGTTTACCCTTCCATAATAGATAGTAGCATTCTTAGTTGTTCACTGCACTTTTTACAACAGTTCACAGCCTTTTCTAGACTCGAAAGTCCACTGACAGGAGGCAAGACAGCTGAATTTTCCTCCAAAGGAACCCACCAATTTATTTTAGCCTTTCTCAATCTGGTATTGAGAGGACCTTTTTGGGAACTGCAGGAGATATATATTTCTGCAAATGGTGATCTGTCATCCTCAGGGGCCACCACATGGAACAACTGAACAGGGGAACAAGGACACTGCAGCAGATAAGCTACATATGGAAGAGGAAGAGGAAGATGTAGTAGATGAGGTACCTACTATGTCGGGTGGTGGGAAGGAGTCATGGGTGTGGAGGTTTTTCACCCCGTGGGAGCAGAGCAAAAGGCTCAGGCTGCCCGTGTGTGCTGAACTGAATATGGAGTCCCACTCAGTTATGGCCAAAAAGGGCAGTACTCCTTTGGCCCTGCCACCATGTGCTGACATTTCACCCGAATGCCATGCAGAAGGCAGTTCCCTTCTCAGTTATAGAGGTACTTCGATTACTACACCCTCATTTTCTACTCCTGCCACCACTCATTCCACCTCGGTGGAGCAGAGGATTCCTCCTGCTTCCTCACATGCCATAAATGAGTCTGTGGACCCATACCTTTCTCTGTCAACAGTCTTAAGGAGCACGGAGCACCAGCAGAGGGATCCTGTTGCCAGCAGCGCTCGTTCTGTGGGGTAGGGTGGGCATATTGTGTAAGCAGCACCATCCACCTTAGCCCTTTATCTCCCGCAGAGTGCTTTTGTAATGAAGGCCAGCAAGCGTGTCAGCCTAAATCCTCCTTGTTGCAAACACAAGGATCGACACCAATATGGCGACCGCACATGATGTCGCACTGGTTGCCTAAGCAACATCCAGCTGACGAGGCCCGGAGCAGCCCATTGGCCCATCGCAGCTACATCCTCAACATGGCTGCGCCGGATGGCGTTAGCCGCTCTCCCACTAAGGCACCCCAATAAGGCACAGGCCTGTCTGTGCCTGTCCGTGGCCGGTACGTGCCGCCCCAAATCCTAGCCACGCACCTAACCAGCATGTCTCTACTTCCTACATCTACATGAATACTTCCGGCCACATGGATCCGATTTGCAAACTCTAAGGTACTTTTCAATTTTGAATAATCCTCCTGACCATCCACTCATTACGTCCATAGATGCGAGTGCGTGCCCACTAACTAAGCTAACATAGGAGTTCAATATTCACCCTTCCTCTCATACCTTCCACCATATCTATGTTGTGCATGCTTAATACTGTGGTACCCATTGTTACAATTGGGAGATAAGTGTATATTATCGCTCTCTCAAACACCTTTTAGCTTGATTCCCTATTGGTGATTATAAATACTGTACGATGCTGTTGATTCTAACCTTATTGTGCTGCGATTAACTGTGACCAAGAAACTGCTCGTGCAACTTAGTCCATTTTTGCACTACATTTGATTGTGGAACCCAGCCCATCTGTGCAATATATTTGATTGTGGAACTTAGCCCACCTGTGAAATATATTTGATTGTGGAACTATGCCTTAGTTGGTTGAATTCTGCAACTAGTCAATGTTGCGCCCTCTTGCAAATATCGCATCTAGCCTATGCCCGTATTTGCATTTGGTAAACTACACCCAGCCCTGCGTGTTGTGATAACATGCAGCCTTGCCACTGACTGCGCCCCACCGTGTCACAGTATTAAACAAAGTTAGCTTATTAGTCCTGATGACTGCGTAGAGAGACCCTACTCATTCTAAACACACCTAGCCAGCCCTTGCTCGGTTGTAGGTCAAATGGTCGAAAACCAATTTGATCGAAGTAAAATGGTTGTAAAAAAAAAGGTAGAATTTTTATTTTTATTTTATTTTTTATGGGGGGGGTTCTGCCCCAACCCCCCTTTTTCTTTATTAAAAATATTTTTTAAGCAACCAAACCTTAAAAAATATATATAAATAAATAAATAATAATACAAAAAAAAAAATCAACCTTTTTTTTTCAACCATTTTGATTCGATCAAATGGTCATTCGATCTTTTATTTTTGACCATTTGACCAGACACCCCCTTGCTCACAATGCCCACTCGTATGACGAACCTCACCAACCTACGCCTACTCCCTCTCCTGCTAGCCACTCTACAAATCTCAGCAATCATGTCCCACCCAATAAGTACCAAGCCCTTACTAACTACTAATTCAGGGAACTTCGGTACCAATGTTTACGCCAGCACTCCCTGCACCCTAGCGACTAGAAATGTTAGACTCGGCGCACACCTCAGCAGACTATACAACCCACTTGCTAGATCATTACCTCCTACACACATCAGAAGTAGCTCCCACTCTACTCACAAAATGCCCAATGAGACAAATATTAAGACTGTTTATCCAGACCAGATCGCCACTAAAGCAGACATCGGTAATAAGCCCAAAAGCCCTCACCAACGGCCATCAGCTTCCACTATTACTAAAACTCAACTTGCTCCCCAAATTAAAGCAGCACTAATAAACTCAAGGTCTCTAACAGCACATGCAACAGACATTGCCTACCTAATAATAACTAATAATCTCGACTTCCTAGCCATCACAGAATCCTGGTTGCATGAGGCTGCAGGACCCCTACTTGCCGTAGCTGTCCCAGATGGTTACACTATAATTAGACAAGACAGAGTAAATGCACGAGATGGAGGAATTGCCATTATCGCTAAATCCACTCTCGCTATGAGACTTTCCCAAACCCATAACTTACTCTCGTGTGAAACCCTCACAGCTAAACTCCCTCTGACCGACTCCCAAACACTAACTATCCACCTCATTACAGACCTCCAGGGCCCATTGGAACATTTTAGGAGGACATCCTTACCCTCCTCTCGGACAATCTTAAAACTACGTCCCAACGAATAGGCGACTTCAACCTAGGTTTTAATGACCCCCTTGATAAACAGGCCACAATTATAGCTAACTCACTATCTGAACTAGGACTACCCAAAAAGTTGATGAGCCCACACACACTAAAGGAAGAATCCTGGACTGGGTGGCAGAATACAATTGTTCTGCCAATATCACTGCCATTAAGCCCTATCCATGGACCGACCATTTTCTCCTGGCCTTCTCACTCCTCACTACTAGACCACTCTTGCCCGCTATACCCACTGCCCCCCTGCCCAACCAGAAATAAAAAAAACATTACCAGAGATACTGTACTACCAGCAATCCTACCCACCTTAAATCGTTTAGATGACAACCTTGACCCAAGCAATCTTGTGAAGGAATATAACAAAATAATGCTAACCAGACTGGATAGCATTGCACCCTTGAAACTCAGACCTAGCAAACCTAAAGCACACCTCAATAAATGGTTCAACCCCCAACTCAAGTCCTTAGACTCCTAAAAAGGAACTGTGAAACTACATGGAGACTCCTCCCAACTACCGCCAATCAAATAAAACTCTCTGAGATTTCATCGCAATACAAAAAAGAGATATTCCTCACAAAACGCAACTCCTACAACAAACGTATCGCTAGGGCCAACTCCAGTACCAAAGAACTATTCTCCATCCTCAAAGAACTTGAACCCCCATCACCACAACTGAAATTTGCACTAAGGACAAAATGTGGTGCTCTGAGAAACAACAGGACTTAACGAATAAAATAACTACCCTTCAAAACAAAATAGCTATAAAAAAAACAATCCATCAACCGCCCACATAACCATACCCCTGCTAATGCCCCACCTAAAGACACTCTAACCTAACCACCCGTTTCTATTTTTCCAAAATTTCTACCTTTGAGGCTGAGAAAGTAATTCTATCACTCAAGCCCTCCAACTGCCAAGGAGACCTCTGTCCGGCCCAGCTTATCAAAGATGCGGCAAGAGATCTTGTGCCGTTCATCAATAAAAAAGATGAATGCCTCATTTTCCTCAGGAATTGTCCCAGCTAATCTCAAACAATCATGGGTGCTCCCACTACTAAAAAAACAAACTCTAGATCTGCTAATTCCAACTATCGCCCCATCACCAGAGTACCCTTTCTGCTCAAGATCCTCGACAAAGTGGCCTACCTCCAGATCCAAAAGGTTCTGGAAGAACATAAACTCCTGGGTGCTCGTCAAACAGGTTTCCGACCCCAACACGGAACACAGATGGCCCTTATTGACCTGAAAGCACAGGTAGATGAGCTGAGAGACAAAGGGAAAACAGCCCTCCTTTTATTATTAGATCTCTCAGCTGCATTTGACCTGGTAGACCACAAGGTCCTCTGCAGACACCTAGACACGGCTGCCAACTTTTCTAAAGGGCAATCATCTGGTTCGAGTCCTTCTTGAGTGACAGAACTATGAGGGTATTCTCGCCCTCAGCGGCAGCAGACCCTATCCCCATCACATGCAGTGTTCCCCAAGGATCTTGTGTCTCCCCCACCTTGTACAACATTTTCACCAAGCCCCTCTCTGATGATCTGGATTCTCTTGGTATCACCTACACTAACTATGCAGATGATACTCAGATTCTCCTCCCACTTTCCGGGGATTACAAAGAGGATCTGGCCTTGGTAAACAGGGTGTATCTCATCATCCAGGCATGGATGGCCATTCATGGTCTATGCCTGAATGATGAAAAAACGGAAATCATCATATTGGGTATACACGCTAACATAAAATAAACTAGGACCGAATTACACATCATTGATTATTGATGGTGATGCTATTAGGGTGGCCAAAGAGGTGAAAACAGTCGGGTTCTACCTTGACTCCACCCTATCCTTTACTAAACAAGTTAATGCCCTGGCCTCTGCCACAGCATACACATGCAAGCTGATTAGAATGGGCAAACCCTTTCTATCAGATGATAATTGCATTACCCTAGCCAGAGCCTTGATCTTATCTAGGCTCGACTACTGTAATGCATTATATATTGGCGCCAACAAAGCTATCACCCAAAAAATCCAGATTATTCAAAACAACGCCCTTAGAACGGCAGTAGGTGTGTCCAAAAGGTCCCACATCTCCGCTATAAGGCGTCAAAACAATTGGCTCTCCACTCTCAACAAAATCAACTTAAAAACTGCCTCCTTGACACACAAGGCCTTGAACAACACTGCCCCCAGCTACCTTGTAAACAGAGTCCACAGAAGAATCTCCACGAGACCCACAAGACTTACCAATGTCATTTGCATTAACATTCTGAGATTCAGACTAACCAAGATTGGGGGGAACAGTTTCCAGGTCAAAGCGGCCCAACTCTGGAACTCCCTACCACACCATCTCAGGGCGGATCAATCCTACCCCAGGTTTAGACTCAGTTATATCAACTGGCTCAAGGTTAATGATAACTAATCAAGAACATACCTGTGTATATTTTTCTTTGTATATTTGCCATGTCTACCTACTTTTGTAGAGCATACCTATGTCCCCAGTTATGCCTTTTCTATGCACTACTCTGTATTATATTATCTGTGTATAACTATGTAACTTGTTAATTAAGCTCTGCATTGTCTGTACTGCTTGCACCCTGATACCCCCGGGTCCGGTGCGCATCATATAAATGAATAAACTAAACTAAACTAAACTTATGAGTGTACTGTGATGCACTAATCAGCAGGTGGGTGCCATTCCAAAGCACCTTCGGGTCTGCTGTAAAGGCACACATAAAGGACTGCCCCACCTTTGTTTTTTAAAGCAGGGTCTACATCTTCCCTTGTTTACCTGCCCCTCCCTTTCGGTGGGCGGTGCACCTTCACTCCCCAACCCTGATGCCTTACCTCCATCTGCTCCCCAAAAAACAATAAAAAACACAAAAACAAAAAGAAATACAAAAAAACATTTCATCGGGAGCCACCTTTAAAAGTTTAGAAATTCAATGGAGAAAAAAATGGTTTAGTCTTGTAGACTCCATCTACTTTACATTTATGATTGAAGTAGTTAGACTCTATAAGAATCGCCAATATTTTCTTTGGCATTACATTCCATTCTAATGCAAATACTGGAGCATTTGTATAGCAGAGAAGAACAAAAGGTGACAGAAATAATTTTCTGTCCCATGCCCTTTTCTCAGTCATACAAAATATGAACCATAGAGTGTAACATGTTTCGGAGGTGTTTCCGCCATACTCAAGGATTGTACTCCACCTGTTCACTTTTTACCACCAAACACCATGACTTGCTCTTCTTTTCTGTTCTAGTGGTAGTGCGCAGATGGAGAATATGTACGCAGACTACACAATCAAAAAAAGGCGTTTTAACTTTGGTTTATTGCTTTCCACACTATAATGTTGGCACTTAAAAGAACTCTTTGTTCTTAATATGCATATGTACCATATGTAGTTCTTGTTTTAATACATGCTCTTCTGCTATCTTTTTTGTTTCTTTCACTAAAACTGTTTCACTGCATTGTGAATATTGGAAGGAAAAAGCTAATTTCCAGCATTTGTTAGATGTACTCCATCCTTTTTGAAAAATGTTCACTCCATCATGTCATAGATATCTCATTTTCAAAAGATGCCATTCCTACATATCATAAAAATGCACATACAGCTTTATTGGTATTATGCCTGGCTTTTTTGAATTGTGGACAAAACAAGTTTGAACACTTTCACATTTGTCTTTGAGTAATTTGTGAAAAAATTAACTTTGTGTGGACAAAGTTCATTAGCTTTCTAAAATTAGCTTTCATGGCAATCTGCAAATATATTCTAGTTACAAACCCTTATCTGTTGCCTTCACAATGTACTATAATAATTTCTGGATGTTTCATATCTATCATACATTCACTCATGGGTAATAACTGACTATTTAATTCCACAAACTCCATGCCATACCACCTCCACTTTTTCTAATCCAAGATTATCAGAGATGCCAAACTGCGTCATGTGTCTGCACCCAATGAATCCACAAATATCCCAACATCCAAACAGACTTCTTGTTCATGTCCGTGATTTCAGCAATTGAAACAAGGTTATAAGAAAGGGCTCCTGGCTAGGCCCTGATTTACCGAGGGGGGTAAATACTTATAAAATGTCACAATAATCAGGGTGAGAGAATACACACACTTTGGTAGCTAGATACCTACACAATTGAAGAAAAACCTTTAGTTTTTTCTGGGGGTCAAAAGGATATTAGCCCCCAAGATTTGTAATGCACATTAATTTGTCATAGTGAAAAATAATAATCAGAGACACCTGTCAGTTTGCAATTTTGTACATAATACACATAGATACAGTCCAGTCAAATTGACTGGATTTCTTGAACATACAACATGTTTTTCCTTTTTTTGTATAAAGACGGGACTTAATTTACAAAGAACATGCAGGCACAATACCGAGTTACAGTGAGCAAATGTCAGTGTTGGTAGTGGACACTGAAATGGTGAAAAGGTTGCGGACACTATTGTGTTTCGGCCAAAGGAATAACGCTGGGGTTTGAGGCTTGCAATATGGTGGACTTCATCAGGACGGTGAGCTTGGTAGTATAGACAAGTGTCCTCATAGTCTCGTATGCAGAGCTTTGCTTCGGTGCAGGGCTTGTGAGCCGTACCCCTGTTTTGATTGCAGGAGAAGTGAAACACCAGTTATGTGGTGGTTGTGGGTAGATCCAACTGCTCTTAGTTTCCCTGTTTCAATCGTAGCAGAGGTTAAAAAAACATCAATTTCTTGGTGAATCCAACTGCCTCTAGGTGGGTGCACGCTTGTTCCTAATGCATGTTAGATGGACAGGCGCTGTTGGGTCTGAAAGCGTATTGGGGCTTGCTCTCAGTCGCATTAGAAATCCTGTGGTCGCCTGAGAAGTAATTTCATCCAGGCTGTCCGGGCAGCCCGCATGACTCTGCAAGAGGAACCTGTCTATCGCGCACGACCACAGGATTGCCTCCCTTAGAAACATAACTTTCTTCCACATCAAAGTAACCAACTATATTCTATATTATTATTCCAAGACCTATCTTCCTCATCCTAGTCCTCAACATTGACCTGCATGTTTAAACTTATAACACGCGCCTTAAGTAATGCCAATGCATTTCTTGCTCCATTTTCCCACTTCCCCACAACACTACCAAAATCACATAATTTTCATTATCCTCACATCCCACTTCCTCATACCACTACACCAGTCATCTACAACCTCTACAAATATTTACTCCGTGCCTCCCACTATCTATGCATTCCTCTTCGACATCCTACTACTCAATTCTTTTTTTATCAAACCAACAATGATCA
The DNA here is from genome assembly GCF_040938575.1 of Ambystoma mexicanum. NCBI lineage: Eukaryota > Metazoa > Chordata > Amphibia > Caudata > Ambystomatidae > Ambystoma > Ambystoma mexicanum. Next base: position 372,593,451 of record NC_090922.1, read on the forward strand.
TCCTTATTGCAGTTCTGAATACTATTACACAAAACTATCCATACACCACTCTTCCTCATCCCTCTACACTTACACCCCCACAATCCTCATTGTACAACTTTAAAATACACACTATATTTTTTCTAACGATACAAAACAATGCCTATAAAAACCCCACTCCATAGAAAAGAAAGAAATGATCGAGCAGATAAAAAGAAAGGAAAGTCATCTAATCACCCTCCACAAAAACAATGTATAGAAAGCATGCAAACAAGAGAGCAAATAACTGTGCTCATACAAAGTACTAGCAATGTTGATGTAGCCACAGTAAAACATTCAATGAAATCAATTTTACAAAAAATATTCCGACACTGAGTTCTTAGCAATCTCATATAAAATCCCAAAAGTCATTTCCTGCACTTAAAAATTACCAGCGAAAAATAATCCTTCAAACTGATTAACAGCGCATTCAAAATACAAAGATTTTTTAATATTAGTTTTAAACAGCATGAAACAACTAACTAACTTAATGAAAAAAACTACAAAACAATGTCTGAACAAGTGCAATGTCAATATAAAGACTGTTTCCAACTTCTGTGCGGGAGAATGGTTTCACATCACTAGCACAGGACCATACTTTAACAAAGAAGCATATAAACAGCACCAAACAAACCGAATTGCCATAGACAATAATGGACAAAGCTATGATATATAGTAGCAGACACCATTACGGCAAACAAAGCTCAATAGAAACATCTTACCCATCAAACTATATAACAAGTGTTACTTAAGTACACACAAGTTGACCAGTGTACAAATGGACAAGTAGCACAATATGCAATATGCAAGGTCCACCAACAGTCTTTCAAATTTTTATGACAATTCCTCAATCACTATGTTAAAATAAAATACAAAAGTAGAATCAAAATGTAATAAACCATGGACTCCTAGCCAGTGCCCATCCACACTGGAATAAAATGACATTCAGCCTGCATTTCAGGAAGTGCTTGTAAAAGCACCTATCATATTAAAATGTTATAAGCACCCCAGTCTACATTGCGGAACCTTGGAGGGTTCAGCAGAACCAAGATGCGTCGACTAGATGACATAGAACGGCTAATGCTGTTCATCTAATAAAAAGGGAAGAAGGACTGCCAAAAGGGAGAGGCTCTTCGAGTAGGAAGTGGGAGATTCCGAATTAAATGCAGAAATCAGGCATGTTGCAGCACAATTTTTAAGAGAAATGAGATGAAAAGCCATGCTATTTATAATTGTTAATCTAGGGAAACAAGAAACACATCCAATGAATGTCTTGATTCATGGGAAGTTATGCCTGGTAAATATTTTGAATGGAGGACCCTACAGTTTTTCCTCAAATTAGCACAAGGGACTGAGCATACCAAGGGATACCACAATATTTATGGGTCGTTCAGGGCCCTGCACCCTAAGAACATTCTGAAAAAGAATGTGCTTAAATGATGCATTTTGCAGCAGTCTTTAAGTACAATGGGACGAAAAGCCATACAATGGCCAGTCATGCTTGGTGAATTCTTCTAGTGCAGGAGCCTAAATATTTCCTCAAATTAGCACAAGCCACCACGAGTAGTGAGGGAGCCCAAAATAATTCAATCGGGACAATCTTTAAACTAATGTGCTGAAATGATGCATTTTGCACCAACCTTTTTGATAAACATTAGGAAAAATGCAATAAAATGTATAGTTGATTCTCTATAGTAACACATGAAAAGTTCCAGTAAATGTCATGTCACTGGCAGTACAGTACATAGGAACAGTTTGCAAACACTTTGATAAGGTTGCATCCTTTCTATGCCAGTAATGGTCAGTGATAATCGCATGCATGAGGATCCTGCCAAACCTCTATATATGTCAATAATGAGTGCAAAGCAGAAGGATGAGACTTTTGCCAAAATGTATATATGCCTGTAACAGCCACTTTAAATTGCTTGCATGAGGCTGCTGCCACAATCTATCTATGCCCGTAATGGTAATTTTAAACCACATGTCTGATGGTGCCGATCTATGCCAGTATTGGTCCCTTTAAATGATTTAAAGGCGCAATTACTGGCATAGATAGGTTGTGGCAGCAGCTTCATGCATTTGATTTAAAGTGTCCAAGACCTGCATAGATAGGTTGTGCCCCAAAACCTAACTATGCCAGTTTTGGTCACTTCAATGCATGTAGTTTCTGCCACAACCACATTATGCCAGAAATGGTCCCTTTAAATGACATGCATGAAGCTGCTGACACACAACCTATCTATCCCAGCAGTATCTGCAAGGGATTTACAGTAACCCTATCCAACCAAAGAAACACATGCACACACATACTCATGCCCAGACCCACGCGGAGTGACTACTAACATAATCACACATTCAAGCACAGCTACAGACTCACTGATCTAGTATTACTTTCACACACACATTCACACATGCTGCAATAGACGCATAAATGCATGCACAAATACAATAACAAAACACACACACACTTAACGTAAAGTAGATATTCTCTTCATGGGAGCATTGCCAGGCTGCACACTGCACACATTCAGGCTTGCACCACTAATGCACCCCAGAAGGACTTGATTTCCCTGGGCACACCAGCACCGCACATGCAGCAACACCAACGTGTTGCCAAACATGTTGGCATTGCAGTATGGTTTGTAAAGCAGCCCTGTGAGCAGGGGCGTTGCTAGAGGGGGCGGGGGGGCGAACGGGACTATAGACCCTGATCTTTTGGTTGTAGCCCCGGATAGAATCTCAGGAGCTACAGCCAAAAGACTAGCTAGCCCCCAGTCCCAACGGTTCCGACATCAGCTTAGCCCCGGGTCTTTTCCAGACCTAGCAACTCCCCTGCCTGTGAGTGGTGCACTGTGGCACAGTTTATTGTTTTAATATCAGGGTGGCAATCAGTCAGTGACAGACCTGACTGGGCACCAGCCCGGCGCGGAAGGCAATGGGGCGAGGGTTGGGGTTGCACCAGGCACCAGTGAGGAGTCAGGAGGGGCCACTCACGCTACTGCTCCTCCCTCACTTTGCCCCTGTCTCGCGTATAGATTTGTTTAGCATAATCAGTGATTCTCATTATAGACGCTTTTTGCACGACATACGCATGTTGGAGCCAGACTTGTATTGCAGACGTTGAAGTCAGGGCTTCAGTTGCAATTGCATTGCAGTTGTGGGTTATTAGCTGCAGCAGGAGTCATTACTAGAAAATATGTGTCTTTCGTTTTCATAATTAAAACGTTTTACCCAGTAAGTGGATTGTATTACGTTTTTAAATATGTATGAGAAGCCTCTAATAAGTGAGTGCAAATGTATTCTTGTTTTTTTCTTATTATCTATAATCACGTGAGTTGTTTAATTCAAGCCCTAACACAATTAAACACATAAGTAACGTGTGTATAATCGAATAGTGATCCCATGTCGAAGTGCGTGCAAAGTATGCATGTCAGATGCATTTCCAGTAATACACAATTCTTAAATTGATTACATGCTAATTTAACGGATGCAATATAGTTGCATCGCCATTGTAATGTGATTTAGCAGTTCCCTTAGTTGTTTTACACTATGCACGGATCTTGGCATGTGCCATAATATTGTGAAAAACAAAAGGCTAAAGCTGAGTACACTAACATTAGAGGCATACGTATTATAAAATAATTTTCAAATGCACTCGAGCACTGTGAAAAAGGCAAATCGTTTATCTTCTAAAGGTAATCTCTCTCTCCACTCGCTAAATAAAACCAGACGTTAATTGCATGTGGCGCCATTGCTTGCTTTTTCCGGCAGGTGTCTCTGTGGTGATAAACATTATCCCGGCGCTTTCTGCGTCAAGAATCGTTTCCTTGTAACTGCAGGGAAACTGAAGAGCTCAGATGCTATATTAGTTTTTCTTCAAACAAAATGAACATCATGTAAATGCAATGTCAAGACTTTTAAAAATCAGCATGCTGCACTAGGTTGCTGACAATGTTTCCACAGTTAAAACGTACCTTTTTAAAATATTCCCACAGCTCCAGAATACATCGTGACAGGCGTTTTCAAGCAGCACCACTTTTAAACCTCGTTCTTAACGAGGCAAAATATTGAATTTGTTATTAGCATAGCTAAGCCCTTTAATTAGCTCTTCTAATACACTGCATAATGAACTTAATAAGGAGGACATACGATTTGCAATGCAAAATGGCCCCCTTTCGTTCACTAAACAAACCTACTCTCAGTTTTATTTTCCCAGTTGGCTCTAACCTAAAATGTTAGATTTCTGTAAACCTTCTGATTTCCTTCATGCTCCCTTCATGCATTCATTGGCATGATACGACTCCGTATTCTTTCACACTTTTTTCATCGTATAGTTAAATTAATAACGTGTTAATACAATCAATGCTTATATCGCATCATATGAAAGATATGTCACATCATAAAATGTCCAGTATATCGTTTCGCTAACATCAATGTATTACAATTTGGGCACGTATTCATGCTTCAATTACAGCTATTATCGCCTAGAATTATTTCCATAACATAGGGAAGAATACTTACAACCCTTATACTTTATGCACTTTTTCACAATGAAATTGTAACATGCTGTTTCAGCAGAGGTGACTCATGCAAAGCTAACATAACATTTCTTGCAGTTTTAATATCTCCCACACGATGTTGAAACTGGTTCTGCCAGGAAAACAGTACGTGGATCTTTGGCAATTGCATCTGATGGGAAACATGCATGCATGATTCATACGTGTGTATAACCATCCGAATTACATATAAGTGTTCCGGCTTGTTGAGATTATGGAAAGACACATCTGCAACACATGTCAACATAATAATACATTAGCGACTCGTCTCACAAAATGATGTCTTGGATGCGGACGCCGCTGCCACAGCTTACTCAAATATGTTTAATTCGGTGGGAAATAAAGCGTGTTTATTAAATGTATTTATGGGCAAAAAAAACAATATACACAGTTTGCTAATTAAAAAATATGCGAGTTCAATCTTGCATTTCCGTCCTATAATCTACTTTGAAATAACATAAATAGCATAATAATCTGTAGCTAGTGTACGAGAGGGTATGCTGTAGACTCATGTCTGCTTCCCCTGCCAGTGATGACCTTTCACCCGAATCAATTAGGTGCAGTGCAGCCTCTATAGAGTGAATAAGTACAACATGCTATCATTTTTTCATTCTGCGTATGCAGAGCGACAACTTCCATTTATATCGGAAGGCCTTTCTTTCTGTTTTTGATTCTATGCAATATAAAAGTAATTGACCATAATGTCTTCTCTGACAATGCTCTAAGCACTCTGCATTTTTAAGGTCGGTGAAGCTTGCTTGTACGGTCCAATTCCAAACACGCTGCGGAGTTGGAAATTCTCATCATCAAAAGGCTTGCAGCTGTGCTCCAAGATTTGGCTCTGGGCTAATGTGACTCTGCCTACGCATTATTAATGGTAACTGTAAAATCAAATAGTATGTAAAACACATTTGTTTTTTAAAATACCACCTAATTATGAGTTGAGATCACATCAGATAATCACTTAATGGAGTAAAAACTCCATAAAATGGCTCAGCGGGTTGAGCACTCACTGCTGTGATCTGAGCGTGTTCTGCTGGTTGCAGGTTCAAATCCCGTCAAGGCCAACTCAGCCATTCCTTCTTCCGAGGTCAATAAATGCCTACCAGTTTTGGTTGGGTGATATTGTATGTAAATGTGTGCTCTGTAAAGAGTTTTGGATTAAGGTGCTATATAAATAAACACATCATTACAGTACTGAGATATTTACATGGGGGCTATGCAACACAGGAGATACTTGACATGAACCCCATGTAAATAGCGCAATCAGTCATGCTCATGATGTGTAGGTATATTACAAAGAGAAGCTTTTTAAAATTTAAAATACCACAGGCCTGATGCACAGAAAAAAAAACACCCTGGGGGATATCGGAGGTCACGATAGAGGTGGGGGAGGAGAAAGAACCCAGAATAACCTGCGACGGACAGTCATTGAGGTAGGAGGACAGCCAGTCCAGGGGCACTCCAAGATACCTAGGATATCGGGGAGATGTTTTATGTGGATGGAGTGGTTGACCATATCAAATGCAAAGGAGAGATCAAGTAGGATGAGGACAGCTGGAGCGTTGGAGTCAAGAGATGCAAGCAGTTCCTGACAGGTTTTCTCAAGAGCAGTTTCCGTGCCTCTGGGTGCTCGGAATACAGATTGATGGTCATGTAGACAATCAACAAGTTCAGTGTGCTGAGCTAGCTGGGGGAAGACCAACTTCTCCAAGGCTTTCCCCAAGGAAGGGGTGATAGATATGGGGCGGTAGTTGCCTGGACAGAATGGATCTGCAGAAGGTTTTTTCAAGAAGGGGCACAGAGGGGAGTGCTTGAGGGAGGAGGAGAAAGATCCAGTAGCAAAAGAGTGAATGTAGAAATCAGCAAGTGCAGGGGCAAGAGAGCCAACATTGTCCTTAATGGTTCTGGATGAACAGGGGGAGACATGTTTGGAGGAGACCTTCATGGAGCGGACAACTCTGGTGATCATATCAGGTGTAATACGAGAGAAGGGGGAGAGACAGCAGAGGGGGGATGGGGAGCCATAGGAGGAAGGGGAGGTAGGAGGAGGGGGAGAGGAATGCAGGGCCGCCCTGGATGTCCTGGTTTTAGCATTGAAGTGTGTGGCCAATGTGTTGCAGAGGGCCTGGGAAGGAAGACATGATGTGGAGACCTCAGTAAGGTTGGCTAGTTCCTTGCAGATTTTAAAAGAGATCAGCGTGTTGTTGGATGCACCAGAGACATGAGCCTGAATATGGGCCCTTTTCACAGAGCGAATGGAAAGCCGATACTGCAGTCAACAGTCCAGTTTGTCAGAGGGTGAGCCGGAGGTCTGCCACTTCCTTTTTGCAGCTCTACACTTGCATTTCAGGGCTGAAATTTCAGAGTCGTACAAGGTGTTATACTTGGATACATGTTTCCGGTGGATCATCATGAATGGGGCAACTATTTCAAGGGTATTAGTGATGGCAAGATGGAGGTTGCTGAGAGCAGAGTCAAAGGTAAAGTCTGTAGTGGAGAGAGGGGGTGAAGGTAGATGCAAAGGCAGCAGCTGACACTCATTTCATCAGATGAATGTTCGTGAACGAGGTTGGCAGGGCTAGGGGAGGTGCATTCAGAGGGCCGAGAGGACCCAGATGAGAGGAGAGAATGGTTTGACCAGGAGAGTGGGGTGATCCGTGGGGGGGATGAAAGATCAGTGTGGGTAGGACCAGAAGGGAGAATGGAGACGGAGAGCAAGGTGCAGAGGTCACAGAACAGAGATCATGCCTTGATTGAGGAGTCAAGGTGGATGTTGAAGTCACCCAGGAGGAGGAGTTTAGAGGTGGTTGTGAGGTGAGAGAAGGAAATATCAGCCCTTTCAGAGACAAACCGGGTGGGAGAGCCAGCTGGCATGTAGATAGTGACAATGGTGAGAGAGGAGGTGGGAGAGATGATGAGTTTGCAAACCAGGCTCTCGAAGGAAGAATAAGGCTGGGTGGGTATGAGGGAAGAAGAGACCCGCTCAGGGAAAATCAGAGAAACACGACTGCCAGCACAGTTAGGGCAAGGCTTTGAGATGATCTTATAGCCATCAGGCAGAAGGGAGTCAAAAGCAGTGACTGAGATTGCATTGAACCATGTCTCTGTAAGGATATCAAAGTCAAGGTCTTCAAGGAGAAGTCAGATGTCAGCAGAGTGTTTGATGGCAGAACAAGCATTACGCGTGGCTAGATGCAAGAGGTCACCACCTTTGAAGGTTTTCCAATTAGGGGTAAATGAGGGTGGTACACCAGTTGGAGGGGGGCAGAGAGAGTGGAAGAAGGAGTAGCAGGTGTGGGGAGGAAGTTAATGAGGGACAGCGGGCACCGGTCTAAGAGGAGGAGGTTGGGTTGAGGACCCTGAACCAATTCTTTTTTATTTGGTATGTAATTATTTATTTATTTTATTTTTAGCATTTATATCAGCACACCAAACCCTCAGGCATCAGGGCGCTAGTTACAGTAAGTGCAAGGTGTATACTTAAAAGTGCAAGATCACATATGCAGGTAACATCAAGTGGTTCTAAGTAGCATACTTTGGTAAAGCTACGTCTCATGGTACTGGGTGCTACATCAGGTATACAGATACATGAAGGACAACATTGGGTAAATGCACAAACTGGCAGAGGGTACCCAAGAAATCAACTATATGATAAGTGAAGGTGCATCGTGAGATGGCAACACCACATGGGTATGTAGTAAGAGCCATAGAAGGGTGAACAAAGGCACACAAACAAGCAGTGTAGTAGTACTACCCTGAGGAGTCTAGTACAGAAAGCAGCATACCATCATGGTTCGTGAGCGGGCAATCTGAGGTTTTTGATAAAGTTAGAGGGTTGGTTGCAGATGCTCTGTTTGGGGATCAGAATGAAGTTCGACCGGAGGCGAGTCAAGTAACAAGTGGAAGAAATAAAGGTACCAGCAAAAAAGTCAATGACATTTGTGATGTCATCTTTGATGTCCTGGGTGTTAAACTTAACAGTGCACGGTGGTGGCATGAGGTATGGTTGCTTAGCTTACCATAACTGGCAAAGTGTAGCATTTCAGCACTTTTGACATGCTCTTTTTGTTATCATGTACCTTCTTTTTTAACTACCATTGCATCACTACTGTCTCTTTTGTTTTTCATATTCCATAGTCAGTTAAAAAAAAAAAAAGACAATCTATAGCTGTGGCTACGTAAAAAAGGGTGTCATTGGTGTATTTAGGATTGCGCTTAGGAAGAGCACCGACCGGGGGTTTTTACGCATGGCTATCCCAAACCCGTCTGACAGCACAAGTTGTTACCCACAGGTATAGGTCATGCTCTTGCTCTATAGGATAATTGTCCTCCAGCCATTCCATGTATTTTTCTATTTTACTGGGGTTGTCAAAAATACTAATTGTCACCGCAGATGTACATGAGGGGAGAAGGTGGAATTCCATGCATTTCCTTTCTGGTTGTTGGTGTTTTGTTTGTCTGGTGGGCAGCTTCCAATCGGACGTCCAGTACCTCAGATGCTGTTCAACTATTGAGCCCGTCAGAGAATGTACGTTGTTTGAGTGATGTTTATATATGCCAATACAACTGTTGATTATGTTGTATCATATTTAGAGTGTTTGTACATAGTACATTTTGTATTGCTCGAGAGTGACTAGTAGTTTTAGTAGATTGGTCTGTTTTTTTAGTATCTTTATAGTCTCAATGGATATTTGAAACATAGAATCAATTTCAGAAGGAGAGGAAATTCATTGTTGAGAAGACTGTGGCAAATTTGAGAATTTTGACAATCGGGTTCATAGTGATGTTGAAGACAGTTGATGTGCTGTCAATGCATTCACTTACAACGCTTTTGGTTCTACAATATTAATTTAGATGGAGTGTTTGAAATGAGAGGTTTATGCTGAAATTGTGGAGAAAATGTTTTGACCTGGAGCACAGGTTTTTTCTCTTCCGGAAAAGGAAATTAATTAATCATCTAAAGAAAGAGCACAAATAATGTGTCAAGATTGTTTTAATTGTAGTAGAAGTGAAGAGTATTTCTCTGATTGAAAGTATAGGTTTTGTTATATATTAGTAAACAAACCCAAAGGTTCTTTTTAGAGCCACCCATAGAAAATTTTAAGCATTTTGGAAAAGGAAAATACCATTGATACTTTTTTTTTAATAGGCACGGTTACGACAGCAGCCAATTAAATGTTGTGTCCTGTTGTAGGGGTTATAGGCATGGGTACCACTGAGCCAATGGGACATCATGTATGTTTGGTTGTAACAATGGGTCCTGATTGTTTCCTCTAGTTTTTTTACTCACCCTGTTTTTCTTGCTTTGTTTTATCTCACAATGGTATAGTGGTTAATTTTGTAAAGTTTACTGATACCACGCTGTATTGTAACACAGTTGATATCTCTGCGAGTAGTTTGTAGGTGAAATGCAGGATAGCTGGTCAGGCCATTGGCCTTATGATGTCTCAACAGGTAGAAATAGGTGACATGCTTTTCTTTGCAAGTCTTTTGATAAGGACACCTAAGGAGGGTTTATTAAATCAATGGTGGGAGGAGCAAGTGTGTGGCAGGGCCCAGTCATGTGACCAGCAGTCTACTCAATGGTGTGTGCCTGGAGCGGACCTACAGTTGTTAAGTAGAGGCTTGTAAGGTGTCAAAACTGGAGCTGGGTGGAGAAACTCAGTGGCAGTTCATTACCTTCCAGCTCTGCCCTCAACACATTGCTTATGAATTAAGTACACACCAGAGATTAATGAGATGGTTCTGCTCAAGTTCTGCTCAAGTTTCAGAGAGGCACGGAGGTTGGGCTCTGAAAGTTGAGCAGAACCATCTCCGGTTCCGGAAGCATCTCAAGACTTTCCTTGGTGCTTCTGCCTTCTCTCTTCCTCTTCACTGCTGATCTCCCGTCTGATACTGCAGACCCTCTGAACTTAGGGCCCAGGTCCCTACCCTCCCAGCTGCACATCTGCGCTGCCTCCTGCTAACCCTAATCCTGCACTTGGGTCTGTATCTACATTCCTACAGTCCCCTAACTGCACTTATCAGACATTGGTTGTCAGCCGAAGAGAGAGATCTGGCCCCAACTTGTTGCTTGGAAAAGCGACTGACCCTCAAGGAGTTGAATGTGGAGGATTGAAGATCTCGTGTAGGAAGGTACTTCTGAAGATCTGAAGAGAGAGTGGAGGAATTGTGGTCCCCAGGCCCAAGAAGGCCTTGTGAACAACACAGAAGGTCTTGAACTTGTTCCTTGCAGTCACTGGGAGCCAATAGAGAGATTTCAGGCCTGGAGAGATACGATCCCTGGGCTTGAGGCTAAGGACAAGTCTCACAGTCCTGTTCTCGATAAGTTGCAGAGGATGGAGAGTAGAGGCAGGCAGATTTAAAAAGAGACTGTTCCAGTAGTTAAGCCTAGAGAGAACCAGAGCTCTGGAGACAGATAGCTTTTGGGGGAAGGAGAGGAAAGGAAGAATACCTCTGAGGAGGTACAATTGGTAGTTCTTAGAGACATCAGAGATGTGAGGAGAGAAGGAAAGTGTGGAGTTGAGGATGGCCCAGAGGTTCTTCGCCTCACAGGTGGGAGCAGGAAGAGGGCCAAGGGAGGACAGCCAGAGAGTGGCAGGAAATCAAGGTGCAGGTGTGCCAATGAGGAAGATCTCCGTCTTCCTGACGTTCAGGTAGAGATTGTTAGCGGCACACTACTCCTGGATTGCAGACAGACAATCCAGGATGAGAGAATGAGAAGAGTCAGCAGAGCGGAGCCCGGAAGCGAGCAGAGTCGTATGCATAGCACTAAAAGTTGGAGTAGAGAGCAGCAATGCGGTGGGTGAAAGGTGCCAGGTATTGGTTGAACAACCAGGGAGATAGGTTAGACCCCTGTGTAACACCACAGGTAGAGAGAGAGATAGAGGAGAGGAAGGACCCAAGTTGGACCTGAGAGGGTGGGTTCGAGAGGAAAGGCGTCAGTCATTTCAGATCCTGATCAGTGATACCCAGGTTATCATGGAGCCGGTTGAGCAGGATTGCATGGTTGACTGTGTCAAAGGCAGGAGAGAGATCAAGTAGGATGAGGACAGAGGGGAGATTAGCATCAAGGTTAGATGTCACAGATGTTCAGGAGAACAGTTTCCATGTGTCTGGCTGCTCTGAAGCCAGACTGATGGTCATGGAGACAACAGATTCAGTGTGAAGATTAGGCTAGGAGATGGCCAGCTTTTCCAGGAGTTTGCCCAGCAAAGGAGTGGTGGAGATCGGGCAATAATTAACCGGAAGTGAGGGTTTCTTGAGAAGAGGATGCAAAGGAGAATGCTTCAGAGGGAAAGGGAAGGTTCCAGTGGTGAAAGAGTGGTTGCAGAAGTCAGCCAAGACTGGAGTAAGGGTGTCAATGTGGTCCTTGATGGTTTTGGAAGAACACAGGGAGGAACCTGTTTTGACGAGGTTTTCATAGATCAGATTTGTCTAAAACCCTTTTCAGGGGTGAATAGAGGAAAGGCAGAGAAAGAAGGGAGGGGGGGAGTCTGCAAGGGGGCCACAGGAATAGGAGAGAGTGGAGGTAGAAGCAAGAGAGGATGAACGGGTGGACAGGATGTCCTGAGTTTTAGAGATGAAGTGAGAGGCCAGGGCTGTACAGAGGGCCTGGGAGGGGACAGGAGAGGTAGCGACTGCAGCAGGATTTTCCAGTTCCTTGCAGATTCTAAAGAGTTTGACTGAGTTGTTAGATGAGGTCAGAGAGTTGGTATTGCCTTTGTAGGCGGCAGGCCAGTTTGTCAGATGATTTAAAAGATGCCAACCTTTTCCTCTCAGCCAGTCTACACTTGCATTTAAGGATGACAAGGTCTGAGTCGTACCAGGAGTTGCATTTGGTTTTAGGCTTCATGCGTATCCTCATGACAGGGGCAAGTACATCAGGTTTGTCAGAGATAGCAGAGTGGAGAATAGAAAGGGCTGTGCCAGGGTGCTGTGACACAGATGCAGTGAAAGCCTTAACTGATAAATGCTTAATGGGTCAAATGACTGAGAAGGTGTGTGGCAATGTGGGTGTTGGCTTGGCATGAGGGGTAGAGAGAAAGAGAGAGAGATGAGACAGGGGATAGACGTCACTCCAGGAGAGAGGAGTAGTGAGAGGGTTAGAGAGGGGGACATCAGAGGAGATCAAAACATCAAGAGTGTACCCTGCATAATGAGTCAGGCCAGAGGGAAGAATGGAGAGAGAGGGAGAGTCGGAGAGGTCGCAAAAGAGTCCAGTGGTGGGATAGGAAGAATCCAGGTGGATGTTGAAGTCTTCTAGGAGAATGAGTTGAGTGGTCAAGGCCAGGAGGGAGGAAGAGAGGTCCGCCAGATCAGAGAGGAAGGAGGAAATCTGACCTGGTGGTCTGTGGATAGTATCCACTATGAGAGAGTGGCCAAGGGAGAGAGAAAGCCTGCAGTCCAAGCATTCAAAGAAGGAGTAGGCCTGCATACAATGATGGCAGCAGGAATCTCTGGGAAGATCAAGACTACACCCCCAATGGGACGGTTGGATCTGAGCGTGGAGAGGATCTTGTAACCATCGGTAAGGAGAGTGTCAAAGCTTGTGACACATCTGGCCATTAACCATGTCTCGGTGAAACCAAGGACATCGAGTTCTTCCAGGAGATGGCAGATGTCAGAGGAGTGTTTGACAGCTGAGCGACAGTTAAGAGTGGCGAAGGGTGAAGAAGGTTGCCATCCTTGATAGACTTCTGGGGAGGGGTACAAATCAGAGGTACTCTCTGCAGAGGTGTAGAAGGAGCCAGGGGGTGGGCAGAGGAGGTAGGAGAAGAGGATAGGGTAGTCAAGGAGAAGGCCGAGGGTGCCAGAGAAGTGGCAGAGGGTGGTGGAGGCAAGGCAGCTGAAGAAGGGAGAGAAGCGACAGCGGGAAATGAAAATGATAAAGCACGCGAAGCGTCTATCAAAGAGGAGGAGGTTGGCCTGAGGGCCTTGGACCAAGATGGTGCCATTCAGGTAAACATTAATGATGACCTCAGAGGACTTGAAGGAAGCCAGGAGGGCCTCCCACTGGGTGCCACCATTAATGAGAGAGGAAGAGAAAGCAGAGAACACAGAGACCATATGAGGACTCCATAGGTCTGGCGAAGGAATGGCAAAGAGGGTGCCAGTGAGGTTCTGTCTGGAGGAAGCACTGGTGTAGGAAACAGTGATCAGGAGGCCTGGTTTAGAGACCAGGATATCCTTTTTGAACTTCTTCCTACCAGGCTTAGTGAGAAGGGGAGGATTGTCAATAGAAAAGCAGTTGGAGAAGATAGGAGAAACAGAGCACAATTGATGGTGCATAGGAGTGGGGAGAGGAGAGATGGGGGGTGGGTGTGGAGAGAAAGAAGAGCCAAAGTGAGTGACACTGGGGAAGAGCACAGGGTGGGTGCAAGCAGAAGAGATGGAGTAAGACAAGAACAAGTGGTATGTAGATAACTAGCTGAGATAGTTGGAGGGCTGAGAAGAGAGCACACAAGCACAAGGCAGTATGATGAACAACAACCAGGTTAGCAGGGCAACAAGACCAGAGCAGTGACAGAAAGAGAACCTAGAGGAAGAAGAGCATAGCACAGCAGTACAAAGACAATTCACAGAGCCAGAACCATTGACCAATCAAAGAAGGAGAAACCGTGTGGAATGAAGACCACAGCAGCACAAAACACAATCCACAGCAACAACAGAACAGACAATGAATGAAGAACATAGAAAGGGGAGAAAAATCAAGGCAGCACACTGAACAGTGCATGGCATAAACAGCAAATTAAATGGGCGCATGGCTCATGCGAACAAGGGATTGCGAAGGAATGCATGAGCAAAGGATGCACAGTGCATGCATAGGGATTAAGGGGTGTAAGGAACCAATGTAATAAAGGATTGCGTGGGAACCACGGACTAGGACACGCAGTCACAAGGTGGCTGAGGATGGAGGAGGCGCCATAACACACAAACGTGAAAATGCAAGGAACAGTGCAGGCCAAGGGTGCATAGCGGGCAGGCAGGGAACGGAAGGGAAGCAGAGGCCCGCGTGATGGAGGGAATGCACGGGCAAAGGAAGTTGAGTGTGAGGAACCAGCAGAATTGCAGATTGTGTGGGACTACATAAAAGGAGGTGTGCCAAGGACGGAATGGGGCGGAAGCACACGCGCTCGAGAGTGCACAGGGCCATGCCAGTCGAGGATATGCAGAGCAGACAGACATGGTTGGTAGGGGCACAGAGGCAACATGATCAGGGATGCGAGAGGCCACGCACGTCAGGGATGAGAGACTCCATCAAGGATGCGAGTGGCCATGCACGTCAGAGAAGCGCAGCATGTGAAACCCATAGATGGAAGTGGTGCAGACGGAAACGCATGAGGAATGCACAGGCCCACACAGGGAGAGGAGCGGGAAAGGGGATGGACTGCAGGGACGAGAGGGGAACTGAAGGAGGGGTGGGAGGGGGAAGCGCAGATAGAGAGTGGCAGGGAAGGGGTGCATGCAGCAAGGGCAAGAGCAGGGGCTGTGGCAGAGGCAAGGTTGCGGGACGCAGAAGGGGAAAGGCTCAGTAGAAGAAAAAAGAAGCACAATGCAAGAGCTAACTCCCCAACTCCTTACCTGGCGGCCACAGACAGGAAGGTGAGTCGTCTGCACTCACTGTATGTGCTGCAGACCACTGTTATCACCAAACACCTGCATTACTTAATCACCACAGCCTTGTCCTGCGATGGCTTTGCCGCAGAGGGTCTGAACCACGGATTGTATAGGCTCGGTATCGTGTACGTAACAAATGTGTTAAGTGTCATTGTTGGGCAGCATATCCTGCGAACCTGCATTGCTCAACACTGCGCCTTGTCCTGCAAGCTATATAGCCAAAGGGTTTAAATAATGTGATTTAATGCGGTTAGAACCAAAGTTTTAAAATATATATTTCATATTCTTTGTGATTATAAACATATCAAATAAAAGTTTGAAAAGGAAGAATAGGGTAATAAATGTTTTATGTAAAGTAGGAGATTGATTGTTACTAGGATGTATTTTAAAATCAGTATGCAATAAATGTAGAGATAATATTCTTAAAATTATATAAATTAGAAGATAAAACAGCATTCTGAAATCTTCTACTTCTGTTTTATTGTATAAAACAGTGTATATTTTAACATTTACAAGTGTTCCCTATAAGTGCCAGGTTACATAAATGGTTCCATGTGCATTATGTCAAGTGTTATGGAGTATATAAGGGCATGACTGTTTACATATAAAACAAGAAAACAGTAGGATGTATATACACAAACAATAAAGTGCAATGTTTGTAAAATAAATGGCATCTATCTACTATTAAGAGTTTTAGGGAAGGATTTAGATATACTGTGTTTACTTTTTATGTGTGTAGGTGGTCAAAATAAGAATGCACACGTTTAAAAATGAAAACAGCTCACTGTTTAGTTTGTTCAGTAATTAAAAATGTTCTATTTGCAGTGTGGAGGTTTTTAGATAAAACATACAATGTATTGAGTAATTACACTGTGGAAATGTTATGTTTGTTTGTAGTAGTTTATACAATATTGTCATTAGCTTGTTAAGTGTGTAGGCGCCCAGAAAAAGGATGCACACCAAATTAAAAAATAAGTATTGTAATGGCAATGTAGACATCATTTATATATTTTAAAATGAAGTTTGATTTCATTGAAAATTGTATTCCACACTGCACACAAGCATGTGTGCAGATAAGAATAATTCCTAGTTTTTAAATATTTCAAATATGATCTGTACTTTTTGAAATGCAATTATTAACTTCTCATGTGTGTACATGGCCAAACAAAGGACACCCACAGATTCTACAAGAAATATGGAAATTACATTTGTTAGGCTATTAGTGTAGCTTTTGCTAAGTGTTAATATGTTTACAAACACAAATGTTTTTTATTGTCTACCTATTATTTGAAATATTGGTATGACTATACTTTTAAAAGCTTTGTACTCAACATAATGTTACAAGGTTGGCATGTCTTCATTTATTTATTTGTAAAACTGAAGACATAGTTAGGTTATATGTCTTGGTTTCCTGGTTAAGGTTGCATGACTTAATATGCACATGTGTCATCATTTAATATTAAATAATGTTTGTACAGTATTGTAAAATATCTTCATTGGAGTGAAATGCCTTTATAGGTGCACAAACTATTGACAATGTGGCCAATTCTATTTAGAATTTGCTGATGCAAAACCAAGTTTGTAGATACTTAAATGGTTAGTATAATTGAGGAAATCATACAGCATTTATTTTTTCTATACTACACTGTAGATTCCCCTTCTCTTTGAAAGTCTTATTCTTTTAAGAGTTTATTTTGACATAAATGTATTTTTATACAATTGTTCACATTTTTATTTAAGCTGGCCGGTATCGACGGACATAGATATACTTGTAGAAAGTGAGATGGTATATCATTTGTATTACACAGCCTTCGGTAGCTGCCGTGTAGTTATGTTTAAGTTGCTCAACCCATAGGAAAAGTACTTTTTGAGCAGCTTATAACTTTCCCCCCCCAGACGAATCCTCACCAAACTTTGAAAATAAAGTACATGACCCCCTCGGATTGGTCCTGCAGAGTTTGGTGAGGTTTTGTCTTAGGGGGCAAAATGTTTGGTTTTCCTCAAAGACTCAATGCAAAAATAAATGTGCTCATGCCTATAGTGCAAACTGCTGCACAGATGGATTTTCAGCAAATTTGTGACAGGAGTAGCAGCTTGGTCCGAAAAGCATACTGTTGTTGTTTGTGGTGAAAATCCATCCAGCAGTTTCTTTAAAAATGGCCAAAATGTAGGTAAAACTAAATTAGTGTTATCTGGGTTCGGTCTGCGTACACACTTCCCTGTTTTGTCCATGGACAGGCCTCCATTTGGTCCAGTGGCCCTTGTGATGTATGACAACATTGGATGCACCCGCTGATTGGATGGCAAAAAAACATGAGGTGTATCACATTTTTGGAAATGTTTGCCATGTTGGATCCGTGGACAGCAGCCTGTGTCCACGGACATTGTGCTGGGGGAAAAGTCTGGAAAATGCATTTTGGTTTACTTGATGTCTGAAAGAGACCCCGGAAAGTTTGGGGGAGTGGAGTGAATATGAGAGGGAGCTGCTTTTCTAGGTGCAAAGGTGGGTGTGGGTGCCGCCAGCTACACGGACACCATGGTAGTCCACAGACAGTGCCGTGAATGAGCAACTTGGAAAACACATTTTGGGTTATTTGATGGCTGCAAGAGGGCTTAGAAAGGGTAGGGAAATGGAATGAAGATGACATAGAGCAATTATTTTAGGTGAACATATGATCTGTAGGCGCTGTTCAGTTCGCAATGAGTTTCGATGTCCACGTACAGTAATTCAATGGCTGGGGTTTTAGGGCGAGTTTTGTTATTTGCAGGTGTACTGTATGTACTTGCTATATGGTTTGATCATATTGTAGTTGCTGTGGCCAGTTTCAAGTTCTTTGGAGCCATGGCCCCAGAATTCTAGCCACTGACCTCAACCATCATAGTAATATGTGTATAGTAATTACAAGTAATGTAGGGGGAGTAGAACGTGTGTAGTATTTATGATTGTAGTAGGATTGAGGATAGTGGTTATGGAATATGTATTTGTTTACTCTTGGTACGGTTACTTAGTTGTATAAAGTAGTCATCCTACAATCTCTGGTTTGTTTCCTGTGAGAAAAGAACAGTAAAATGTGTTAAGCAGAATAGTTGAAAAGGTTTAATAGCATACAAATGTACATATTCACTTACTTTTTCTGACCCTCATAAACAGAACATTCCGTATACTATGTTTGGTGCAACATTCGTGTGTGGTGCACTGTTGTTGTGTTGACTTCAAAAATCACTGGGTCATTGGGTACATAGAGGATTAAAACAAAACAACAACAATTATGACAGTGTAAGTGTGATAGTATGTTTGTTTCAAGTGTGCCGTTAGTAAGGGAACGTTTAAAGTACTTAGATTCCTGTTAGAGTATTCTGACTACATTAGACTTTAGAAGATGTTTAGTAGTAACAAGAATTGTAATGCCGTATTTCAATTATATTGCAATGAAAGGTATTTTTTAAGTAGTTAGAAACCTGTTGGCGTACTGTAACTATCTTGACTTTTAAAAGTACTAATGTAGTATTATGGATGTAGTTAGATACCTGTTGGCGTACTCTAACTGTTTATTGTGCTACAGTTCAGTGAGTACATTTTGCTTCAAGGAAATTAAGTAGGCATTTTTTTAGATTTGCTGTTAACCTATGTTTTGGAGTAACAGAGGTGTCGTTACATTCAAACCAACCACTTATTTTTTTTGGCATACGCAGTATAGTGCCCTGAAGTGGTTATGGCAACAGTGTGGTATATTATACCTACTGTTGTGAAGGCTTCCTTGCCAAGAGATACTTGGCTGTGTGTGCAGCTAGTAAGCTTACAGTTGTTTTTGTTAACATCTGCATTGTACCTTAGAAGCATTAGTATGACATATTGGCCATGCAAGTTGATTTGCATCCTGGAACGACTGTCTGAATTGCAAAAATAACATAATATCCCATGATTTGCATTCTGCAGAATCTGGTGAAATGGAATGGGTTCACAATTTGGTATGGATACATATACAAATCATTCATTAGGGATGTGCATTTGTGAAACTTGGTTGCAGAGAGTGCATGTATGTTTCTGCGAGTATGAAATCTGGAAGATTTCACTTATAGTGATGTTTTTGGTTTCCAGTACTTGTAGTAAGTACATTAGGAATATTTGAGGATCTTCTTGTGTGTTTATGGTAAATTGTGCCATTCCTGCAGAGTAGTGCATATACTAAAGAAGTGAAACCGAAGGATGAAAGACGAGCCTCTGCAAACACAATTGGTCCAAGCCATTTAAGTAAATGTTGTGAACAACTGGTGGCAATTGGAAGAGAAGATTGTCACATTTGCATAGCAATTTACTCCAGTTGTGTTGATGAATTTAAGTGGGCCAGAGAGTTGTGTGTCTGCATCTTTTGATGGCCTGCAGATGTTTTTGGAGATGCAATATTTGTCTCTTTCTTTTTGATGGATGTGCAGTTGAGTTTGTAGTAGACAGCTTTGTGGTTATATTTGATGAAGAGGGAGTTGGTCATTGTTTCTCCAGCAATATTGTTGGGTTATCTGTTCTAGCTCTGTTTGGCATTACTTTTCTTTTTAAAGGTTTTAGTTTTTGAGCTCCAAGGTGCATATCTAAATGGGGGTGCACAGTGCACGTAGCCTGTTGTAATCTAGGATGAAATGAATGTCCGCTTTGACTTGTATATATCAAAGTTAACTAGCGATAGAC
The DNA here is from genome assembly GCF_040938575.1 of Ambystoma mexicanum. Taxonomy (NCBI): domain Eukaryota; kingdom Metazoa; phylum Chordata; class Amphibia; order Caudata; family Ambystomatidae; genus Ambystoma; species Ambystoma mexicanum. Next base: position 372,613,332 of record NC_090922.1, read on the forward strand.
CATTAAGTGCACACAGACATGAAACTGCTACATAACTCATACCTGCTGCCAATATCAATCAATGCATGATCTAGGGTTAGAGAAAATTGTTCTCTACAAATGTACATGTCCCTAAAACGAAGGAAATGGCTGTTGTGTGGCCATTTTTTTTTCCTTCTGGAAGTTTTTCAAAGTGAATGTTGTTGCCATGTTGATATGTTTGAAAGTCAACAACTATACCAATTACTCCATTAACTAAACCTTGTTCTACATCAAGATTATGTTTTAGAATGACTCTGCTGTTTAGGCACAAAGTTAATATTTCGGCCAATCCAGTTGTGTTTGAGATAGATATGTCTAAGATATTTAGTCGTGTGATTGCTTGTTGACACAAAGATAGTGTCATGTCACACACTTCTAGTTTGTCTGTGGAGCTGATATGCAGTATGGGTTGCATTTCTTTTTTTAACATTGTCTCGATGAATTGACACATTGCAAGGGTTGGCCTTAAGGACATGTATTTTAGATTTTGTTGAGTTATTGTTTCCATTACATCAGGAGCAGATGTTTTTCAACCAAATAGTTCATGGATTAGGCTAGTAATGGATTAGTCTAGTAATCACAGGGGAATCAGCTAGACTGGGTTTTTACTCAGAACCTGAAGTCTCAAAAGGTAATAACTGAGCCTTGTATTTGGTCAGATCATTTCCTGGTCACTTTCGAGATATTGTTAAACAACTCAACTAAACAAAGAACCCTCACATTAAAGTGCTGAGTAGAAACTTTAATAATATGGGTCCAGAGCAATTGAAACCTTGCTTAATCAGAATCCTAGGGTCACTCCATGATAAAGATGATTGTGAGAATATGTTACAGAAGTACTCTAAACACATGCAGGCTTTGGTGGAAAACATTGCTCCTCTGAAAATGAAATTGGTGAGAAAAAACAACAACCATCGCAAATGGTATAATGAGGATATCAATAAACTAAAACTGGAAAAATGAGCCAAGGAAAGGAAATGGCGACAGAATCTGACTTTGGAAAATAAAAATAACTGGAAACGCCTAGATCAAAAGTATAGGGGTGCAGGAAACAGTGGTTTCTTTCTACATTATGGTAAGAGTTCCACTCTTTTGCTGCATAGCTCCATGGCGGTGCACAGGGTGGGTAGGAGTGCTGCCGGCAGCAGTGTGTATGTGGATTGTCATACTTAGTGCCATGGTGAGCAGCATGGTGGCATTACGTTGCATTGGGTGTGTTCAAGGCCTAGACTATTGGGTGCATGGTCGAAGGCAGTAGGCGGTAGGCCATGCACTCAAGAACGTAGGGCTTAAGCACACTCACAGCAGTAATACATTTGTGACTCTGCATCATTTAGAGGGTGGGGACTTGTACAGAATGGGTGAGGAGCACATTTGAGATACAATAGAGCAGCAGAAGTGAGCTGGCATAAGTGCATGTTTGGTTGTGCAGGTGAGGTCACTGTTATAACATGGTAAAGGTTTTATGTGTGGTTGGAGGTGAAGTGAAAAGTCATGCAGTGTGGGCACAGGGTACAGTGTTTGCATACCGTCAATACGGAAGAGGGTTTGGTTGAAGTGCAGCTTATATGTGCTTGGATAGTGTGATGAGTGTAGATTGCTTGGAGTAGGGACAATGTTGTGAACATTTTGTGGTTAGGTTGGCGTTGACACGATACTTGTTGAGTGGAGGTGGGTAAGACCATACTATGTTAATGAAAGGGCGTAGGTGTGCCGGAGACAGCGTAATGTTTGTAGAATATTGCAACTGGTGCATTTAACTCTGTGTAGCTCCATTGCAGTTCGGAGGTTGGGTATTATGTGCTGGTGCCAGTGGTGCGTATGTGCATACAAGTAGTTGGTGACATGCTGATATGTATGGTTGCATTATGGTGCGTGGAATGTGTGTAAGGAGCAAACCCATTGCAACAATGCAGGTTTGACAGTGCATCAGAAACGGTGGTGAGCTTTGGAGAATGGGTATGGAGCACATTGTACAGGTGCTGCAGCAGTACAAGTGAGTTGAAAAGCGTTTATTGTGTGTTCCATGGTTGTGGTGATAGTTGGAACATGCTACAGTATTTGGTGTGCCAATACTGTAGCATGTGCATACTGCAGGAGATGGTGCAGTGAGAAGCTGTGCAGTGTGGACACATGGTGCAGTGTTTATTTAATGTGAGTATGGAAGATGGTATGGTTGAAGTGCAGCTAATATGTGCTTGGCTAGTGTGCTGTGTGCAGATTTATTGAAGTTGCCTCACTGTTGTGAAGCTGTTGTGGTTAGTTTGCCAGTGACACAATACTTTGTGGATGGCAGTGGGTAGGGGTGGTGCAGGCTGTGTTATGTTTTTGGATTCTGCTAATTGTGACACATTTGGTGAAATGGTGACATTAATGGTGGCATTACGTTGTGGTGGGTGTGTTTAAGGCCTAGACTATTGGGTGCATGGCCAAAGGCCCTATGTCGTAGGCCATTCACTCAAGAGCATAAGGCTTGAGCACACCCATGGCAGTGATGTATTTGTGGCTCTGTATCTGTTAGAGGGTGGAGACTTGTACGGAATGGTTGTGGAGCACATTTCAGATGCAATTTAGCAGCAGAAGTGAGCTGCCATGCGTGTATGTTTTGTTTTGAAGGTGAGGTCACTGATATAACATGGTCACGTTTTTCATTTGTGGTTGGTGCAGTGAAATGTCACGCAGTGTGGTCAATTTCCTAGGTTTTTCAGTAGTGCAACTTAATCATAACGTCCCTTTAACAACGTTTTCTGTTGGTTTATTTGATAGATTTTTCAGTGAAGGTGATAGGTTTTTAGTAGCACAACTTAGTCTATTGTATTCCAGAATGCAAGGAATATCAGCATTTACTTTACTTGCATCAAAGTTGATTAGAAATAGTCTGTCAAGTTTATGTAAGCGTGATAGTGCTACGTAGCTCATGCCTTCTAAAGACTGTGTTCCCAATATCTATTAATGCTTTAACTAGGGTAAGACCTTGTGATTTGTGAATGGTGACTGTGTATGCTAGAGTTAGAGAAAATTGTTCTCTGCGTACATACATGTCTTTGAAAAGAAGGAATCAGGCTGTTGAGAATTCTATCTTTTTAACTTCTGATAGTTTGTCAAAGAGAATATTGACAAACTGAATGTTGTTGTCACATGGGTATGTTTGAAAGGCAACAACTGTACCAACTGCTCCATTAACTAGTCCTTGCTCCACATCAAGGTTACGTTTAAGCATTATTCTACAGTTTAAAGATAATTTTAATATTTTTTTCTAAACCAGCTGTGTTGGAGATAGAGTTTGCTAAGGTAATTATTCTTGTTGTGGCTTGTTGACACATGGGTAGTGTCATACCATGTACGTCCAGTTTGTCTGTGGAGCAAATTTCAATTATTGGTTGCATTTCTTTTTTCAACATTGTTTCATTGAATTCAGAACAGCTTGCAAGAGTTTGCATCAAGGACATACAATTAACATTTTTCTGTGCTAATTATTCCATGACATCAGTAGTACATGAGTTATGGACATAGAGTGCATGGATGTACCAGGTTTTTAATATTGATGGTGCTTCTTGAGATAGTACACCAAATCTAATAATTTTTAAAATGTTGGCGTATGTGACGTCTGTAGACTGGCGCATGTTTTCTGTTAATTCGCTGTATTGGAAATGTTGCCAAATTTTGACATTTTCTATGCTGCCAACCATTTTACAGCCGAGTTTGTGCCCCAAGGTATTAAAAATAGGTTCACCTTTCACAGGTGTCAATTGAAGAAGATCTCCGAAAACAATAATGTGTTTTCTTCCTTCTTCGTAGTCTGTTTTGAGTACCTCTTGTAATCTGAGGTGAATCAAAGCCAACATTACGTTGGAGACCATGTTCACTTCATCTATTAGTAGCGTTTTAATTTGTTTCAAAACTCTGCATAGTTCCATTGCAGATTCTGTAGAAAGTTTGTAATAATCAAATTTGTTTTGGTGTTCTAATGGAAGGAGTAGTAATCGGTGGAACGTAACACTGCCTATATTGTAGGCAGCTAAACCTGCGGGGGCAGTTACAACAGCTGACAGTTTGTTGTTTGTCAATTGTTCAAGGAATTTGCTGATGATTCTGATAATGACTGTTTTTCCTGAACCAGCTTCACCACTGATGTATAGCAGTATAGGTTTGTAGTTTTGACAGGTACAGTTTTTATTTTTATGTTGTACACCATGTTCAATTTGTTGTGTTACTGCTTTGAAAATGTTACGCTGCTCATTGTTCAGTTTTGATTTCAGTAGAGTGAAGTCTTCTGTATTTTCTTCATAGTGACACAATGGTGTTTTTTACTACTGTCATAGCTAATTATGCCTCATTTGCTAATAGTGGTTGTCTTAGTGGTTCTTGGGTTCCTGTTACAGAAGGTTGACTACTGTTGGGAGTGCTCTCATCTAGTTTGGCCTGGAGTTATTCTTCATGTTGCTGTTCATTGTGCAACATTGTTTTGTACTGTGTAAAGTTTACATCTGGTATAGTGCTTTTATTTGCTTTGAAAGTGTTTTCATAGGAGTCATAGATATCTAGTAACACTTCTTTTCTCCATGGTTTAAAAGTTGTAGCAGGGACATGTAATATAGTTCTTTATGTTGAGTAGTTTTTAATGACAATTTGATATGATTAATTAAGATTTGTCTGGTAAGTTTTACTAAGCTGCCTTCCCAATTTGTCACTCTGTATCTACCTTGGTTTTCACCTTGTTTTACAGTATTTTTATATGTGAAGTTTTGGAATATGTGGTATAGACACATGGTTTCCAAAGTGCTACTCCTGTTTGAGTAGTATGTGTCTAGTAAATTGTTTTTCAAAATGTCTTGGCTGTTGTGATCATTTTTGGCTATTGTTTCTATGTCCTCATATGATTTGAAAACTCTTTCTAGATTTAGCAGGACCAAGATTTAGCCTTACTATATTTTCAGATTTTCTATACAAAGCAGTACCGGTTAAATGGTCTGCAACTTCATAGCAGCCAAATTCTCTATGAGAGAGCATTTTTATGCCTAAGCTGTACAATTTCTGTGACAGGTCTTTGTCAGATGATAGGTCAACCCAGAGGTCTTGAAGCTCTGTTTTTTCTGCTGTGGTTAAGTAGCCTGTAATATATCGTGCAACTGCAGTGGAATTATCTGCAATGTACTGCACATCTATGTTTACATTTCCATAAGAGGGCAATGGTTGCATTGTAATCATTGATATATTTTGCTTCTTCTGTTCATTTTATGTAATATGTGTTCTTAGGTGATTTACCTTTGACACTATACCTGACTGAAGACATGAAGTTGTTTACTTTACCTGTTGCTGTAACTGGACTAGGGAAACCAAACCGACATTTGATGTAGTATTTCCCTTTGTTTTTATATTTGCGATGACAATACTTCCCACATTTGTGTCTTTGAAATTGTAAAATGTATGCATGAAGGTCACTATTTGTTGTTTGGAAGGAATTTCACAAGTGACATATTTTTCGATAAACTGTAAAACAGTGGCATCACTGTCTTGACCAAATTTAGGAGCATCTTTAAGCCATAAAAGAATGTTGATGTGTGGTGCTCCTCTGGCTTGGTATTCTTTTCTCCAAAAGAAGTGTTCCACTTCTCCAAGGGGAGGAACAGTTTTATTACAAATAAAGTGTAGCATAGCAATGAAGCGATGATGGAAATATTTTGAAACATTAACAGCATCTAGTGAGCAGAGTACTCCAGGTGTTTTTATATCTATGTTTGTTTTGTTTTTGTTTGCTATGCATAGGAAATCATGTAAAACGTCCCATGTATATTCTGCACAATTTAATTTCACAAACCAAGTGGGTGGGCCAAGGTTTCTTATCATACAACCTACTTCTCTGTGATGTCGGAACCAGTATTCTTTTGTACCACGCTTGTTTGCTGACAGATTTGTAATGCTTGATTGTAGAACCTCATCTTTTTGTAGTAATTGTTTAGCTGACATGTTTTGAAATGGGTACCTGATTTCAATGTGTGTGCGCAACTCCAGAGCGTAGAGTTGCTAGTTCACTTTCAAAGAGTAGGTAGAATATGTATTCCACATTTTGTCTAAATCTGAGATCTTCAGAATAAATTTTTACAGAGTGGTATTTTGATGCTATTATCTGATTGGGTCTATCATCGTACCTTCCTCCTTCCCCAGTAGAAAAGAGTAGAGGAAAAGCATGTGCTTCTATACTTTTTTCCCATACGCTGATTGGTGATCCTTTGGTTTGTCGCATTTTGTACATTTCCAGTGCATCATCTATTGAGTCTTTAGAGTGTAATGGAGGAAATGTATAATGGTCTAAAATATTTGATACTGTAGCAGGATCTAGAAGTTGAAATGACCAGTTCCTGGTGACTCTTGAATTATTTCTGTGGTTTCCCTCAGGTTTTCTTCAATATTAATTTCTTTGTAGTATTCATTAGTGTCTTTTAGATTTTGCAAGGCTTGTCTAACGTTATGTAGGTCCACAAGTTGTTGCCAAATGTTTTTGTCTTTTGTAGGTAACCATTTACTAAGACATTTAAAGATTGATCTACAGGACGTTGCAATCCCAGAGTGTGTACATTTTCTTTCAGATCTAATGGTAAATGAACTACTTTGCCACAAATGCCTTTCACTAATTCAGAGGGAGGTATTTTTGCTGTTTTTTGTTGAAGTCGTATTATTGCTTGAAATGGGGGCACTGTTGGAATTATTCCCACTACCAAAACCCTTGCAACAATTCAATTATTTCTTGTTCCATTATGGTAAGGTTTTCATACCCACGTCCACTACTATGTATGGCAATTGTGTTTGTTTGCTTTTGTTTGTATCCGTCTTCATTAAAATATGGGTCTGTGCTCGTGATGTGACTTCATTCACCTCTTCAGATATTTAAGAAGTTATTTTTGTTGACATTTCATTTATTGAGAAGTCTTTTTTGTAATTTAGTATTTAGTTTTATTAGTGGTTTCATTCTGTTTAAAACTAAAATAAATAACTTCCTTCTGGGAAGTATTGCACTGTCTATGAGAGCTTCCAAGATTTATTTTCTATTACAGATTTTAAGGGTTGTGCTTGATTTCTCTCCTGTTTTTATAAGATTCTGAAGGACTCTGTGGCAGAACATTTTTTTGTCAAAAACTTTTTTTTGTATGGTTACTTGCCACTACATCAAGATTTATAGGAGCAGTGTTAGTAGTAGTGGTAGCTGAATTCTTGTTAATCGCTTTCTGTTTTGTTTTGCATTTTGAAAGAGGAGGCAAAGTTTCTGTACTGGAAGCTTTTTTTGTTTCGCTTAATGACTGTATTAGTTGAACTTTTTTTTACAAATTCTGCTAGAGATGGATGCTTATTTTGGACACATTTATTTTGATTTGCTCTACTTCTGCGTTGCTTTCTACAGACTTGCTTTTTGGTAGGCATTCTTTGGTGTCTGTGGAGAAAAAAAGAAGGTATGGGTTCGGCTGTTGTGCAATGTATGTGATGTATGTGTGCTGTGTGCACGAGTGTCTGAGTATGATGGTAAGGATGTATGTGGAGGAGTGTGATTGTGCAATGGCCAGCTACAAGTTGGGAAGGCTATTCTTGTATTTGTGTGTTACTATACTGGGGTTCAGAGGACAATATAAAGTAAGCTAGTGGTGAGGAGATGCACTAATACTAAATCTAATGGTATAGTATTAAAACAGTTCTTCATTCTGCAATACTAACATTCTAGTAGCTGATTTATGGAAGTTGTGTGCCGAACACCAGGGATTTATGTGCCATTCTGCCCGCAAATCCCTGTTTAGCAAATGGGGATTTGTGGACAGAATGGCATACAATCCCTGTTTTTCGGTGCATAAATTCCATGAATCAGCCCCACAGTGTGTTTGATTGACAGATCATTATGGTAGTATTGTACTTACTTGTTTGTACGGAGTGAGTAGGTTTCTTCTGAGTTGTTGTTTGTACTTCAGATGCTGCTGCTTTTCAGGACAGTGGTCTTCACTGCAATTGTAAAAAGAAAGAAGTTAGTGAATATGGGTGTTTGTTGTTAATTTAGACATTGTTTTTTAAGTTTTTGTAGTAGTGTTTTTTGATAACTGAACATAGTGTGTGCATGCAGTTTATTTTACCTATGTGCAGCCTGTATAATTTGGGAATGGGGAACAACGCGTGAAAATGTGGGTGTTACGGGGGAAGTACCACAGCTAAATGCTTGCAACGCCCAAACGCGCGCTAACAACACATATTCATGGAATCGAACAGGGAAAACCTGTGCGCCAAAATAGACGCACTAATCTGGAAACACGTATGCCAGCAGGAATCAGGCGTAAGCGGCCCCGCGCAGAATAAAAGTGCACGCAAACAACAAACAAGCTCATACGCTACGATGAATATACCGTTCCTCGCAGCAGTGGTCGTGGGACACCGCAGGAGGAGGACGATAGCCAGGCCCCGCATTTTATTTTACCCAGGACCAGCCTTTTTGGGATGCGTGATGACCAGGTCTATGGGAGGTACAGGTTTCCACTCCATATCATCCTAGAACTGGTTGTTGAGTGGGAGGATGCCATCACATCACCCACCCTGTGCTCCCAAGCACTGAGCTCCTTGGAAAAGGCGCTCAATGTACTGCATTTCTTGGCTACTGGGTCATTTCATCGGACGAGTGCCATAGTTGGGGGTGTCTCACAGGCCACGCAGTCATGCTGCCTACACCAGGTGTACGCCCCTCCGTCTGCAGGCACATGTACATGCCCAGAACACCTGCAGAAAGGCAGGCCGTTGTTCACGACTTTTACGGGGTGGCACATTTCCCCAAAGTGCTAGGTGCCATTGATTGCAGCCATTTGGCTCTTCGTCCTCCCAGATCCACTGAGCACATCTATCAAAACCGCAAGCACTGGTATTCCATCAACGTGCGGGTTGTATGTGATACCAAGGGAATCATCACCTCAGTATATGCCAACTATCCGGGGTCCAGCCATGATAGTTTAATATTCCGAATGTCACCCCTAAACCGGGATCTGGAAGCTGGGAGGCATGGCGACTCATAGCTCATTGGTGAGTACAAATGCCTATGCACATGCATGCATGTCAGACACTGAGAAATGGGAAAACCCAACTAATGACAACCATTATCAACTCCCCAGGAGACAGTGCCTACCCTCCGAGCACCTACATGATGATGCCAATACGGAACCCCACCAAACCACCCGAGGTAAGATACAACACAGCCCATATTGCAACCCGAGGCATAGTGGAGCGCACATTCAGAGTGCTCAAGTCACGTTTTCTCTCCCTTGCTCGCTCTGGTGGGCAGCTGCAATATGCGCCCCCAGTAGTGTGCAGGATCATAGTGGCAGCATGTGTCCTGCATAACATTGCAACCTGGCGGGGCATGCCGGTAGACATGGTGGTGCCCCCAGATCCCCAACCACATGCACGGCCACTGCGCATGGGAGGTGAAAGGGCACATGGTGAGGCAGCCCATACCCAGCTTGTGGCAAATTTCTTCACCTAAAATCCCACCCTGCAGAGTGCACACAGGCCTGGCACATGCCAGCTGACAATTGATGATGATGACAAAAGGGACAGTCAACTGTCACAACCATACCACCCTGAGATCGTTTACCCTGAAGTGCTACATTGTGTGCATCCCTAGCTACTTAAACACACCCAATGCTGTGTCAGTAAATGGCACACATTCATGCAGCATGAAGGACTACGCCCTTGCAAAATAGTGCACCCAAATAGTACCATGTCATCCAACCCCTCCCTAACCCCATCTCATCTACCCAACACACCATGGCATGGCATGCAATGTGAAAGCAACCAAATGAATCCACAACACATGACACAAGTGTCACAAAGTGCACCTTCCCAAATGGAAACATCCCAGAGACAATTCCCTTTCACTAATGAAAAAGAAACAGCACACATAAACAAATACTTACCAGCAAGACAAAACTTTAGTACAGGACCCAGCAGTTGCAACGTATGACTGTAAAAAAAGAAAGTAGTGCAAGTGTCATAACCTGACAAAGGCAGCACATCGACCCCTTCTATCTCCAGTGTGTTGTTGGTAGGTAAATGTGGTAGTGTACTGCATACAACATGAACTGCATCTGCAATGGAGACCGGCTCATTAAGACATGAAGAAGCTACATGCAAATATGCCAAATGTCCTGTATGGATTACAAGATACAAATCATCCATGCAGTGGAGAACTCATCACCAATCCCCAATAGGGATGAATAAACAGTTTGGACTACAGACTGCACACACAATTTATGGGAGCCCAATGCCTCTGTGTAAGTTACTGTCACTTGGTCACCACCTTGTGAGCCCATGGAAAGGGGAAGCAGGAGTGGCATATGTGTCGGGAACCCAAGTTGCAAACGCAAACACAGGACATGTCTGCGTGTACCCAGCTGTAACATACAGTGGATGCCTACGGCAACATATGACTGTAAAAAAAGAAAGTAGTGCAAGTGTCATAACCTGACAAAGACAGCACATCGAACCCTTCCATCTCCAGTGTGCTGTTGGTAGGTAAATGTGGTAGTGTACTGCACACAACATGAACTGCATCTGCAATGGAGACTGGCTCGTTAAGACATGACGAAGCTACATGCAAATATGCCAAATGTCCTGTATGGATTACAATATACAAATCAACCTTGCAGTGGAGACTCATCACCAATCCCCACTAGGGATGTATACACAGTTTGGACTACAGACTGCCCACACAATTTATGGGAGCCCAATGCCTCTGTGTAAGTTACTGTCACTTGATCACCACCTTGTGAGCCCATGGAAAGATGAAGCAGGAGTGGCATATGTGTCGGGAACCCAAGTTGCAAATCCAAACACAGGACATGCCTGCATGTGCCCAGCTGTAACATACAGTGGATGCCTACAGGAGCCACACAAAGCAACACACTGTAACATGAATGTACAATCTGAAAGAAAATAGTTATCAACAGAAAAATGAAAATGAAAAGTAAACAAAATTTATCAAATGGAAATCGAAATATGAAATATTAAATAAATAAAAAATAAAGAAAAGAAAATAAGAACTAAATCAAAACATTAAATTAAACATGAAAAGAAAATGAAAATAATAAACTGAAAAAATCAAAATGACATTCTAATGAAAAAGTATCAAATCGGAATCAAATATGAACTACAAAAAAGAAAAAGAAAAATATACCGAAAATTACATTTTGTCAAAAAGAAAAATGAAAAAGAAAAATCAAAAATGGCCATGTGTCGACTGGGGGTGGTGGGGCACCCAGGAGGGAGGAGGTACAGGGTGCACGCCAACATCCACATGCGTGGATGTTGATAAAAAAAAAAAAAATCCCTCCATGGGCTCATGGCCTGCACGTCTACCCTATAGTGGGAGAACTGCCGCCGCTGTCATCACCCTCTGGTGGTACATTAGAAGGTGCGTGTTGTATGGGAGGCCGACCACGCAAAGCCCTGGCATGCTCCTCCATGGCAGCAAGCATGCGGGTCTGAAAGGTTTGGTGTTAAAGGATGATGGTACGGAGATCCCCATGCAGCACCTCACGGGTAGCACGGATTTCTGACTGCAAGGCCACACGTGATGCCCGCATCTCCTCACGGGTTGCCTGGAGCTCAGGTGAGATTGTGCGTGTTACCTGCTCCAGCTGCTGTTCTGACCTTGTACTCTGGGACACCTCAAGTGCACCAATAGGATCTCTGAGGGACCTGTGTTCTAACCTCTGGGCATCCCTGTGTCCTGTGACTCTGCATATATGGCTGTGCGCAGAGTCTCCAGTCCAGCCCGTTGGTCCCTGTTGTACGCCAACATGTCCTCCCTGTGTGAACGGCACATGGCCTCTGTTGCCTGCTGCTGGAGCTCCACCTGCCTTTCAGGGAGGAGAATGGAAGTGGCCACCCTATCCACGGCCTGAGCCATCGTCTCACACAATGCCCCCTGTTGTGCTGCAATAGTATACATGGAGTTCTCCCACACAATATTTCCTGGTGGCACACGGCCACCGCGTTGGTGGGCACCACACCTGTTTGGGGCAAGGTGATGTGCACCTTGCTGTACTGACACTGCCTGAGGCTGCAGGTCTGCATTCCTCCTTTGATCTGCTGGCCCAGGAACAGGAGCAAATATAGTGGAGTGTGACCCTGCATCCGTAACCACCACAGGCAGACATTCCAACACTGAATGCCCCATAGAGGTGTCTACCCCCAGTGCAGGTGGGATGGACAGAACAGCATCCCTGCCAGAAACACTCACCTGCGACGGGACATTTGTCTCAATGTCAGATTCAGCACCATAGCCATAGAGGTCTTTGGAGGTGTACCCAGAGACACCCGTGGACAGGATGGTCTGTTGGAGTAATGGATTTTCACCCACCTCCACCCCACGTCCTCCACTGGTGCCTGGTTGGGGCTGTGCATACTCCTGCGCCATCTCCTCCTCCTCAACAGCATCTAGTGCCTCATCACCTGAAAAATCATAAAAGAAAAGTAATGAAGACAGGCATGAGCAGCATAGCCAGAACACATAGCCATCACAATGTACACATCGAATACATAAATTACACATGTCACACATGACACTAACTCTGGCATGTGTGCACTGGCAATGAAGTGGAAGGGGAGCCTAAAAGCAGACACTGCGGACTCCAAGATGGAAACGCAACACGTGTGCTGCATGCTGCATAACACCTGCATCATGCATTAGCCTGTGAGTGGCATGGACAATCCATATACATGGCACATGCCAGCACACAGATGGAACGTAGCATAGCCATAGCAGATTTGACAAGGACACCCAGATGGTAGAAAATCAGTACTGTCCCCCATCCATGTGAGATGTACATCATGAAATAGAACATGCAAAAGAGTGACAAACACGCATGTGCCACACGCTGCCACAAAGCCAGTGTTTACTAATACAGTGATGGATACATCAATGGTTGGTCACTTGGACGTGTGAGAAGTCAATTGACATGTTGAACATTCAAACAGGGCCCCAAAGTGATCGTGTGCAGGGCATGTGTAGGTGCACAGTAGTCAATCAGCTTGATTGATGAAATCATTCCCATAATGAGTAAACAAATTTGGGGCATTGTGGGGTGAAATCTATGTCTGATGTATGGTGAATTTAGAGCAGGACGGCACAAAAATGTGTGTTAATCATGCAAATGATTTCATCAATCATGCAGAATGAACAGGAAAACAGTATCAACAATGTTGTGGCATGATGGC